>NC_056682.1:106762228-107075069 GCF_018350215.1 Panthera leo | reverse complement strand
CAGCATAATCTTTCTAATTTTCTCAGCTATACAGTACAAATCATAATACCTGTTGCTGCAACATTTTGAAAATAAAAGACAATGTATAAAGTGCTTGGCACGCTTTGTACATAATAGGTGCTCATTAAATGGTAATTCATATTAAGCATGATTACCAATCCTGTTCTATGATCTGATCTGTTTTATGATTACATTTAAATATTCATAGAATGGAAATTGATTGTTTTAAGAAATATCAAAGTTTAAATAGAAAATATATTTTCTTGTTAACTTTGGGTTTTCTTTTTGTATGATAATATTCAGGATGCATTTAATACCTTTGTAAGACAGCAAATATAATATAGACTGTTAGAGTAAACTTCTTTCTATGGAGAATTTAATATTAGTGTCTTGCATTTAGAAGGGCTACAGTGAACTGTAATTCTCTAATTGAGTCTTTTGCTAAATTATTAGCAAATTCAATAATTTACATATCAGAGTACTGTGAAAACCATATAACATTAAATAATATAAGCAGTTATTAAGATTTATTAATACTTCTCAGCTGTGATTCTAATTTAAATAAAAACAAATATATGAAGTTTTGTTTTAATGGAACATACCATGCTTTAATTAATCAAGCAAACCCTGGATGAGAATGTTTCATTGCTTTTTATTTGCCCTTTAATTTTCAACTAGATCAATAGAGTCAGATGCGACTGCTATAGGTATTAAAACTGCAGAGTCTAGGGGAAATGGAGGTTAAATTGTAAACAAAATATTTCACTTGCATTGATCTCACAGTCATGCTGGCAGTTTTTTTTTTTTTTAATTTTAATTTATCAGCATCAGTGAATAAATTGCATCAAAATGACAAAATAGATGGAGGTGATTATTTTGCTTTGAAAGGTACTTTCTGTTAATCTTGAAAGTGTTCTCCAATTTATAAAAAAAAAATATAAGTGAAGTTAATTTTTAATTAGTATTATAGCCATTTGGGGTAATTATCCAAGACTAATCAGGTTATATGAGTGACTGGTTATTTCACTGCCTAGGTAACTTGAAATCCATACAATCCATTCCATATTTTGAAGCACTGTAGATATAAGATTAATAGCAACTCAAGTGTACTGAATTCAGTAAGTCTGTATAGATTTAATCATTCTTTATAATAGCAACCCATCTGCTGAACAAAATATGAACAAAATAAGCCCTTGAATAAAACTATGAATAAATTTAATAAGATACTGCTAATATTTGATTACATTGGGTTAATTTATTGTTTAATTTATTATGAATAAATTTAATAAGCTACTGCTAATATTTGATTACATTTATATTATATAAATAAATACAATATAGGCAAGTATCTAGACTAAAATTACTTAATTCTAAACATCCATATTTTGGAAGTATGTTATTTGTTTTCAATTTTCACATAAATATTTTAAAACTTCCACATCTTTTTGTATGAGTATTCCAAAAACTTCTTTAGTGATTTTTCTAGTGTGAAAGGTAATGTCTGATATAAAACATACATTTAAGAAAAGGAAAAATAAGTCACCTTACATGTTAATATACATCTTTTATTTTTTACATTGACAGGGATGTAAGAACACTTTCAAATTGTCACCATAGGAATATAGAAATCTGTATAAAAAGTTTAAATTTAAGCTTAATAACTCAAAAAGCCATTGAAAAATAACAATTGACATAGTGATATAGATGAAAATGATATTACTTTGGGGTATAACTTTAGTTTAAAAATATGATTGATATCTTCTGATCTCTCAATGTTTCTTTAAAAATTTTTTTAATGTTTATTTATTTTTGATAGAGAGAGACAGCACGTGAACAGGGGAGGGGCAGAGAGAGAGGGAGACCTAGAATCTGAAGCAGGCTCCAGGCTCTGAACTGTCAGCACAGAGCCCGACACGGGGCTCAAACTCGTGCACTGTGAGATCATGACCTGAGCTGAAGTCAGACACTTAATCTACTGATCCACCAAGGCACCCCACTCGTTCTTTCTTTTTTAATCACTCTACAATATAGGGCATATCAATAATACTTTATAGAGTAAAAATGTAAATTATACCTGTAATGTTACAAAATAGTGATTTTGCCTTGATATTAAAAATGTCCTTCCATGGAAAAAAAATCACACAAATTTATTATAAAATATATTTAAAAACGTTGAAAACATTAGAAGTCACACACTAATGTGTATGTGCATGTATACAAATGGATAAAAATGCCTACATTTTGGAAAAAATAAATTTCCTAGATACACCTAGGAGAGCTAGATTTACTATGAAATAGTAACATCAATGAGCTTTTGACTATTTTATAGTACCAAAGATGGACATGTTTAGATATCATTCAGACACGTACAACATAGAGAAAGTTAAATAATCAATTTCAAATATTGTGTTAACACCATCATCAGCCCCTACCTTTTATCTCAATTATTGTCATTACAAAATAAAGCAAATTAATGTCCATGAAACATAATTTGATTTCTATACTTGAAACTTAATTTCATTACCAGAGGACTAATTCCTTTTTAAAACATTTAAAAATAAATATTTTATATTTTTGAAATGGGTTTATTTACCATCTGGTTTAGATTGTCCAACGCTTAAGTTCCTTTTTCACCCCAATTAAATGTCTTCTCTTAATCAGAACCATCAAATGTTATGAGTCAACTCTGATGCAATTTATTGGGATCACTGACTCAGTATGTATGTTTTATGTTTAGATGCTTATTAAAAATGTTTGCTAGAATTAAGAATCTAAAAAGAGGATCATAACTACTGTCAATCATATTTCAGTTATAACAAAGTCATTCTGAGGTAAAAACTCTCTGTAACACAGTTAAAACAACAGTAAAAGTACTAGAAACCTGAATGATTGGCATATGTCACTTGTAGAAAAATGTGTGAGATATAATTTTTCTGACAGATTTTTCCCTTTGGGATCATTTTTCTCCTGAGAAAACTAAAACTTAGAGCAGCTACTAGATTAAAATCAATAAAATATATTCCCATTAACTTTTGAGGTTATGTACTCTTTTTTAACATTGAAATAAAATTATTTGAGGCCTAAAAAAGTAATAGTTCCAAAATATCAAGTAAGATTTTAAGTAAAATTAAATAAATATTTAAATGTTTAAAAATATCATCTTGCAAAGGGGCGCCTGGGTGGCTCAGTCAGTTAAGCATATGACTTTGGCTCAGGTCATGATCTCACAGTCCATGAGTTCGAGCCCCGTATCAGGCTCTGTGCTGACAGCTCAGAGCCTGAAGCCTGCTTCAAATTCTGTGTCTCCCTCTCTCTCTGCTCCTCTCCCACTCATACTCTGTGTCTCTCTCTCAAAAATAAATAAACATAAAAAAAATATCATCTTGCACATAAAAATTTTTTATTATATTCTCAAAAATATGGAATTTAGATTTATAGTCATATTATTTTTAAAATTAGATGTTAAAATATTTTTAATATTGCATCAAATATTTAAACTTAATATGTGATATAGATACATTCACTTAAACATTCCAGGAAGGATGTTTCAAGAATGCGTAGGGCGATAGTAAAATAGAAGATGGCAGCATAGGAGGACGCTGGGCTCACCTCATCCTGCTGATCACTTAGATTTCACCTACATCTGCCTAAATAACCCAGAAAACCACCAGAAGACTAGCAGAATGGACTTTCTGGAGCCAAGTAGACAAGAGGCCCATGGAGGAGGGTAGGAAGGGGGGAGAGGCAGTGCGTGCTACACAGACTGACGGGAGGGAGCCGTGGCAGCGGCGGGGCAGCCCTCCAGGGAAGGCAGAGCCCCTGAAGTCTGGCTTGCAAAAGCGGAGGGGCCAGACTGCATGAGTTCTGACAGCCAGTGGGACTTAACATCTGGAATGTTATAAGTCAACAGCTCCCCTCAGAGAGCTGGAGGGCAAGAGGACACCTGGAGGGAGAAGTGTTGAGCCCTGGAAGACAGAGCTCAGCTCAGCAGGGAACAAAGGGGCTGGCCAGCACCATCTCCCTCTCCCATCCCCCAGCAGAAACCCCAAAAAGGAACCAATTCACCAAACCTGCTTGTAGCAGACAAATACCCAATGCTGTGCTTCTGTGGATCCATCCCTCCAACGGGACTGCCTCCCTCCCAGTGCTGCAGGGCCCCTCCTGCAGGGAACCACCAATGGCTAATGGAGCTGAGCCTGCACCTCCTGCCCCTGTGCACTTTGTGGATCCACCCTGGGTAATATGCAGCACCACAAGCCTGGAAGTGTGCAAGTAGCCCAGACAGGGGCCACACCACTCCACAGTGACTCCCGACTCTGGGAGAGGGGAGACACCAGTCTGACTATGGCCCCAGAGGTGGGCTGGGGACAGACAGCAGGTCTGGCTGTGGCCCCACCCACCAACACAAGTTACTCCAGACAGCACAGGGGAAGTGCCCTGCAGTTCTGCGACCCCCAGTGGCAATCCAAAATGATGAAATGGAAGAATTCTCAAAAGAAACTCCAGGAAGTAGTGACAGCTAATGAATTGATCAAAAACGATTTAAGCAATATAACAGAACAAGAATTTAGAATAATAGTCATAAAATTAATTGCTGGGCTTGAAAGAAGTATAGACAACAGCAGAGAATCTATTGCTATAGAGATCAAGGGACTAAGAAATAGTCAGGAGGAGCTAAAAAATGCTATAAATGAGGTGCAAAATAAAATGGAGGTGACCACAGTTCGGATTGAAGAGGCAGAGGAGAGAATAGGTGAACTAGAAGATAAAATTATGGAAAAAGAGGAAGCTGAGAAAAAAGATAAACAAATCCAGGAGTATGAGGGGAGAATTAGAGAACTAAGTGATGCAATCAAATGGAACAATATCCATATAACAGGAATTCCAGAAGAGGAAGAGAGAGAGAAAGGGGCTGAAGGTGTACTTGAACAAATCATAGCTGAGATCTGGGGAAGGAAAAAGGCATTGAAATCCAAGAGGCATAGAGAACTCCCTTCAGACATAACTTGAATCGATCTTCTGCACCACATATCATAGTCAAACTGGCAAAATACAAGGATAAAGAGAAAATTCTGAAAGCAGCTAGGGATAAACATGCCCTAACAAATAAAGGGAGACAGATAAGTCTACTGACAGATTTATCTACTGAAACTTGGCAGACCAGAAAGGAATGGTAGGAAATGTTCAATGTGATGAACAGAAAAAATATGCAGCCAAGAATCTTCTATCCAGCAAGTCTGTCATTCAGAATAGAAGGAGAGATAAAGGTCTTCCCAAACAAACTAAAACTGAAGGAATTCATCACCACTAAACCAGCCCTACAAGAGATCCTAAGAGGGATCCTGTGAGATAAAGTACCAGAGACATCACTGCAAGCATGAAAGCAACAGACATCACAATAACTCTAAACCCATATCTTTCTATAGTAACACTGAATGTAAATGGACTAAATGCTCCAACCAAAAGACATAGGGTATCAGAATGGATAAAAAAAACAAGACCCATCTATTTGCTGTCTACAAGAGACTCATTTTAGACCTGAGGACACTTTCAGATCGAAAGTGAGGGGATGGAGAACTACCTATCATGCTCCTAGAAGTCAGAAGAAAGCTGGAGTAGCCATACTTATATCAGGCAAACTAGACTTTAAATTAAAGGCTGTAACAAGAGACGAAGAAGGCCATTATATAGTAATTGCAGGGTCTATTCATCAGAAAGAGCTAACAATTATAAATGTCTATGTGTTGAATATGGGAGCCCCCAAATATATAAAACAATTACTCACAAACAAAAGCAACCTTATTGATAATAATAAGGTAGTTGCACAGGACTTTAATACTCCACTTACAGTAATGGATAGATAATCTAGACACAGGAACAATGAAGAGACAAGGGCCCTGAATGATACAGTGGATCAGATGGACTTGACAGATATATTTAGAACTCTGCATCCCAAAGCAACAGAATATATTTTCTTCTAGAGTGCACATGGAACCTTCTCCAAGATAGATCACATACTGGGTCACAAAACAGCCCTTCATAAGTATGAAAGAATTGAGATCATACCATGCACACTTTCAGACCACAATGCTATGAAGCTTGAAATCAACCAAAGGAAAAATCTGGAAAACCACCAAAAGCATGGAGGTTAAAGAACACCCTACTAAAGAATGAATGGATCAACCAGGCAAGTAGAAAAGAAATTTAAAAATGTATGGAAACAAACGAAAATGAAAATACAACCATCCAAATGCTTTGGGATGCAGCGAAGGCAGTCCTGAGAGGAAAATACATTGCAATCCAGACCTATCTCAAGAAACAAGAAAAATCCCAAATACAAAATCTAACAGCACACCTAAAGGAAATAGAAGCAGAACAGCAAAGACACCCCAAACCCAGCAGAAGAAAAGAAATAATAAAGATCAGAGCAGAAATAAACAATATAGAATCTAAAAAAAAAAAACTGTAGAGCAGATCAATGAAACCAAGAGTTGTTTTTTTGAAAAAAATAAACAAAATTGATAAACCTCTAGCCAGGCTTCTCAAAAAGAAAAGGGAGATGACCCAAATAGATAAAACCATGAATGAAAACGGAATTATGATAACCAATCCCCCAGAAATACAAGCAATTATCAGGGAATACTATGAAAAATTACATGCCAACAAACTGGACAACCTGGAAGAAATGGACAAATTCCTAAACACCCACACACTCCCAAAACTCAAACAGGAAGAAGTAGAAAAATTAAACAGACCCATAACCAGCAAAGGAATTGAATCAGTTATCAAAAATCTCCCAACTAATAAGAGTCCAGGACCAGATGACTTCCTTGGGGAATTCTCCCAGACATTTAAAGCAGAGATAATACCTATCCTTCTGAAGCTGTTCCAAAAAATAGAAAGGGAAGGAAAACTTCCAGACTCATTCTGTGAAGCCAGAATTACTTTGATTCCTAAAGCAGACAGAGACCCAGAAAAAAAGAGAACTACAGGCCAATATCACTGATGAATATGGATGCAAAAATTCTCAACAAAATACTAGCAAATTGAACTCAACAGCATATAAAAAGAATTATTCACCATGGTCAAGTGGGATTCATTCCAGGGATGAAGGGCTGGTTCAACATTTGCAAATCAATCAATGCGATTCATCACACTAATAAAAGATAAGAACCATATGATCCTGTCAATCGATGCAGAAAAAGCTTTGACAAAATTCAGCATCCTTTCTTAATAAAAACCCTCGAGAAAGTCAGGATAGAAGGAACATACTTAAACATCATAAAAGCCATTTATGAAAAGCCCGCAGCAATTATCATCCTCAATGGGAAAAACTGAGAGCTTTTTCCCTGAAATCAGGAACACGACAGGGATGTCCATTCTCACTGCTGTGGTTTAACATAGTGTTGGAAGTGCTAGCATCAGCAATCAGACAACAAAAGGAAATCAAAGGCATCAAAATTGGTAAAGATGAAGTCAAGCTTTCACTTTTTGCAGATAACATTATATTATAAATGGAAAACCTGATAGACTCCACCAAAAGTCTGCTAGAACTGATACATGAATTCAGCAAAGTCGCAGGATACAAAATCAATGTACAGAAATCAGTTGCATTCTTAAACACTAATAATGAAGCAACAGAAAGACAAATAAAGAAACTGATCCCATTCACAATTGCACCAAGAAGCATAAAATACCTAGGGATAAATCTAACCAAAGATGTAAAAGATCTGAATGCTGAAAAATATAGAAAGCTTATGAAGGTAATTGAAGAAGATATAAAGAAATGGAAAGACATTCCCTGCTCATGGATTGGAAGAACAAATATTGTCAAAATGTCAATACTACCCAAAGCTATCCACACATTCAATGCAATCCCAATCAAAATTGCACCAGCATTCTTCTCGAAACTAGAACAAGCAATCCTAAAATTCATATGGAACCACAAAAGGCCCTGAATAGCCAAAGTAATTTTGAAGAAGACCAAAGCAGGAGGCATCACAATCCCAGACTTTAGCCTCTACTACAAAGCTGTAATCATCAAGACAGCATGGTATTGGCACAAAAACAGACACATAGACCAATGGAATAGAATAGAAACCCCAGAACTAGACCCACAGAAGCATGGCCAACTAATCTTTGACAAACCAGGAAAGAATATCCAATGGAAAAAAGATAGTCTGTTTAACAAATGGCGCTGGGAGAACTGGACACCAAAATGGAGAAGAATGGAATTAGACCACTTTCCTGCACCATTCACAAAAATAGACTCAAAATGGATAAAGGACCTGAATGTGAGACAGGAAACCATTAAAACCCTAGAGGAGAAAGCAGGAAAAACCTCTCTGACCTCATCCGTAGCAACTTCTTACTTGACACATCCCCAAAGGCAAGGGAATTAGAAGCCAAAATGAACTATTGGGACCTCATGAAGGTTAAAAGCTTCTGCTCTGCAAAGGAAAGAATCAAAAAAACTAAAAGGCAACCAATGGAATGGGAAAGGATATTTGCAAATGACATATCAGACAAAGGGTTAGTATCCAAAATCTATAAAGAACTCACCAAACTCCACACCCGAAAAACAAATAATCCAGTGAAGAAACGGGCAGAAGACATGAATAGACACTTCTCTAAAGATGACATCCAGGTGGCCAACAGCACATGAAAAGATGCTCAACGTCGCTCCTCATCAGGGAAATACAAATCAAAACCACACTCAGATATCACGTCACACCAGTCAGAGTGGCTAAAATTAACAAATCAGGAGACTATAGATGCTGGAGAGGATGTGGAGAAACGGGAACCCTCTTGCACTGTTGGTGGGAATGCAAACTGGTGCAGCCGCTCTGTAAAACAGTGTGGAGGTTCCTCAAAAAATTAAAAATAGATCTACCCTATGACCCAGCAATAGCACTGCTAGGAATTTCTCCAAGGGATACAGGAGTGCTGATGCATAGGGGCACTTGTACCCCAATATTTATAGCAGCACTTTCAACAATAGCCAAATTATGGAAAGAGCCTAAATGTCTATCAACTGATGAGTGGATAAAGAAATTTTGGTTTATATACACAATGAAATACTACTTGGCATTGAGAAAGAATGAACTATGGCGTTTTGTAGCAACGTGGATGGAATTGGAGAGTGTTATGCTGAGTGAAATTAGTCATACAGAGAAAGACAGATATTATATGTTTTCACTCTTATGTGGGTCCTGAGAAACTTACCAGAAGACCATGGGGGAGGGGAAAGAAAAAAAAAAGAAAAGGAAGGTTAGAGAGGGAGGGAGCCAAAACATAAGAGACTCTTAGAAACTGAGAACAACTGAGGGTTGATGGGGGGTGGGAGGGACTGGAGGGTGGGTGATGGGTGTTGTGGAGGGCACCTGTTGGGATGTGCACTGGGTGTTGTATGGAAACCAATTTGACAATAAATTTCATGTTTTTTTAAAAGAATACCTAGGCACACATTATAATTACAACACCTGTCAAGTTCTGGGGTCGGGTATACTTTGTTTATTATCAGAAAATTAATGTTCAAATTTACTTGGGTCATAATACAGAGAGGAAAATTAATCCTAGAAGCAATCATTTAATTTATATTTTTCAAGTTCCTAAAATTGTTATTTACACTACACGAATGCAGTCATCTTGATAAATAACTTGTTTTGGTTAAAAATTAAATCTTATTGTATTTGCCAATAAGTATCTAAAATGTAAATCCTCCAAATTTTGTTTTCTAAATTTATTCTTATTAGTTTTGAGATGTATTTTTATAAGATCATCAAATGTGAATAATTTTGAAAAGTCATCTAATCAAAGGATTTAATACTTTGGTAGTAGTTAAGAAATTTGGACTAACTACTAATGAAAACAACACGAAAGCCTATAGAGAGATAAAAGGAATGATGGATAAATGGTAGGAAGGGGGAAAGAATGGAAGGAAGGATGGACAGATGGAAGGAAGGAAGGTAGAAAGGAAGGAAATTCGAGACCTACTAATGTAGCAAACATTTGCAGGACCAAATTTTAAGAGACAGAGAACAAATAGAGTTGTGAATCCTGCATTTAGAATCTTTCTTTTCCTGGGGTAGTCTGCTAATTCAAGAAGATTAGCTGAGTGACAGAAACCAAGCAGCTAGCAATATTTTTCAAAACTTCCTAAAGTGAAGAGGAAAAAAAAAATCTGGAGTCTAGAGCCAATATGGAATGGCTTTCTCAGTAAAACTCCAAGTTTTAGATTAGGACCCTAAACGCTTGTGTTGAGCACTGTTTGTTATATGTAAGTGATGAATCAATGAATTCTATTCCTGAAACCAATATTACACTATATGTTAACTCACTAAAATTAAATTGAATCAAAACAAAACAGAAAACAAAGAAAGATTAGAGCCCCAAATGGCATACTAGGACCAAGGATGAAATGAAACAACATGGGTCATGCCAGAAATAAAACATATAAATCTTTGAAATTGTACTAAGATGATCTGGGACGGTTATTATACCTAGATGTTGACAGAAGCAATCATAAGTTTTCTGTAGAGGAAGAAAATACCATCCTATATCTCAAAGTGTTTATATATATATATATATATATATATATATATATATATATATGTATATGTATACATATATATGTGTATATATATATGTATTAAATATACATTAAATATACATTAAATATTTCAAACAGTTAAAGGAAAATGACATTGAACATCATTTTTTAAAATAACTACAACTTGGGAGTTAAAATGGCAGAGTAGGGTCTTATGCTTGCCTTGTCCCTCAAACATGGCTAGATAATTATCAAACCATTTTGAACACTGAGGAAATTGATCTGAGGACTGAGAACAAACTGCACAACTAGAGGGAGAAAAGAAGCCACATCATGGAAGGTAGGAGGTGCAGTGATGTCATTTCAGAGAGAAAAGAATCTCGGGTGCTGCAAAGGGGAGGGAGCCCTGATCATGGCCAGAGAACAGAGAGGAGAGATAGAAAGAGAGTGGTGGGGGGAGAGAGAGAAAGCAGCATTCAGGAAATTGCAGGAGAAAAACATTTCCCTAAAACCTTTTACTGGGAAAACCAGAAGGGCTGATTATCTCAAGTTTTTATAAGCAGCAGAACAGAAAGTCTGAAGTTTTAGAAGTCGGTACCATCACCAGGGTGGAGTCTGGCAGGCATAGTGGTGCTCCAGAGGAGAAGGAGAGCAGAGGCACCGGAGGAGACACCATGATCTGAGGATCACCTGGGTCGCACTGGGAGAGACACTTCCCCATCTTGGAATACATTTGGGAGAGGTGGCACTGCTCCAGGGGACAAAAGAGACTGTAGTCACCATTGAATTGCCATGTTAATTAGCATTCCAGCACAGACACCTGCTGAGGGCAGCTAACCAAGACTAGGGCATTTTGCTAACCTTTACCATAAAATCCAAGCCTCTACTTGGTTGTACTACTGCTTTTCTGGGACAAACCAGTACCAGCCACAGCACGGCAAGACACTCCCTCAGAGGATCACTGCAGGTCCATGAAGTATTAGGTCCCTAATATTTGAAGTTTTGAATCAAGCCATGCACCTGAGATAAAACACATGAGCACTGCACCACCGCCACGGGTGCAGAGGGCTCAGACTCAGACAGGGTGAAGGCAGGCATCTGATGGAAGCCTGGGACACAAGAGGGGAGATCGTTCCCTCTTCCTTGAGGGCTTCCTGAACAACAGCAGGTGAAAACTCCCCCCTTCAAGGAAGAGAGTGGGCCAAAACCATTTTTCGCCCCTTCCATCAGCACCAATGTACTTCAGTGAGCAGCACAACACACACAATGTAAGCCTGAGCCCCTTACACTGTGTGATGCCCCCTGCACTCTGCAGGTGCTTTTTTTTAATAGGGCAAGTGTGATTGACAGCCAGAGCAGCATCAGGCTCCTGTCCCAAAGACCAGCACAACACCCCCACCCCTGTATGCACCAGGTCTGCTGACCACAGAGTGCTTTCTTGGAAAAGCACCTGGCATAGGCTTTCCTAACACACAAAAGACAGAGACCTAGACAAAATGCCCAGATGGAGGAATTCATCCTAAAATAAAGAACAAGAAGAGGTCATGGCCAAGGAGCCAATCAAAATAAATAGAAGTAATGTGCCTGAACCAGAATTTATTTATTTTTTAATATGAAATTTATTGTCACATTGGTTTCCATACAACACCCAGTGCTCATCCCAACAGGTGCCCTCCTCAATGCCCATCACTCACTTTCCCCTCCCTCCCACCCCCATCAACCCTCAGTTTATTCTCAGTTTTTAAGAGTCTCTTATGGTTTGCCTCCTTCCCTCTCTGTAACTTTTCTTTTCCCCTCCCCCTCCCCCCATGGTCTTCTGTTAAGTTTCTCAGGATCCACATAAGAGTGAAAACATATGGTATCTGTCTTTCTCTGTATATCTTATTTCACTTAGCATAACCTTCTCCAATTCCATCCACGTTGCTACAAAAGGCCATATTTCATGCTTTCTCATCACCAAATATTATTCCATTGGATGTATAAACCACAAATTCTTTGTCCATTCATCAGTTGATGGACATTTAGGCTCTTTCCATAATTTGGCTATTGTTGAAAGTGCTGCTATAAACATTGGGGTACAAATGCCCCTATGGATCAGCACTCCTTTATCCCTTGGGGAAATTCCTAGCAGTGCTATTGCTGGGTCATAGGGTAGATCTACTTTTAATTTTTTGAGGAACTTCCACATTGTTTTCCAGAGCAGTTGCACCAGAATTTAAAACAGCAATCATAAGGATACTAGCTGGATGATGCAGAGGAAATGAATAAATGATACAGAAGATAAAATTATGGAAAATAATGAAGCTGAAAAGAAGCGGGGAAGAAAAATATTGGATCACAAATGTAGACTTAGGCAACTCAGCAACTCCATGAAGCATAACAACATTTGTGTCATAGGAGTCCCAGAAGAAGAAGAGATGGAAAAAGGGGCACAAGGTTTATTTGAACAAATTTTATCTGAAAACTGCCCTAATCTGGGGAAAGAAACAGACATTCAAATCCAAGAGCCACAGAGAACTCCCATAAAACTCAAAAAAAGCTGGTCAACACCAAGACATATCATAGTAAACTTTGCAAAGTACAGAGATAACAAAAGAATCCTGAAAGCTGCAAGGGAAAATAAATTCCTAACATACAAGGTGGAATAAATGAGGTCAGCAGCAGATCTTTTCAAAGAATCCTGGCAGGCCAGGAGGGAGTAACATGATATATTTAACACAGTGAAAAGGAAAAATATGCAGCCAAGAGTACTTTAACCAGTAAAGCTGTTGTTAGGAATAGGAGAGTTGAAGAGTTCCCCAGACAAACTAAAACTAAAGGAGTTCATGACCACTAAACCAACCCTTCAAGGAATACCAAAGGGGACTCTTTGTGTGGGAAAGAAAGACAAAAAACAAGAAAGAATAGAAAGAAACAGTTATTCTCCAGAAACAATGAATTCACAGGTAATACAATGACACTAAATTCATATCTATCAGTAATCATTCTGAATGTCAATGGACCAAATACTCCAATCAGAAGACACAGGGTATCAGAATGGATGAAAAAGAAAAAAACAAAAAGCAAACAAACAAAAAACAAAAACAAAAAACAAGATCTGCATGCTACCTACAAGAGATTCAATTTAGACCTAAAGATAACCCCAGATTGAAAGTGAGGGGATGAAGAACCATCATGCTAATGGATGTCAAAAGGAAGATGGAGTAGTCATACTTAATATCAGATGAACTAGATTTTAAACCAAAGACTGTACCAGAGATAAAAAAGGGTATTATATCAAAATTAAGGGGTCCATTCATCTAGGGAAAAAAAATCTAACAATTGAAAGCATTCTAGCCCCCAACTTGATAGTCATCAATTATATAAGTCAGTTAAAAAAACATAAACCCACCAATAAAAATACAATAATAGTAGGGAACTTTAACACCCCACTTACAACAATGGACAGATCACCTAACCAGAAAATCAATAAGGAACCAATGGCTCTGAATGACACATTGGACCAGATGGACTTAACAGACACATTCAGAACATTTTACCCTAAAGCAGCAAACACACATTCTTTTCAAGTACACCTGGAACATTCTCCAGAATAGATCACATACTGGATCACAAATCAGACCTCAACAAGTACAAAAGAGACTGATATCACACTATGCATATTTTCAGACCACAACACTATGAAACTTGAAGTCAAGCACAAGAAAAAATTTGCAAAGACCACAAATACAAGGAGGTCAAAGGACATCCTACTAAAAAGAATGAATGGGTTAACCTGGAAATTAAAGTAGAAATAAAAAAAAATACATGGAAGCAAATGAAAATGAAAACACTGCAGTCCAGAACCTTTGGGATGCACTCCGGGCAGTCATCAAAGGGAAGTATATAGCAACAATGCAGGCCTAGCTCAAGAAGCAAGAAAATTCTCAAATACACAACCTAACCTTACATCTAAAGGAACAGCAAATAAAGTCTAAAGCCATCAGAAAAAGGTAAATAATAAAGATTAGAGCAGAAATAAATGGTATGGAAATAAACACAAAGAATAGAAACGATCAGCAAAACTAAGAGCTGGTTCTTTGAAAGAATTAACAAAATTGATAAACACCTATACAGACTTATCAAAAAGGAAAGGGAAGGACTCAAATAGATAAAATCATGAATAAAAGAGGAGAGATCACAACCAACATCATAGAAATACACACAATTATAATAAAATACTGTGATAAATTTTATGCCAAAAAATTGGGCAATCTGGAATGAGTGGATAAGTTCCTAGAAACTTGCAAACTACCAAAACTGAAACAGAACAAAATAGAAAATATGAACAGTAAAGAAATTGAATTAGTACTCAAAACTAACAGGAGTCCTGGGCCAGATGGCTTTCCAGTGGAATTCTATCAGACATTTAAGAATAATTAATACCTATTTCTCTCAAACTGTGCCAAAAAATAGAAATGGAAGGAAAATTCCCAAGCTCATTATACAAGGCCAGCATTACCTTGATTCCGAAAGCAGACAAAGATCTGACTTAAAAGAATTACAGGCCGATATCTCGGATGAACATGGATGCAAAAAATTTCTAGAAGATATTAGAAAATTGAATCCAACATTACATTAAAAGAATTATTTGCCACAATCAAGTGGGATTTATACCTGGTCTGCAGGGGTGGCTCAAGATTCAGAAATCAATCAACGTCATACACCACATTAATAAAAGAAAGAATAAGAAACATATGATCCTGTCAATAGATGCAGAAAAAGAATTTGACACAATACAGTATCCATTCTTGGTAAAAACCCTCATAAAAGTAGGGACAGATGGAACATAACTCAACATCATAAAGGCCATACATAGAAAGACCCACAGCTAGTATCATCCTCAATGGGGGAAAACTTAGAGGCTTTCCCCTACAGTCAGGGTATGATGAGGATGCCCCCCTCACCATTATTATTCAATATAGTAATGAAAGTCTTAGCCTTAGCAAGCAGACAGCAACAAGAAATAAAAGGCAAACCAAATCAGCAAGGAAGAAGTCAAACTTTCAGTATTTGCAGTATGGCATGATACTCTATCTAGAAAATCTGAAAGACTCCACCAAAGAATTGCTGGAAATAATACATGAATTCAGCAAAGTTGCAGGTTATAAAATGTATTTGTGGAATTCTGTTGTATTTCTATTCATCAATAACAAAGCAACAGAAAAAGATATCAGGGCTTCGATCCCATTTGCAATTGTACCATTAACAATAAGATACCTATTAGTAAACCTAACTAAAGAGGAAAAAGATCTATACTTTGAAAACTATAGAACACTCATGAAAGAAATTGAAGAGGACACAAAGAAATAGAAAAGCATTCCATGCTCATGGATTGGAAGAAAAAAAATCATTGTTAAATGTCTATACTGTACAAAGCAATCTACCCATTTAATGCAATCCCTATAAAAATACCACCAGCATTTTTCACAGAGCTAGAACAAACACTCCTAAAATTTGTATGGACCACAAAAGACCCTGAATAGCCCAAGTAATCTTGAAAAAGAAAAGCAAAATTGGAGGCATCTTGATTCTAGAATTCAAAATATACTACAAAGCTGTAGTCATGAAGACAGTATGGTACTGGCACAAAAACAGACACATAGATCAATGGAACAGAATAGAAACCCCAGAAATAGACCCACAACTATATGGTCAACTCATCTTCAACAAAGCAGGAAAGAATACCCAATGGAAAAAAAGGCAGTCTCTTCAACAAATGATGTTGGGAAAACTGGATGGTGACATGAAGAAGAATAAACTGGACCACTTGCTTTCAACAGACACAAAACTAAATGCAAAATGGATTACAGACCTAAATATGAGAGAGGAAATTATCAAAATCCTAGAGATGAACACAGACAGCAACATTTGACCTCAGCCACAGCAACTTCTTATTAGACACATTGCCGAAAGCAAGGGAAACAAAAGCAATCATTTCTTTTCAAAATTGTAGAAAGAATAAATATAATCTAGAACTATTTATGGTGGGAGTATAAAATGTTTCAATCATTTTGGACAACAGCTTGGCTAAATAATTTCCCAAAAAATCAAATATTAACTTTATACAATATAGAAATTCCACTTGTGATATTTACAAACAAAACCCCCAACTATTTCTGAAAAGAGACTATTAATTGAATCTCATTGTATCTGTATTTGTGGAGGCAAAACAAATAACAAAAAACAAACTGGAAACAAATAGGTAAGTAGAGTCATCAAGTAATCCAGCAATTCCAATTCTAGATATGTACCCAAAAGAAGTAAAAACACACGTCTACAAAATAAACTTCTATATAAATGTTTGTAAGAGTGTTATTCATAAAATTTAAAAAGTGGATAGAATCCTAAAGTCCATCAACTGATGAATGGATAAATAAAATATATTTATACACTTGACAATGAAAATAAATAAAGTACTGATATGCGCTACAACATGGATGAACCTTAGAAATCTCATACTAAATGAAAGAAGCTAATCACACAGGAAAAGATGCTCAACATCATTCACCATCGGGGAAATACAAATCAAAACCACGATAAGACATCATCTCACGTGTGACAGAATGGCTAAATTTAACCACACAGGAAACAACAGGTGTTGGCGAAGATGTAGAGAAAGGCGAACACTCTTACACTGTTGGTGGGAAAACAAACTGGTGCAGCTACTCTGGAAAACAGTATGGAGGTTTCTCAAAAAGTTAAAAATAGAAGTAACCTATGACCCAGAAATTGTGCTACTAGATATTGACCCAAAAGGATACAAAAATGCTGAATGGACACATGCACCCAGGTGTTTATAGCAACATTGTCAACAGTAGCCAAACCATGGAAAGAGCATAAATGTCCATTGACTGATGAATAGATAAAAAAGTGGTATTGGTGGTGGTGGTGTGTGTGTTTATACATTTATACATATATTCTATTCTTTACTGTATTCTATAATATTCTATTCTATATATATAGGATATATTATAAACATTTCATTCTTTTTGATGGCTGAGTAATAGAATAGAATAGCCATCAAAAAGAATGAAATCTTGCCATTTGCAATGATGTGGATGGAGTTTGAGTGTATTATGCTAAGCAAAATAATTCAGTCAGAGAAAGACAAACACCATATGATTTCACTCACATGTGGAATTTCAGAAACAAAACACATAGGGGAAAGTAAAAAAGAAAAAAAAGAGAGGGAGACAAGCCATAAAAGAGCCTCTTAACTATATAGAACAAACTGAGGGTTGGGCAGGAGATGGACTAAATGGGTGATAGACATTTAGGAGGGCCCTTTTTAAAAAATTTAATGTTTATTTATTTTTGAAAGAGAAAGACAGAGATGGAGCGTGAGCAGGGGAAAGGCAGAGAGAGAGGGATACACAGAATCTGAAGTAGGCTCCAGGCTCTGAGCTGGTATCACAGAGCCCAATGTGGGGCTCAAACGCACGAACCATGAGATGGGAGGGCACTTATGATGAGCACTAGGTGTTATATGTGAGTGCTGAGTCACTATATTCTACTCCTGAAACCAATATTAAACTATATGTTAACCAGCTATTTAAAAAAACCCTGAAACATTAAAAAAGAAACAAAAGACTACATACTGTGTGGCTCTATTTATATAAAATGTGAATAATAGGCAAATTTATAAAGATAGGAAATAGATTGGCAGTTGCTGAAGATGGGCTAGTTTGAAAGGGGATTGGAGGTGATTGCTTAAAATGAGGGATTTCTTTTTGGGCTAATTAAATATTTTAAGGGGTGCTTGGGTGGCTCAGTTGGTTAAGCATCCCATTCTTGACTTTAGCTCAGGTCGTGATCTCACAGTCCAGAGCTTGAGCCCTGCTTAGAGCTCCAAGCTGGACGTGGAGCCTGCTGAAAATTCTCTTTTCCCGCCTCTGCCCCTTCCCTGCTCATTGTGAATGTGTACATGCACATGCTCATGCTCTCTCAAAAAAAAAAAAAAAATAAATAAATAAATAAATAAATAAATAAAATAATAAAGTAAAATAAAATAAAATAATAAAATAAAATAAATATTTTAAATTGTGGTGACATAGTTCTGTGAATATACTAAAAGTCATTGAAACGGGTGGATTTTATGGTATGTAAAGTATCTCTCAATGAAACTGTTAAAAAACCTGAAAATGACTGAATTATCTATCGACTGTTAAGTGGATGAACAAATTTTGGTTTATATATATTTGGTTTAATGTAAATTATTGTTCAGAAATAAAAGAAACTTTTGCTGATATACACAGTGTTTATAGATACATTTGCAAAAGAAGCCCGACATAAAATATTTCATACTGTATGACTTTATTTATTTTAAATTCTACAAAAGTCAAAACTACAGAGGGGAAAAACAAATCAGTGGTCAGGGTCTGGGTGGTGATGTGATAGCACAGTGGCAGGGGAATAATTAGGGGGTTGATGGAAATGTTATATAGCTTGAATGTGGTGATGTTCACACATCTGTAATATTTTTTAACACTTATCTAATTGTATACTTAAAAAATGGTGGATTTTACTTTGTTTAAATTAAGCCTGAAAAAGCCTGATTTTAAAATACCATTTAAATAATAATAAGATAAATAGCCACATATTCATTTTCGTATTCAGTATCAATGTTTAATTTTGTGCCGTCTTTAATAAGGTTCCTACTCTGCTAAGGCTTCTAAAGCCTTCCTTATCTAGGAAGACTAACAATTGGACAAGTTTTTTTTGTGTGTGTGTGAGAGGCTCTTGGTAAATCCTAACATGGAAACATTAGAATTGACAGGAAACATTAGAGATTAGCATGTTGGAGAATACATGTGACTTATTTCCATTTCCTATTTGGACAAATCTGTTATTTAAGATTTTTAATTTAATTTCTCCTTTAGTTACAGGTTGTTGATGATTACCTTCTCTTGAAGGTCAATTTGTAGGCCTGTTTGTGACAGAGATTCAGCACCTAATTACCAGTCTTTCAAAATCATTCACACATTATCTTTCCTCCCTCTGACCTCTTCTAAAACATTGACAATTTTCATACTAATGGAAGGAAGTACATCAAACTGAGTTAAGAATAAAACAAGCAGATACCTCTGATCTTTGGCTCAATTCACCTAAGCAAAGGCAGTAAATTCATGCTTCATCCTTTGCATGTCAGTGAGGCAGTAATGAGGGAGAATTAAGCATTTTAATCAAATATCAGAGACATAAAAAGAATCTGTAGATTTGAGTTGAGAAAATATGGTATCAGTGTTATGTTACAGATGAACCAGTGAGATTCAGAGGTAAAGGGTCTTCTTTAGTCATTAGGCAAGAAAGTACTTGAAATCAAGCTTTGGGCCAAGATCTATCTTCTAATCCATTTTTATTTTTAATTTATCACATTGCCAAATATTTACTTAAAAATAAAATATATCCTTAATGAGATAGTACACTCCACTTATTTCATGATAACCTTTTTGTCCTCTACACACTATTTTGAAAACCTGGAAATAACTAAACCAAGCCTAAAGTAAAAATTGTTAAGGTGCAAAATTTTATTGTTCTATTTGATACAAGTCAATTGCTAAAAGAACATATATATCCAAGGATATACTTATAATAGTCAGAAATGATATTCTTTCCGATATCTTTGTACATTACTGTACATGGTGTATTTTTACTTTCCCTTGAACTATAAAATATGAGCACCGGCAAGAAGCAATATTCCTTAGAATATGCATCTGTTATGCTGTCATAAAATATGTTTATTCTTCATTTTCTCTATCTTTAAAGGAAATGGTTATACTTACTTCTTAACAGATGTAAAAGGGTACTAAGGCATAATATTGGAAAACTATTCTTAGCAAAATTGAAAGTGCTAGAGAAAAACACAGAAATACTGACAGAGAACATGGCGGCTCTTCATGAAGGCTGTACATTTTCTCTCTTGACTTCAAATGATGTTTGTGAATTGAAACTGCTACATTTACTTATATAAAAAGGAGACTGAGCAAGGCATAAGGCATTTGGCATTTCAATATCTGCTTTCTGATAACACTTTCTTATTCAAATGCCGCATCGAATTTTTCATTTATAGTACTAATTTTTTCTTTTGTCTGGTATCAGAAGGAAATACTAGTGTATAACAACAACAAATTACCTAAAGTAGAATATAAAGAAAAAAATTTTAAATGCAAAAAAAGGCAGTTAACCATTTTATTTTGTTTTGTTTTGTTTTTAGTTAATTTTAGCAAGATAGCAAAATAAATGAAAGTGATGTTTCCAGTTTCCTCATGATTTTTCTTCCTCTGTTCCTATCCCAATGATCCTGCTATCACTCTAATCTTAGGTTTTATGGCATTTTGCACAAGACAATGAAATTTTATACAACAGTTTCCTTTTCAACAAAATGAATACACGACTAACAGGTGGAAAAATGATAACAGAATCATTAGGAAATAAGCAATATAAATTGTTTTCTAAGAAGCCTCAAGAAACCAAGTTACTTTAATATATTCAACAGTTTTTGTCAGTGTTTATACCCATACAGCCCTTGGAGTGTCTTACCAAATGTCCGCTTTCCTGAGGACTTTCCATCTTCCATAACTCAGACCATGCCTCCCTCTGAGACACTTGGCTTTTGCAATACTTATTTGTATAAAATCAGGTCATCTGCAACTCCCCTCCAACACCACCCTCCTAGCCACACATGAAGTCTCAGGGATGAGTATGTGACCTAATACAACCAAACAGGTGCCATCTCACAAAAATTAGGAGTTGGAACATGAAGAATATTGGATCTAGAGTTTCCATGTTGAAGGATTTTGGGGCCCTAGTGATCAAGAAGGTAAATAGAAAAAGCTGGATTGCAAAAATGGGAAAGATAAATAAACAAATATTCCAAAGGAAATGGAGACTAGTGATTAGAAAATGGAACATATTTTTCCTGGTAGTTTTCAGGTGTTTTTGGTTGTTAGACCTTGCTATGGTATTTAAGTTTCTTAAAAAAAAAAAAAAAAAAAAAAAAAAAAAAGTATCATTTTCCTTATAATAAACTTCCCTATATAAAGCTAGTTTGGACGTGTCTGTTTTTCTTAATGATTTCAGACGTAGAGGCAAACATAAAATATTTTATATTCCTTTTCTAAAAAGTTATTTTTGGGGACACCTGGGTGGCTCAGTCGGTTAAACATTTGACTTCGGCTCAGGTCATGATCTCACAGTTTGTGACTTCGAGCCCTGAGTCGGGCTCTGTGCTGTAGATTCAGAGCCTGAAGCCTGCTTGGGATTCTGTGTCTCCTTCTCTCTCTGCAGCCCCACACCCCTCCCCCCCCCCCCCATTTCTCACGCTCTGTCTCTTTCTGTCTCTCAAAAAATGAATAAACATTAAAAATTTTTAAAAAATAGTTATTTTTTGACCATTTTGTTTTCCATAATTTAGGAATTGAGCCTCCCCCCTTTTTTTAATGCTTTATTTAGTGCTAAATAATGAGCCCCATGGTTTAGCCTTGAGACTGTCTCTAGGGGATACAATGAAAGTTAAGATAAGTAAAGTATTCCCTTGCTGGAAGCTGAAGAGGGATATGCCTTGAAGTTATATAACCTTCAAAAAGGTAAATTTGATAGAGTGTGAAATTGAGAATATTATGCATTCTCCAATCTTATATCTTATTCAGTATGGAGGCATGTTAAAAAATATGCAATATTATTCCATTTTTATTATTGCAAAATTGTCCTTGAAACTATGATTTTATCAAGATATTTTTATAAACTTAAAATTCAGAGAATTATATTTTCCGTAAATAGGAGCATTCAAATTTGATTTATGGAAATTATAAACTATGTGCCTTGCCTGATAATCTATTATAGTGTTCATAAATTTTAAATTGACAACTATTGACTTCTGAAAAGTATGAATCCTTGCACAATATCTTTGTTGAAATAGAGAAAGTTGATGGTTCTCTCTTCTTCCTCTGATCTTGAAAGTAGAATAAAATATATAGCTTTCTTGTCTTTATTACTTCAAACTGAAATAGAATTTTAAAGACTTTTAGTTTAAATGAGTATTTTATAAAATAATTCTTATAATTCATGATAATATTTATAAAGAAACTTAATTATTTCATTTTGCTTTGAAGGAAAATATATTTCTGAATTTGATAATATATATAAAAATGATTTAGTTGTAAAAAAATGCTTTGGTTTTAAAATTAGCCAATTCATTTTATAGAAAAATTTGTGAGAACCCTGAGTTTCCACTGTATTATCTTCAATATCTACTTATCTTAAACTCCGCATACACTAGATTAGAGATCAGTTTCTTTTTCATATAACAGTGCCTAAGTAATCTTTCCTGATATTTGAGTTCTTGATTTCAGTATATATATGTGTTGGATGAAACTTGTTTTATGTCTCTATTTTGAAAATACAGATGGAAAAGTAATTGAGAAACAGACATTTAAGGAAAACCTACTCTGATACAGCATGCTATGTAGGTTATGAATATAATCTTTGTTTATAATTTTTAAACCTCCAAATTATTTTATTTTATTTTAACTTTATTTTATTTTATTTTTTAATGTTTATTTTTGAGAGAGAGAGAGAGAGAGAGAGAGATTGTGAGCAGAAAGAGAGGGCAGAGAGGGAGAGAGAATCCCAAGTAGGTTCTGCACTGTCAGCACATAGCCCCATGTGAGGCTTGCACCCATGAACCGTGAGATTATGACCTGAGCTGAAACCAAGAGTCAAACACTTAACTGACTGAGCCCCCCAGGAGCCCCCTCCAAATTCATTAACCACTTTAAGATAAAACACCTGAAATGTATCAGTTAAATGACTTGTCCCAGATACATTAAGTCCTGACTAGAATTTTAACTGATGACCCATTCTATATATGCCCTTTCTGTTGGACTTTTGTCTTACCTCATTAAAATTATTCTTATATTTTCAATAATATTTTAGTTTTCTAGCTCTTAATGTATAGTTGATTCTGGGTGTTGTATGGAAAACAATTTGACAATAAATTTCATATATTAAAAATAAATAAATAAATGAATAAATAAATAAATAAATAAAATCAGCTAATCAGAGGACTAAAAAAAAAAAAAAAAAAGAAAGAAAATCTACAGTTGATTATTTGAGTTTAAAAATATTTGTGTTGGCCCAAACATAAAAAAAATCAACCTTTAAGGATAACTTCCTCAGGAACCTATCTATGACATTCCACTCTAGCCATGAGCTAAAATATATTCAGATATGAATAATGTATTGATTTAAAACACATTTAAATCCCAAAATGGAATTCTTTTGTCTTATTCCCTCTTCCCTTGTAGTGTTTTGACATTATCTCTTATTGTCATTCATTCATTTTCACTTCTTTTAAAAATTTTTTTTACATATGTATTTATTTTTGAGAGAGAGACAGACAGAGAGAGACAGAGACAGCGTGAGTGGCGGGAGGGACAGATGGTGATGGAGACACTGAATCTGAAGTAGGCTCCAGGCTCTGAGCTGTTAGCACAGAGCCCTACACAGGGCTCAAACTCATGAGCCGGGAGATCATGACCTGAGCCTAAGTCAGACGCTTAACAGACTGGGCCATCCAGGCGCCCTTTATTCATTTTCACTTCTTAATTTATCTTGTGTCCCTTTATTAGTATAGTTTTATTCTCTTTCTTCTCTTCTACATTTATTTTTCAAAACTATGGTAACTTTCAACTAAATGTATCTAGTGATTGTGAAACTTCATGAAAATAGTTGTATAGTTACTGGTTTTGTGAGGCTTGTAGATTTTTAAGATTATGAAAAATTTTTCTTAGAGCTGTTTCACTCAGGTTTGTAGTGAGTCCTATCTAGATTCCAATCCAAGCCCTATGTCACCCTCTAAACTTTATTAACTCTCCCTGCACCATATCTGTCGAACAGGTTTTCTTTTTTAAGTTTATTCAATGCAAATTTATTCAATTAAAATTAAAGTAGATAATGAACATGATACTCCTCAGAACTCCATCTAAATTATAACTACTCCTTTGTCTTGATTTATATTTATGTGCATATATGCTTAATTTTTACATTTGTACACATAGCTGCATCTAAGTTTTTCAGACCGTATCTTATGTGTATGATGCCCAAGATAATAGCAGCCTTGAAAAATACTGGTATTGTGATGTCAACTGATATGACAAATATAACTTCCAAAACACACACACACCACACACACACAAACCTCTAAATAGAATAGTTTTTGTGATTTAATATGTCTTGGTAAAATAAAGTTGAAAAATCCAATTATAAATATTTATGGCATATTTTGATCAGTAATATTTCCTATTAGCCTTAATTATACATCATTATATCATTACTTTTCAAAAACCAAAAAGTTGATTTTACAACTTGATGTCAAGGCTGTATAGGAAACAACTTTATTTTCAGTAAGCCATAGTTGAGATTCCATATCACTAACTTGTTTTCTTTCATCAAATATAAACCAAATAATCTCAGCATTTTTCCATCTCTGAAAGCCACTAGAAATTTTTTCTAGAAGCTAGAGAGAAATAAAGTGTATAATTAATTTATAACACACATATCATAGATGTATTTGGTCCTCAGAATAATTCATCTACTATATTTAAAAATTATTAATAGTTAACATAAATCTCTTAAGAATAACTATATATGATTCACTATAATATTTAATGTGATATACAATGGTGAAAATGTTATAAAATTCCACATTACTTCAGTAAGTTGATGTATAAAACTATATTGTATATATCCTTATATTTGTTCTAATTAAAATCTTACATACAAAATATATTTTGCATTTTATATACAGTTTTAGGAATAATAACCAAATAACATCTGAGTATCCACCATGCAATTTCTGAATGTTACCAGTACCTTGACTGTTACTGTGTGCCTTTCAATTTCATATTTCCCTCACTCTCAAGAACTCAATAACCTGAAATTATTGTTATATGTTGCCAATTTTTATAGTTTTATATTTATTTGTGTCTATTCTTGAACTCTAAGTAGCATCTTAGGGGATATAAATATGTGGCTTTTTTTAACACTATGATTATAGAATCAACATTACTATCAATATAAAATCAATATCAACATTAAGATTTAATTCACTGCATTTACATCTGTAAAGTAATCCACTTTTTAATATATGTGAGTATACTACAATGCATTTATACATTACACTATTGAATGATAAAGGGGTTATGATTCTTTATTTCTTATTACAGGAAATGATGCTTTGAGTACTCTTGAACGTTCATCCTGAAGCACATGGAAAAGAGCATTACACAGGTATGTTCTGGGGAATAGGTCAACTAGTACACATATCTTCAAATTCAGTAGTTAGTGCAAAAGTATTTTCTGAAGTGCTTATAACAATTTTCATTCCTAGAGCATTATGATGAACCTTTCTATCACAGACTTTATATTTTTCTGTCAATTTGCTGGGAGTGAAATGTTACCTCATTATGTTTGTCTTTAACTTGCAGTCTAATTACAAATAAGGTTGAACAATTTTCCATACATTATTGATCATTTGTGTTTCTTCTTCTGTGTAATGCCTGCTAATGCATTTTTGCTCATTTTCCTAATGTGTTGCTGTCTTTTATTGATTCTTAGGAGTTTTATATATTGCGTAGCAATCATTTGCCTTGTACAAATATTGTAGATGTCTTCTAGTTCTGGTTTGTCATTTCAATACCTTCAAGTTATATTTTGAAAAGAAATTCTTAATTTTATGTAGTTTTAGTATAAATTTTGTCTTTCTTTGCCCTAATATTTTCATTCTGCAATATCATAACAATAGTATAGTACTTTTTTAGGTTTCTTAAAACATGGCATTCACTATGAAATTAGTTATCTGTCTTGAATTGATTTTTGTGAATGGCATAAAATATGAAATTTCATTTCTTTTATACGGTTAGATGTTGCTAAAAACATTCATGGCTTTAGAAGTACTTTCTGTACTGAACTCTGACACTCAGACATTCATGTGAAAAAAAAAATCTTACTCAGTGACTGTTTAGTGACATCAACTAACAACTCATAATTCCGAACTCAGGACATGTGATGTGGTGGGCATATATTATGTAGAAAGGTTTTTTCCCTACAACTGTCTACACAACTATAATAGGAAAATCAAGTCCAGGTCATATAAGCATTCCAAGAAACTCGATTCTTTGCTTCTAGCTTGAAGTATTGGTACCATCACTTAGATTTCTTCAGAAAGAGGGCATCTGAATGGGAACACAAATTTTTGTTGATTTATTGCTATGGAATAACCAGGACAGATGATTATTAAGGACAGTTGCTCTACCCAAAGGTACAGAAAAAAGACACTAACTTTTGTATATTTTAGATGCACTACCTTACAACCAGGGTAGTTCAAATCTTGTAATCATTTAAATAACTCCTGCCAGTTTCCACGGTTATACATTAAACTTGTATTCTTTCCTTTTTTACATAGCATTGACGCTGCATTATTCACTGTGGCTCAAGTCACATTTTTTTTTCTGGACATAGTTGTAAACCATCAATTGCACATTAAGAAATATTTGGAATAAATATGTCCCTCCATATTTCCCCAAAACTATATTTACTTACTACTTAGCTTTGGTTGCTATCTGCCCTAATTTTTGTGTTTTGTAAATACCCCTTATATAGGAGCTAAGTAACAACTGTTTCTTAAAAATATTTGTATCTCTTAAAATAAATTTGTTTTAGGTAAAAGATCTTATATTGTTTACTATTCTATCCCAGAAATGAGTACAGCTCTAGATGTATAATAATACGTCAAAAATGATGTTAAAAAGAGCACAAGATTTTAAAAGGAAATAGAAAATGAAAAGCAAAATGAAATAAAAAAAAATTCTTAGGATCATAAAAAGGACCCCTAATAAACACATTCTTCTTTCATGCTTTCATCTTTTAAAAATTGGTTGATGAAATACAGAACAAAAATAGAAATCAAAGTATCACCTATAATCCTGGCATACTACATTAGATGCTGTTAATTGATTGGAGGTCCTTATGTTTCCCAGGCTAATCATCTAGTCACAGACAGCACTGGAATCTGTATCTACTCCCATGTGGAATGGGAAGTATATCTACTTCTGAAATTCATATAGATTAGGTTATTATTAAATGCTAAGGAGGACTTAAACCCCAGACGAAGTACAGAGAAAACAGGTGGAGCTGAGCTATGCATTTCGACTTCAAAATATTTACTCATCAGACAAATCATTCCATCTATCCATGGATTAAATGAGGGGAGAAAACAACTCAGAATATATTCAAGGACATTCTGACTTTATGGAGACAAAGAATGCATAAGGTGTGGAGAAATGGGAAAGAAAGAGACCCATAAAAGAGATAAGTCATGACTAAATTACCAAATAAGCTTCCTAAGCATTAATTTAAGGAATCATAAAAGCCAGGGTGTAGTTATGATAAAACTAATATTTTATTTCATAATATTATTAAAGTAGAATTTTGGTGACTTTCCCTTTTTTATGATTAGTTATGCATTGGTTTGAATTATATATGAGAAGCACCATAAAATCTTTAGTTCATGCCTCTAAATGTTTTCATCTGGCTCTGATGTAGATGACTGAATTTAGATGGAGTTTAACAGAGGGGAAGTTAGAAAGCAGGAGACAAGAGGAGTTACACAATTTATGAATTTGAGATAAAACTAATCAGAATCCAAAATTCACCTGATGATTAGGGGCCTAGGGGAATTGTGAATGAAGAAAGCAAGGAAAATTAGGAATACATATTAATATACAGGGAGAGGATAATGCTGTCAGCAATTGTAGAAATAGTTTTGAATATGCACAGTCTAATACCTTTGTAGATCATAGTGGGAAAACTACGCGTGCAACGTTTATTTTTAAAATTCTCATGTCGATTTTTATTGTCAAACACGATTATATGTGTTCTGTATATTGACTCTTAATCATTATAAAATCTCTATAAGTACTACTGTTGTCACCCTGTTACAAAACAGAAAGCACTCTAAGTGGTGGACCAGGGATTCAAGCCCAGAAAGCCTGGTTCTAAAGAATGTGCTATGCTATGCTGGGAAGACTGTCTCAACTGTGTATGGTTTGAAACCCTACAGGAAACTGATAATATATCTTCAATTAGATTACTTGCATAAGCCAAGAAAGCTACTACTCTGTCAAGGAGAGAATTCTGACACCTCCATAGTGTCAAAATTTTGAGTGGAGATAAATAGATACCCAGAGTGAGTAAGAAATAGGATTAAATTCCAATTTAAAATACCTTAAAAGGGTCACCTGGGTGGCTCAATCGATTAAGTGCCCAACTTTGGCCCAGATCATGATCTCGCGGTTCGTGGGTTTGAGACCCACATTTCTGTGGCTGACAGCTCAAAGCCTAGAGCCTGCTTTGGATTCTGTGTCTCCCGCTTTCTCTGCTCCTTCTCCACTCGTGCTATCTCTCTCTCTCTCTCTCTCTCTCTCTCTCTCTCTCTCAAAAATAAACATTAAAAAAATTTAAAAAAATAAAAAAGTGCCTTAAAAGGGGCACCTGGGTAACTCAGTGGGTTAAGTGTCCAACTTCAGTTCAGGTCATGATCTCAGGATTCATGGGTTTGAGCTCTGAGTCAGGCTCTGTGCTGACAGCTCAGAGCCTGGAGCCTGCTTTGGATTCCGTGTCTTCCTCTTTCTCTGCTCCTTCCCCACTCATGCTCTTTCTCTCTCTGTCTCTCGCTCTCAAAAATAAATAAATGTTAAATATCTTATGAATAAGATTTCTCATTGAACTCAATATCTGGCAGTACTGTCTCACATAGCACTTCTAAAACCACTGTTGAATTTCTAATGTAGATACCACTCTCATATTTTAAAGGCTAAGGTGGACCAATGGCCAATGTCTAGAGAAAATTTACAATAATTGCTACGTTGTTAAAGATAATATATCTCAATTTTTTTGTCTTTGTTATTTATTTAAACATGTAGAGTATCTCTAAATTAAAAAATAAAATAAAACAGAAATAAAGTATTACCCAAGTGCTATGGACTGAATTGTCCCCCCCCCCCCGAAAAAAAATAGTTCATATCTTGAAATCCCAACATCCAGCATTTCAAAATATAACCATATTGGGAGATAGGGCCTTCGACAAGATGATTAACTTAAATGAGGCTGTTAGGGTAAGCTCTTACCCAGTGTGACTGGTGTCCTTGTAAGAAGAGAAAATTTAGGGGCGCCTGGGTGGCGCAGTCGGTTAGGCGTCCGACTTCGGCCAGGTCACGATCTCGCGGTCCGTGAGTTCGAGCCCCGCGTCAGGCTCTGGGCTGATGGCTCGGAGCCTGGAGCCTGTTTCCGATTCTGTGTCTCCCTCTCTCTCTGCCCCTCCCCCGTTCATGCTCTGTCTCTCTCTGTCCCAGAAATAAATAAAAAACGTTGAAAAAAAAAAATTAAAAAAAAAAAAAGAAGAGAAAATTTAGACACAGGTAGGCACCAAGAATGCACACAAACATAGAGGAAAGACCATGTGCGGACACATTAAAACCATGGGTATTTGCAAGTCAAAGTAAGAAGCCTCATAAAAATGAGAACTGCCAACACCTTGATTTTGAACTTTTAGCCTGCAGAACTATGAGAAAAAAAAATTAATAATGTTTCAGTTACACAGTCTGTGGTATTTTGTTATGGCAGCCCTGGCAAGCTAACATAGCACCCAGCTGCATGACAACTATTTTAGAATGAAGCATGTTACTTTTTTTTTATTTTTTATTTTTTTTATGAAATTTATTGTCAAGTTGGTTTCCATACAACACCCAGTGCTCATCCCAAAATGAACCATAATACTTTTTTTATTTTTTATTTTTTTAATGAAATTTATTGTCAACTTGGTTTCCATACAACACCCAGTGCTCATCCCAACATGAACCATGCGACTTTATTGTGTCATGTTCTATTCAACTTTTCCATTTATTGTCTTGCCATATGATGACCCGGCATGAAATCGAGACATATGGTTTGGAAAAACATGGAAAGCATAACCAGTTAGGAAAATCAGTGTAAGGGCAAAGTGTAGAAGATTACAAAACTCCGCACATGTTGGAAAAGTATTCTTTGTTGTATGAAAATGTTAATTATATCGTACTCTCAAAATGTCAAAAAAACATTAAAGCCATACCAGCAGAAGATTACAACTCAATGGAATAGACCAACACCAGGAAAATGTTTTCTCAAGATAGGTTATTTATTTTCAAAGTGCGCTTCAGATCTAGAGCTGAGGTGGGAAGCTGAATGTACACAAGTGAAGAACAGTGACAGCAGTAAAGACCTTCCACTCACTCTGTATTTTTTTCTCAATGAATGCTTGGACAGATAGATACTCAAACATGAGAAAATGAAGCCAAAATAAATGGTGCACTTCTAAAACTAAATTGTACCACATGGGAAGTGAAGTATTGCATTCAGTATGCATAAAAGCATTCATCTCTAGGAAAATTCCTTGTTTTGACTAGATAGAAAAATATTAGTAAATATTTACTGTGGGTCTCTATGCCCTCTAAAAAGCACAGGGGAAAATAGGTAAAAATAAATTGAGTTTAAAACAGAAGACAGTGACTAAATTGCAAAGTAATACAACATAATATAAAGTGCAAGATCAGAATTTAAAATAAAGTAAAAAGAAAAAAAAAACTGTCAAAGACAATACTCTCCAAGGGTGTAGAATAGTGGAATTAAGGTTTTTATTGGGCAAAACATAATTCGGTAGTTTGAATGGAAGATGACAGAGAAAATTTGAATATAGTGAATAAAACTTTTCAAAGTTTTCTGATTTACCAACAAGACAAATTCTTTATGGAGGTTCCAAAATTGGATTATATAGTGAAGAAATAAATTTAAAAAAATGTGAAAAGCAAGCATTGTATCTGGAAAATATCTAGAACATGGTGAGAAATTAAGCTAATTAAATTGTTCAGTTCCTTGGAGTATTATTTGAAGGTCTTTATCATGGCAAACAGTATCTCCCACTAAAAGAGACCCAGTCAAGACCACTTGTTGTTAAGTCAGGTTTTTTGGTGAAATGTGCCACCTGCGCTGATTATGAATCAATTTATTGATTTTCCAGAACTCTAAACTTAGAATTATTTGTGATGGTACTGTTTCTTTTTTAGAACGGGCAATCTGGGGAAGATATAAAAAATACCATTAAATACTGAAATAAATATGTTGCAGAAAAATATTTGATCCATAATATTAGGTTTTTAAACTAGATTCAGTATATATATAATAATAAGTAGTAAGATTTATAGCCATTAGAATGGTGATACATGCTTTCTTTGTTTTGTCTGTTTAAGAGATGCTAAATGTTAAATTTGTGATTTGAAATTAAAAGAGATTTATGGTTCAAACCATTGTAATATAAATGATTTGAATACAAATGTTTGAAAGCATCATAGAAGTTAGAGATCACTCTCAAATATAGACACTAAGGGTATATAGTAACGTCAACTTCTATGTCCTTCACTTCACCACTTGTGGAAGACAGAATCCTAAGATGATCCCCAATGACCTTCACCCTTGTGTAAATCCCTCCCTGTGTGTGTGTGTGTGTGTGTGTGTGTGTGTGTGTGTGTGTGTGTGTGTGTAACCTGTGAATATGATGAGACATCAGTTCCTGGATTATGGTAAAGTATATGACCAGTGAGAAATTACACTGTGAACCTGATTATATGAGCCCTTTCAAAGCAGAGTTTTCTCAGGTTGGCAGCAGAAAAGAATTCAGAGATTTGAAACATAAGAGGATTTGACTTGCAGTTGCTGGGTTGAAAAGGAAGGGGCATATGGAAAGGAATGTGGGTAAACTTTTGAAGAGAGAACAGCCATTGGTCAGCAACTAGCAAGAACACTAGTACCCAAGTCACAACCACAGAGAAATTAATTCTGTCAGCTATGAGTAAACTTGGAAGACCTGTTGTGAACTGCATCCCGGGCCAATGACTAGATTGCAACCCAGTGAGATTCTGACCACAGAATCTGAAGCTCGCTATGCCATATTTCTGAACTATAGGAAATGTGCTTTAAGTCATTAAGGTTGTGGTAATTTGTTACATGGCAACAGAAAATTAATATATTTCTAGAGTATGTCTTGGGAAATGATATATCTGATCCCTTAAAGACATTTCTCATCCATGAAACATTCAAGACCAGAGTACTAGTTCAGTGAGAATATTAAATAGAGGGAAAGTAATCAGAGAGATGAAATTTAAAGACAGAATGGAGTGACAGCAAGGAAATTATTCTTTAATTTGATTGGCAAATTACTGTTTTAGGACCCGGAAAGAGAGTTAAAGATGAATCTTTCTAAGGCATCATGAATTTCAAAAGATCTTCTAAAGAGAAAACTGTTTGAATTCCTGATTCTATGGAATTTAACATTTCCTGCAGTGCTTACCCCTTGGATTTAGTAACAATAAAAATTAATACAAGATGTGTCAAGTTTAGCATTTCTCAGTACGGATTTCTCAGTTATGATTTGTAACACTTGGCCTTAGCGCATGTAATTCTCTTCTATTTCATGTCGTGGATGTAGGAAAATTAACCTTAGCCCCTGTAAACATAAAAAGTTTTATTTTTAATGTCTGCCAAAAAATAAATAAATAAAGCACAACTAGGTGAGAATTACACCTTGACTCAGAGGGTCACAGGGTAGAGCCAGGAATCAAGCACAAAATATGGTGTATATCTTGCAAAAAGTGTGGTGTGACATAAAGCCCGTGCAACAAACCCCATTTCACGATTATCAAGAACATAATATGACATGTATTTTTCATAGAATGTAAAAATAAATACTTTAGGAAAAACTGGAGGTGTTCCTGGAGACAGACCTGATTGTGCCACTTAGTTAATAAATGCATTTATATTTGGATTTGCACACCATTAATGGAATTTGGCTGATAATAAATCTATAGTTAAGATTATATAACTTTTTGTGGTTGATAGTAAAGAATAACATTTTTCTTAAAAAGATCCATAGTTTTTCAATATCTAATCAAAACACACATACAAAATTTTTTTAATTATGTGAGAAGAAACTAGTCAATTTGATCAGTTAATACACTGTTGCTGTTGAATATATACTTTAAGAAAAATTATATTTTGGGGTGCCTGGGTGGCTTAGTTGGTTAAGTGTCTGACTTTGGCTTGGGTCATGATCTCACAGTTTATGAGTTTGAGCCCTGCATCAGGTTCTGTGCTGACAGCTTGGAGCCTGGAGCCTGCTTTGGAATCTGTGTCTTTTTCTCTCTCTCTCTCCATGACTCATGCTCTGTCTCTGTCTCTCTCTCTCTCTCTCAAAAATAAATAAATTAGGAAAAAAATTTTTTAAATTATATTTCAACAGTCCTACATATTTTCAAAATGGCCGTAACTACCAAGTAGATTAAAACAAAACATTTCCAGGTAATAATAGAGTCCTCAAGTAAATTATTGGTATCTATTTATAATCCCCCCAAAAGAATGTAATTCAAATTATTAAAATGCAAGTAATATTTATTTCAACAATTAGAAAATATTCAGATTTCAGTGATTGGCTTTTTAAAATAATTTAAGACCAAGTGAATATAAATAATGATTTACAGTTTGGAGAATAAAGAAATAAGAAATTCTAACTTATAGGAGATAATATAACTTGGAAGATCTAATATATTTATAGTTATCCAAATTTTAACATAAAAGATTTAAATATAGGAGAAGCACAGAATATACAAACAGTATGCAGACAATTAATAATCTTTGATTTAGTTAGACGTAAGAACATGGTGAACAAATGTGTGTTCAACAAATTGGCTTCCCTGAAGGAAATGGAAAGAAAAAAAAGGTATCTATTCCATTTCTTTCAGGGAAAAAGAAGACTACACCTTTATATTTTAAAATCTTTATTCTTTATGTAAAAAAGACTACCTCTTTATATTTTACATTATATTTTATACATATATTTATATATAAATTTACATATGTCTATTATCTGCATTATTCTCTTTACTGTTAAAGGTACTGAAACCAGAAATAGAAGTAGAGATGAATGAATCTTTTAACATATTTCAACCTCTGTTTTTTGCATCCCAGTGTACTGTCTTCCATGTTAGTGCGCCAACCATTGATGCCAATATAATGTTGGTAGAATTAGAAAAAAAATATCATGTATTATTTTTTTCTATTTTTCAAGTGTCAAATACAATAATGGTATGGTTGGTGTTATTTAGCTTGTGAGAATGGTTTTGTTTCCTATCTCTTTGCTTATTTAATTATTTGCTTTTTAGCAAAAAAAAAAAAATACCTACTGGCTTTATGTTAGTAACAATTGAACATTTATTCACTAAACCTGAGGAGTAAGAAACAACATTGTTTCAGATAGGAAATATGGGTTATAAACAGCCTACTTACTAGTGTTCTGATACTAGGGATGTATATTAGTCAGAGTAGTGACAGGCAAGGCCACAGAAAGGACTAGCATGGTAAGAGGCTTCTTGGAAATATTGACTATAGTATTGAAACACTGAATGAAATGGTTGTGTAAAATTACCATCACAGTGCCTGGCACGTAGAAGATACAAAATATTACTTTCCTCTTCCTTTCTAATGGGCTTGAATTTATGTTCCTTAAATTGTCCCTTGAATGTGTAATATGAAAGACATGTGAAATTTTGTGCAAGACACTAAGAGATTCAGGCACTCATTCTTACAACAGATTTTGAACACTTGTAATGTTTAGAAATCATTCTCCCATCAGGGGCAAAGATAAAATTCTCACAAAGATAGTAGATAAGTTGTCTTATTCTTCCCTGTAATTTCAAACTTAATTTTGATATTTATTTTACATTCTTCTATCTACATAATTCTTTTTTCTTTGATTTTCTTCCTTCTTCCCTCCTTCTCTCCTCCTCTCTCTTCCTTCCTTCCTTCCTTCCTTCCTTCCTTCCCTTTCTTTCCTTTCCTTTCCTTCCTTTCCTTTTCCTTTCTTTTCTTTACTTATCTTTCCTTTTCCTTTTCTTTACCTTTCTTTTCTTCTTGCCAGCTGCAAGAAAAGCCAGAACTTCCAAATATTAATCATATCAGCATTGAATCTCATGCTCTCTACTCCCATTATTATAAAAGAGAGACAACACTGATATATTATATGAAATAAAATCTGCCTATTTCTTGAACAGGCAAAGTAAATATTTAGATTTTCCAAATGATTCTCCAAGCTTTCCTATCTCCTATAAAATTTAAAATAATTTTTTTTTAATCCAAAGTGCTATGTTATAGATTTGGGTGTTATTCTAAATCTCAGAGAAAGTTCTCATTCCTTCCCTGATAAATAGAAATATTTAGAGTTGCAGGATGGCACATTTTGCATGCAAGTTAGGGCAACTTTTTGCGTGAAAGTAGAGCTTTCTAAGTGGTAGCCAGAACAAAGAGAAGAACACCAGTCACTTTTGCAAACAGGCTCTTTTCAGCTCAAGATTATAGAAAGAAGCCAGATAAAATTTTGTTCACAGATTGCAAACTCTCACTGTCATGAATTACCAACTATGTATGTCTATATGGCAGAAGGAAAGAAAAACAGGCACCGACGTGCCTTTAAGCGATTTCCCTCCAGATGTGGGTTGGATACATGCTCACTTCAGAATGCTCACCAACATCATGGAGGATAAACTAGAGCCGTGACTGAATTCAGTGACCATTCGCTTTTTTAGGATAAAGCAGTCTATTCAGTAAATAATATCATTAAACAATCTCAGTAGGTAAGACTCACTTTTATGACAAAAGCTAGCTTTATCAGCACATGTTTCTAAAGGAATAATAATAGCACAGCAAAAATTGTCCGATAGGATCTAAATGTGCATAGACTTGAAAAAAAACACTCATTTCATTGCTAATTTGAGGTTAAAAAGAAACTTTGCTTTTTGCATTTTTTTCTTTTTCCCTTTTTTCTTTTTTTTTTAAATTACAACGGAGAATAGTAAGTTGTATCCATTGTCGTTTTTCTACGTTTAGATTCTGTAAGAGTGATTTGCACTATGCCCTAAAGTACTAGTATTATTGCCTTTGTCCCCACTAGCTGGGAGAGAGAACAGTTACATTAAGCCTGCAGTTTGTAGCCAAAGTGAAGCCTAAAAGCTTTTGAAAAAGCAATGTCACACAATTTTCGTGGTGTCTTTAGATTTAGCCAGTTCACTGAAAGTCATCATCTGACTCTAAAGGGCCAGCTTCTCCTCAAGGCCAGCTTTCTTCTCAGGAAGCAACTTTCTTCAAATATGCTCCACCTTTGTTTGCCTTGTCAAGTGAAAAACAAAACAAAACAAAAAGCCAGTCTTTTTCTTTCTTCCTGTGATAAATAACAAAGTCTTTTCAAGTGGAAAGAATAAGATTGGATGCACAGAATACATTACTGCCTCAGCAAGACACTATTGATTCTGGGGCCAATAGCCCTTAAACCACATGGGGTAAAACAATTCTGCAAGGTAAATTTAATGTTACTCAAGGATAATATAAATTACTTGGATGAAATAAGCAAACAGAACCATAAGTTTCAAAAATTTAATACAAAATGACATATGCCATTTATTATAATAATGTATGAACCAAACTATAAAACTGATAAAATGACTAATTAACATGCATTGGTGATCAGCTGAGACATAGTAGTTGTTCTCTTTCAAAAGGAAAGAGTTGCTTAGTTTATTTAGTCATAGCTATTTTAGATATTTCTTCTGTAGCTTTTAAGATGTTGGCAACAATATGTAAGTGGAAGAGAACTCCTATCTCTCTGAATAAACCTTTGTCATTTTTCTGGATATTTTTAATATATGTATTAAAATTATTGCTTTAGATAATTTATTTTCTTATACGTACTCTCTGAACATTTAAAAATTATATTAAATGATAAAAATAAAGAAAATAAGGCTTTTAACATTCATTCCATGTTAATTTTTATTTACAACCAATTACTTATTTAAAAATATATAGATGAATTATGTAAAGTATTTATCCAACCCTAATGACTCACATTCTTTATAATTTTCCTGTTCAACTAAAAAAAGTTATTTTATAACAGTGGACTTTAAAAATATAATGGTAAATCAGGGACGCCTGGGTGGCTCATTCGGTTGAGTTTCTGACTTTGGCTCATGATCTCACAGTCTGTGAGTTCGAGCCCCACATCGGGTTTGTGCTGACAGCTCAGAGCCTGGAGCCTGCTTTGCAATCTGTGTCTCCCTCTCTCTCTGCCCCTCCCCTGCTCAGGCTCTGTCTCTCTCTCTCTGTCAAAAATAAATAAACATTAAAAAATAACAATAAAAATAAAAATATAATGGTAAAAATATAATGGTAAATCATATATATACATGTATATGTACATATGTATTTATGTACATATATGTATACGCATGTACACTCCCCACCTTCACATATATCTTCTAGTAGTTCTAGTTGAACATTAATGTCATATATTTTATAGGTGAAATTTTATTCAATATATTCTGTGTCTTCCAAACTTTTGTCCTTTTTCTCTATATAACTTTCTGTGTGTATATAGAATTTAAATTTAATATAATTCAGGAAACCAAAACAATATGGTAACTAATCATGACAAGAACAACAGGATATTTGGCAGGTAGTCAATAGACCAACTGATATTTTCATGAGATGATTTTTCTTAAGTACACCTAAAGTATTCAAAAGTATATATAACTAAACAACTTGCTGCCCTTAGCTATAATAAAGGGAAAAAATCTGTAATCATAAGTATTGAGAACGTACTATCTTCTAGATTTTTCCTCTCATATATGTGATCTTATAAATTTAACAAAATGCAGGGCATTCTATGTGTCAGGTGTTAGAATAATAAAGCACAGAGCCAAATAGATATATTATTGCTTTCCTGGATAATTCAGTTATTGAAAAAATATAGGTAAGGCAAATAATCATATAAGAATATATACCTTTAGCTATAATACACTTTTATAAAGAAGTGTATAGGGAAATATGGCTATGTGGCTGTATACAATAGAGAATTATTAATAAGGAAGAGATAGTATGTGCTACTTGGACCATAATTTTCATTACTTATTTATAATCTTACAAAAGATTGTGTGTCTGTAAAAACAACTCATAATTTTAAGCAGTGATTTAAAATGTAGTTCAGGATGAAGACAGAGGTCATTTGAAAATTTCTATAGGCACTGCTCGTTTTATTGTGCTTGACTTTATTATACTTGGCAGATACTGTGTTTTTTACATATTGAAGTTTTGCATCAATCCTGTATCAAGTAAGTGTATTGATACCATTTTCCAACAGCATTTGCTCATTTTGTGTCTCTGTGTCACATTTTGGTAATTCTTAGGATATTTTAAACTTTTTCATTATCATTATATTTGTTATGGTGATACGTGATCAGTGATTACTACTTGCTGAAAGCTTAGATAATGATTAGGATTTTTTAGATATAAACTATTTTTAATTAAGGTATATACATTTTTTTGACGTAATGGTATTTCACACTTAATGGACAACAGTATAGTGCTAACATAACTTTTATGCACTGAGAAACCAAGAAATTCTTTTGATGGGCTTTATTGCGGTGGTCTGGAACCAAATCTGCAAAAACTCTGAGGTATGCCTGTATTTTCTGGGGTCATAGACATCATTCATATCTTTATATTTGCCCTTACATGATACTTACAGTAAAAGAATCAAGGATTAAAGGACTTTCTTCTACTGATATAAATTACCTATATGGTTTCAGGTTTGATCATATGATCATGATACATGTATTTCTTCTCTGGAAATATTTTTAAAATAATTTCTAACTTGAAAATAGAGAATTGTATATTCAAGGTTGCTTCTACAACCACTGTGATGTCTTATTTAATGTTTAATGTATTTTCACTAAACCGAAGTATTCATTTGCCGACAAAAGTTTGCCTTAAGAGCAAACTTATCCCACAACATAATAGAACCAAAAAAATTGATTCCAGATCATGATTTTCCACAGAAAACATAGCCCTTAAAGCATAACATTTATCCTGTCACAATAAAAAATAATATTTAAATATATACACACATATACATTTGTTCACCATAATATATAATTTTTTAAATATTTGTTTCAATGTATTTGAAAGTCTTTATTTAATGAATACTTTAATTTACATGAACATATATCTCTAATGTAAAGTAGCAGTGTAAATTTAAAAATGAAAACTTGTGAAGGGTGCAGGACTAGAAGTTTCATCCTTATTAATCTTATTAAATCTTATTAATATTCCCATGTACACAATGGATGATAGAAGCATAGTGAGGTTTAATAATTCATTCTGGTCACAAATTCACTGATTAACAAAGTTAATTATTTGGAAATAAGTTCTCATTCTAGAGATATTTTATTTATGCATTACAGTATACTGTCAGGAAAGCTAAAATGTGCCACTGTAATTTTTCCCTCTTATTAGTTTATGGGTTTTGCTGATTTAATTTGGTGAATAAATAATTCTGTGACTATATGTGAAATACAATCTGGTATAATTTTAGAGACAACTTTTATACTCTAAATCCAATTTTTGGGTGACCTTATCTACTCTCCGGCCTTATAGTGCCATACATATTTTCCTATATTCAATCCCCTATAATTTGACCTATTTCTTATATTTCATTTTGTAGTTAACAGCATAACAAAGCCAAAGCCTTTATACTTATATTTGCAATATCACCTCGTATTAGTTCAATCTCAGAATTGTTTCTAAGATTGGCCTTTCACTTCTATCTTAAACCTCTGTTGAAGTATCCATTATGTTTGTGTGAAGAAGGCAAACGTGTCTTAATTAACCTAAATACTGTTAGTCAAATTCAACATCTAGTCTAATACCTATAACAGTGTTCTCAAGCCTTTTCTGAGCATTCACCTATATCAATATATTTTAGTGTAAACTTTCAGAAATAAATATTTCCTTATTGTTTCTATACATGTAAAACACAAAATAGGAAATGATAGAAGTTAAAATGTATATTTTGTATAGTGGAAAAATATAATTTAACATGTCTAGTATTCTTTTTATATTTCTGGAGTAATACTTTGTAATATAGTGATCTAAATAAATGTATATACATGCTGATTTTCAATGCTTGATTTTAATGGTTACAAGGAAGAAAATTATACGTTACCAAAATATGATGATCTAAAAGGAAAAAAATAAATTTTGGGTTGTATGAACTAAATTGTATTTCATTTTCAATCACAATGTTCATTTTTTAAAAAATTCAGCTCAAAATTTTTATCTTCACTGATATCAATCAGTTGTTTTTAAAGCCTAATCAGTGCATATTATATTTTAATGATTTTGATTACCTTTTCAAATTGCATTGAAATTCTTCATATGGAAATTGACTTAGAAGATTAGAATATTTCTTTTTGAAGTTTTATAAAGTGTCATAAGAGTTTTGTAGGTGAGGTATTTATGCTATATTGGTAGCAGAATTATAGTGTGTGATTAACAGAGAGATACTAAGGAAGCAAGGATACTTTAGCACAAACACAGTTGCCATAAAATGAACACCACATAAGACAAGAACACCCCCAATCTAAGTTGCAAATTTTGCTGGTACTTCATTGCTCATGATGCTCCTGATGGAGAAGACCCTATGGCTTTCCATTAGACTCCTCCCACCTACTTTACAGAGCCACTCCCTGCAAATTCCTAAAACAATGTAAACACATCCTGGCCAGCATAAAGTATGAATCAAAGGTTAGTTACATGCCACTTCTTAGTACACTGAGGCTCTAGGAATGTTTGAGTCTCTTCTAGATGCTAGAAACTTTTCCAAATAACTGCTTCCAAATATGTTTGATTTTTTTTTTTACAAGCAGTTACTTGGACAAGTTTAAGTACATCTATTTCCTTTTCTTATGAATGTATGTATGTATGTATGTATGTATGTATTTATTTATTTATTTATTTATTTAACATTCATTCCTTTTTGAGAGACAGAGAGCACAAGCGGGGTAAGGGCAGAGAGAGGGAGACAGAGAATATGCAGCAGGATCCAGGCTCTGAGTTGTCAGCACAGAGCCCGATGCTGGGCTATAAAACCTACAAACTGCAAGATCAAGACCTGAGCTGAAGTTGGCCACTTAACCAACTGAGCCCCCTAGGCACCCCTGTTTTTCAAAATTATCTGTTTGACATAGTTCTGACATCTCTTTATTCTAGCAAAGTTGAACAGATTTTATGATATATCTTTCTATTAAGTGTGTAACCAATATGTAAGCTTGTCAACTCTGAATGAACTATGATCATCACCTGTAGCTCTTTGTGAAAACTTTCTACATGGCAAGGTGTGAGCAATTCAGAATATGCACCTATATGTAGCATTATGTCTGTGATTGTAATCCAGAGTATTTTTTATTAAAATTCATGCCAAAAGAGCTGCTTTTTTTAATGATAGCACAAAAATAATTGTTTATTATATAAAATATTTTTAAATAAAGTATAATTTAAAGTATTTTTTTAAATTTAACTTTATGCTAAGTTTATGGAAAACAATGGAAAAGCTCTAATTTTAGAATAAATTCTGAATGTATTAGAGTTTAATAGTCTAAATTTTCACTAAGATATACAGGCAATTGCAATATTTTGAATTTTTAAGAACTCAAAAAATTTTTTCTTAAACCAAGAGAAGCATACATACTTCTGGAAGATGAATAAAATAAACTAAGGCAGATAATTGGATTCTTCATTATTCTTGTTTCTTGGGTGATTTAAAATAAATGAAATTGAAACATTGTTTTTAGGTCATAATTTTAAGCCCAGAAAATTTCAATATATGCTCTACATTACCTTATCCACTCTAACTTCTAATTTTTCTATTTATTTTAAATGTTATTTTAGTTTCTGAGTGTGTTTGGCTGCTATATTTAATTGTCATTTTGTTCTGAGTCACTCTTCTTATGGGACTTTTTGTAAGATGCCATTATTGAAATAAAAAATGTGAAATTCTATTTGTTTTTATTTTATTTGTAACCTTTTTTTTAAAAATCAAGTATAAGTAACATACTGTTCTATTAGTTTCAGGTGTGCAATGGAATGATTCAATAATTCTATATATTTCTCAGGGCTCATCAAGATAAATGGATTATTAAAAAAATTAATGTTTACTTTTGAGAGAGAGAGAGACAGCGGGAGTGAGAGAGGGGCAGATAGAGATGGAGACACAGAATCAAAAGCAGGCTCCAGGCTCTGAGCTGTCAGCACAGAGCCCAACGCGGGGCTCGAACTCACAAACTGTGAGATCATGACCTGAGCTGAAGTTGGACGCTTAATAGACTGAGCCATCCAGGTGCCCCAAGATAAATGGATTCTAAATCCCTTTTTTCTATGTCTAATTTAAATATCCTAGTTAACATTCACATATTTTTAACTAACTTTAGATGATATTTTTTTCCATCTTTTGTAAATGGTTTAAAGGCTAATATTATTGTTGTTATTTTAGTTTTACACTCTTGGTTCTTGAGCTTGGCCTGAGGATTTAATTGACATAAAACAGATTAACAGGAGAAAAGTATACAAAGTCATTTAACATAAGTTTTATGTGACACTAGAGACTTCATAAGGAATGAAGACTCAAAGAAGTGGCAAAAGCTAACTGTTTTTTACACTAGATTGAACAAAAAGAGGTAAATGTGGAAAAGTAACTAGGCTATGTGGGGAGTCCAAAGGAAGATAACATTGAATAATTTTAACAAGGTCTTTTTGTACAGACTTCTCTCAACTGTGGTTCCCATTGAAGATTTTTTTTTTCTGCTATAGGGAAGGCATCTCTTACATGGGAGTTTTTATCTCCTGTTTTCAAAAAGAAAAAGGGAGATTAGAATGCCCTTCATGCATCTGCTGTTTTTCAAGTGACTTCAGCTGAAAATAGTCCTTATGTCAAAGTGGCATGTTTTGGGTGGAATATAATGCCATCCTCCAATGTCATTTTATTATTTTCAAAAAGGATACATGACCCTTTTTAAACTATTGAATGTATACTTATTGTTTTCAAACCCATTTTAAGTATTTTAGCTATCTGAAAGCCTTCACTTAACCTGTAATTTGCTCTAAATTTCCCTCCTCTATGCTCCCATATGTTGTTCCTATTTTAGATAAGCATTAATCCACTGCTTTGATTTTGTTCAATTCCATGACTGAAATTTCTTATTAGAATATACAATTATTTGAGACATAAGTTGTGCCTATATTCAATTCCAAATTTTAGTATTGACTTTTATTTTCCTTTAGATGGCTTTCAATAAATATTTATTGAGAAAATTTCTTTTTTTTAAGATTATTTATTTATTTTGAGAGAGAGAGCAAATGGGGAAGGGAGAAAGGGTGGGGGGAGGGGCAGAGTGAAAGGGAGGGAGATAATCCCAAGCAGGCTCCATGCTGTCAACAGAAACTGATGTGGGGATCAAACCCCCCTGATTATGAGATCATGACCTGAGCCAAAATCAAGTGTGAGACACTTAACCGACTGAGCCACCCCGGTGTACCTGTTAAGAACATTTCTGAGGGGAGCCTGGGTGCCTCAGTTGGTTAAGCATCCCATTCTAGGTTTCGGTTCAGGTCATGATCTCATGGTTCATGAGTCTGAGCCCTGCATTGAGCTCCATGCTGATTTTTATTGGAGGATACAGATCATTTTATACAACCAAAAGTACAATTTTACTTTTAGTCTAAGAATTCTAGGTTAATATCCAACTCTGCAGAAAGTTTGTCATCAGGTCAGTAAGTTTGGGAAAGCTATCAGAAATATTATTTTTTTAATTTAAAATGTTTATTCATTTATTTTGAGAGAGAGTGTGAGTAGGGGAGGGGCAGAGAGAGAGGGAAAGAGAGAATCCCAAGCAGGTTCCACATTCCACACTGAGCCTGATGTGAGATCTGGGAGATCATGACCTATGAGATCATAACCTGAGCTGAAATCCAGAGTGGGAGGCTTAACCAACTGAGGCACTCAGGCATCCCAACTATAATATTTCTAAATGTGTTAGACATTTTATTTTATTTGTAATTTTTAAGTTTACTCATTTATTTGGGGAGGGGGGTGGAGGGACAGAGAGAGAGGGAGAGAGGGAATCCCAAGGAGGCTCCATGCACAGTGCAAAGCCCAGCATGGGGAATGAACCCATGAATTGTGAGATCATGATCTTAGCTGAAATCAAGAGTCAGATGCTCAATAGACTGAGCCACCCAGACACCCCATGTGTTAGATGTTTTAATGTGTTAGATTTTATTTGTGTACTTTCATGTGCATGTATTTTGGTTATATAGTATGATTGGCCCCAATTCCTATTTTTATTCACAAATATGTTTTTTACTGGACATTATTTTACACAAATGCATGCATGATGTTCAAGTAGAAACTTCTTTCTTTTATAAAATTTTAGTATGATAGATTTAAAAGCCATGAAACATATTTCACAAGGCAAATTTTATTAAAGGAATATATAAAATAGCTTTAAAATTTCAAAAGAGGGACATTACATATACACATTAATCTCTAACTTGATAATTTTTTCAGAATAACAAATTATGGCCTCCCAAATTTACTAAGTGTACGTAAACTCACTTAATAGACAATAAATGCACTGGCTGGCTACTTTCCCATACCCTAACCACATGCTATGACACAAGGAAATTTTAGATTATAGGGTAAAACTAACGGGAATTTGCTTCAATAGTTATAGAGCATTGATCCATTATATTTTATATATCAAGGAGAGAAAATTTAATTTTGCATGATTATGCTTTACTAGATATTTTATTTATGAGAACTCCATGTTGTAGGATAGACATTTTAAAAAGATATATAAAAGGTGAATACAGAGCATAGACACCAAATCAAGAGACCTTTAAAAACCAATTAGTTTTTCAAAGATATGCCAAATACATGAGGTAAACATTAATGTGAAAGTTATAAGTAATAAAAGTAAAAAGATATGATTGCTTTTCAGCAAAAATTTTAAAAGTATAAAGCAAAACAGTCTCAAAGAAAACCCTGTAGCTTACAAAATGATTTGCCATTGCAACGATTAATTTCTAGTTTATAATGGGTTTTATTTTCACACTTTTGCAGTAATACATTCATTTCATGCCCAATTTATACCAGAGTTAGCTACAGAATTCCTTATAAAGACAAAGCAGAGTTGTATTTAATCTTCTCTTTTGAGCTGTATAAGCATGAGATTTTGTAAAACTGGAAGATACTAATGCAATGCACCAATAAAATGTTGGCAAGATCTATTTTAGATCTCTAGTAGAAGAAAAGAGTATTGCTTTAACAATACACATAGCTTTTGATCTATTCAGCTAGTATAGATCTGTATTATCTGAGTCAGTATGAATTAAATCCCAAAATTTAGAGAGTCATGAGTCTTTGTGTGTTTGTGTGTGTGCATCACTAAATTATCCACAATGGAGAATGTGAGTGTATGCTTCAAACAGAATTACAAGGGCAAGCTAGCTTCCTCCTTCTTTTTAGTGTATTCCATCACATGGCAGTTTTGAAGGTGAGATGGGAAGGGGGAGAATTGAAAACTATATAATGGAACAAAATTGGACTTTGTGAGTGGATTGTAATAACTATAATAGGGAAAAGATTTCCTCTTTGAAAATAAAGGCTGCCTGTGATAATAATGATGTGAAATCTGGTTTAGTGTGAGAGTCTTAATTAGTTAACAAAAAGTACATACACCTTTTTAGAATGAAAGGCTAAAACCAAAAAGCTAAAGTTCTCTAGAAGCCGTTTCTTGGTATTCTTCAACTGTCAAGGATTGTAGATCCCTAATAATTATGTATATCGATTTTTAAACAATAATGAAATTATTGATTACTTTTTCTCAAATTAACTTGACAGTGACATTTTTTGGTAGATCCGTTTTTAAAAATCTCTGTGTCCTTAAAACTTTCAGGGCACCTGAATAGCTCAGTCGGTTAACCGTCTGACTTCAGCTCAGGTCATGATCTCATGGTTTGTGGATTCGAGTCCTGCATCAGGTTCTGTGCTGACAGCTCAGAGCCTAGAGCCTGCTTTTGAATCTGTGTCTCCCTCTCTCTCTGTCCCTCCCCCACTGGAGCTCTGTCTCTCTCTCTCTCTTGAAAAAAACTAAATAAAGAAAGAAAAAAGAAAAAAGAAAAACAACTTTCAAACTAAGTAGTATAAAGTAACAAATATCTTAAGGGTGAATAAATGAGGAAAAAATAAACTGATGATACACAGATTAGAGATACAATTATATAATTTTTAAATGTCAAGTTTATTTCATTTGAAAAATGTGTACTCTTTTCCCAAAGAGTTTTGGCAAATATCAACCACATAAGTGATTCACGAGTATTAGGCACACTTAGGCAAAAACAAAAACAAAAACAAAAACAAAAACAAACAAACAAAAATGAAACAAAAACCTTACCCTATCATTCACCCTGTATACAAAAATTAATTGAAAATGGATCATGAATTTAAATGTAAAATGTAAATATATTCCACTATATTGGCAAACCAAATATTGGATAAAAGTATTGTTACTAGGATATCTGAAAAACTCCTGAAACTCTGATTTCCAAATATGATTTCCAAATTCTGCAATCATGAAAGCAGTTCACTTGGCAATAATGAGAAAAACTGAAATAAAAGCAAGCAGGCAAAAGGCAATCAACAGGTTTTTCCCAGTAGGACATCAGATCGCAAATAAACATAAAATGTATTTTATGTCATTAGCTGCTAGGAAAATATAAATTAAAACCATAGTAAGATATCACTAAATCTATTGAAACAACTGAAATTAAGGAAGAAGAATAATTATAATAGCAAATACTGGCAAGGATATGGAGAAACTGATAATTCATACATTGATTGCGGGAATGTATAGTGTTATAGCTATTCTGTAAAATGTTTGATAATTTCTTATTAAACTAAACATGCACTTATCAGAAGATCAAGCAATTACACTCTTGGGTATTTATCTCAGAGAAATGAAAACATAAATTTACACAGAAACTTGAATATCAATGAAACCAGCACCTAGATCAATAAAGATAATATTACCACATGTAGTAGAAACATATCTGCAACTCCATTCTCTGACAGTGAGAAATCTATTTATTATTATTGTTTGACTATTATAAGTTTAGGTATTTGATCAATCCCACTGTGTATAAACAATGTCCTATCATTTCTGCTGCCCTCTTTCTACTTCGAGGTTCTGAATATCAGTGTTCAGGCTCTGAAAACCTTTTCTGGGATGCCCCTATTACATCCATCCCCAGTCTTTGTGAATATCCTCACCATGCCCCTTACCCCGTCACTTAGACTATAACATGTCACACTGAGCAGACAGAGGCCTCCATTTTCTTTTTACATAACTTCTAACTTTTCTGAAAGTCAAATTTTCAATATTCTGAAACTATGAGTGTAAATGCAAGTAGCAGTAAACTCTGAGCCTGGATCTAGAAGCTCAGAACACATATGAGACTTATAGTGGATTCAAAGACAAATACCACATGATTTCACTCATATGTGGAATCTAGAAACAAAACAAATGAGCAAACAAAGAAAAAGGACAAAAAACAAAAACAAAAGCCAGACTCTTAAATAACAGAGAACAAACAGGTGGTTACCAAAGGGAAAGTGGTTGGGGGGGGGGGGTGGGGGATGGGTGAAATAGATGAAGAGAATCAAGAGGATACCTATCTTGATGAATATATATATAGAAATTTTAATCATTGTATCGTACACCTGAAACTAATATAGCACTGTACATTAATTATACTTCAATTAAAAAACAAAACAAAACATAGAGCAGATCTGAACCTCAACTACTTTCTTTCAGATTATGTTGGTGTCCTGTCACTAAGTAGAGAATATAACACCATCAGGACTACAGCTCATAAACAGCCCTGCTGACTCTTCTAAAAACTAAGTGAATGCTAATCCACCTGTCTTAGCTAATGCTTTGGAAAATCATACTACGAGTTACCATTGTTGTCTTTTCCACAATCATACTTTTTTCTAAACATGGTTGTGTTTTTTGTTTGTGTTTGTTTTTGTTTTTATTTTTTGCTAACCCAGCTCCCCACCATGTCTTCTTTCCTCATTCATTTCACTACACATTTTGGGCCCTCTATCCCTTGATAAACAAACTCTCATTCCTATTTTTTTCCTCTACATACTCTTCATCTCATTGTGATAATGGCAATTAGGTTCTTCCTTTCCTGCATCCTCAGGGAAAGGCTATTTTTTTTCACATGCTCCTTTAGATGCAAATTGGAGTTTCAGATGTACTTGATGTCCAAATGCTGCCTTTTACATCTAGCCTCATCCGTCTTTTGTAAAGTAGCATTGTTTCTTTAAGATTCACATCTGAAGTTAGAGCACACTTCTTTGCCTTCTCATTATTGCCAAGTGAACTGCTTTCATGATTGCAGAATTTGGAAATCATATTATGTCTCTCTGTACTTAAATACTTGCTATCATTTGACTGACTTCAAATTCCATGTGGAATTTCCAGTAACACACAGCTACATAGTGACTGGTCAGCATCATATTCACTGAATGTCACTCATGTCCATTGTCACAGCTACATCTGTTCTTATTTTGATAACACAAGCCTCTGTATCATATCCCTGCAATATCTTGTTCTCTTTGCACCCCACCTTTCTTATTCAGTTACCTCACTGTATATTTTATTTGGCCTATGGATAATTTCAATTCTAATTTTGACATCTTAGACTATTTTTTAAATTTATTCCACACTTACTTCTTTTCTAGCTTATACCTTAGTTCCCACCCTTTATGTATTTAGTCTATCTCTATCACTATAAACCATACAACCTTAAAAGACTGTTGCCACCATGAAATTTGAAATATTCAACTTTATGTTTTCCCTAATATTATAGGACAGACTTTCATTTTCCTCACAAGCTATCTTTCTCATTTTTTCACAACTATTTCAAAAGTTTCCAAACACTTTATTTTTTTTAAGTTTTTATTTTAATTCCAGTTAGTTAATATACAGTGCTATATTAGTTTCAAGTATACAATATAGTAACTCAACTTCCATACATCACCCTGTGCTCATTATGACAAGTGCCCTTTTTAATTTCCATCACCTATTTCACCTATCCCCCCACTCCCCTCCCTTCTGGTAACCACCAGTTTGTTTTCTATAATTAAGAGTCTGTTTCTTGGTTTGTCTCTCTCTTTCTCTCTTATTTTTTTTCCCCTTAATTGTTCTGTTTCTTAAATTCTGCATATAAGTGAAATCACATGGTATTTGTCTTTCTCTTACTGACTTATTTCATTTAGCATTACACTTCTTATCTCCATCCATGCTATTTCACATGACAACATGTCACTTGTTTTTTTATGACTGAATAATATTCCATTACACACACACACACACACACACACACACACACACACACACCAGATCTTTTTTATCCATTCATCAGTTGGTGGACACTTGGGATGCTTCCATATCTTGGCTATTGTTGTTACTGCTGTTATAAATATAGGAGTGCATGTATCTTTTTGAATTCTTTGGGTTAATATCCACTAGTGTGATTGCTGGAACACAGGGTAGTTCTATTTTTAACTTTTTGAGGAAACTCCATACTGTTTTCCACAGTTGCTGCACTAGTTTCCATTCCCACCAACAGTGCAAGAGGGTTCCTTTTCTTCCACATCCTCACCAACACCTGATATTTTTGTGTTTTTGGTTTTAGCCATTCTGACAGGTGTAAGGTGGTATCTCATTGTAGTTTTGGTATGCATTTCTTTGATGGTAAGTGAAAATGAACATCTTTATATGTGTCTGTCGGCCATCTAGATGTCTGATTTAGAGAAATGTCTGTTCATGTCCTCTGCTCATTTTTAATTGTATTATTCATTTTTTGGGGTTTTACAAATTCTTTGTATATATTGGATACTAGTCCTTTACTGTATATGTCATTTGCAAATATCTTCTCCCATTCTGCAGGCTGCCTTTTAGTTTTGTTGATTGTTTCCTTTACTGTGCAGAAGCTTTTTATTTTGATGAAGTGCCAGTAGTTTATTTTTGCTTTTGTTTCACTCATGGAGACATATCTAAAAAACAGTTGCTATGGCTGGTACCAAAGTGGTTATTGTCTGTCTGCTCCTCTAGGGTTTTTATGGTTTCAAGTCTCATATTTAGGTATTTAATCCACTTTGAATTTATTTTTGTGTACGGTTTAATTAAGTGGTCTGGTTTCTTTCTTTTGCACGTTGCTGTCTAGTTTTCCCAACACCATTTGTCGAAGAGACTGTCCTTTTCCCATTGGATATTCTTTCCTTCTTTGTCAAAATCTTCCAAACACTTTTAAACCATATGACCCTACAAACTCTCCCCTAACATTCAGTATATAAATACACATTCTACTTACTGAGAAAATAGGCACCAGTTTCCTGTAAGGAGGACTAAAACTTACTTGTATTGGCACTGGGTAAATCTACTTTATGTTGCTGATCATGCACACAGGTGCTAGATGCCATCCTTCTGGCAATTTAAGGAATTCTAATGTTTAATTCCCCCATTTCTTTCTTTCGTTTTAAGTTACTACCTCTTACGATGTAAGCGTGAGCACACACACAAATTGTTCTCCATTGCAACTAAATGCAATCGATGCTTCTGGATTAAATTCCAGATTGGGAAAAAAAATGGCATGAAAGACATGTTTGAGACCGTTAGGGAAATTTGCTTATGGACTGTATATCAGTTAATATCAGCAATAAGATCCCTGAATTTTTCTGTCTTGTTTGTTTGCTTGCTTTTTATTGCAACGCTTGTAATTTTCTCAATGTTACAAGGTCTTGATTTTGATAAAGGATTTGTTGATGCTATGTGAACTTCTCCATGTGGAAAAGTGCTACTGAGAAATTAGTTAGACTCAGTGCTAGCAGCCATAATTGAGAAATCTGGTGGCCAGTTCTTCTGGCTGTGTGAGAGCAGGTAATAGCTACTAAGTTTTGCTGAACCCGTCCTATCAAAAAATTTCTTCATCATCAAGGATGTCAGCTCTTTTCTCTTTCTTTCTATTCTCCTTTCTTTCTTTATTTCTGTCTTTCTTTCTAAAAATTATTTTTGTCTTATGTCATTACTATCTTCATCTATGTTTAATTAAGCATTGCTAATTTTGGAGGTACTCCAGGGTTTATATTAGCTTAGTCATATGAAAATTCTTTATATTTGTATAGATTTTTACTATAATCTTAAAGCCAAAGAATCTAATTTTTTTAGGGTAAGTTTAAAGGTGAGAAACCTAAATATTGGTGAGATTAATTAATTTGCTCAAGATCACATATTTAGGAATCTGGGCCATATGAGTTTGATGATTGCATGGCAGTTATTTAGGAGAGTGTCCTTTTTATTAGGCAAAATACACTGCAGTTTTTATGGCTGAAGATGCTGATAATTGATAAATCTTGATGAAGGTTATAAAGATATTCTGACCATTTTTAGCAGTCCCGTATACATTTTATATTTTTTAAAAATAAAAATGTGTGAAATATGCTCTTGACCACTGTTTTCTCTCTTCTCCATCACAGTCAGACATAATAAGAGGTTTATCTACATTCCTTATTTAATACTTCTCCTTGTCCTTACTTCTCACTGTCATTATAATATAGATTCCAACCCCAGGGGTCCACTGAAATTTAGCAATCCTTTCCTTATTGATGTAGATTGTTTTGATTCTTATCCAATCTACAGGTTGATTATAAGAACAGATTGGATAAGAAGTGGTGAAATTCCAGTTTTGCAACTTCAGCTATGAGGAAAGCATGTTTATTTTATTTTATTTATTATTATATTATATTATATGATTATATTATGTAATTATATTATATTATTTTATTTATTATATTATGTTATATATTTTTATTTTATTTTATTTTATCCTTTAATGGTATGATATAGCTGAAGAAATCTATATTAGTTAGGATTCTCCAGAGAAACAGAACCAATAGGATGTGTATGTATGTGTGTGTGTGTGTTTCTATTTATTGAGGGAGAAAGAATCTACGGGGCAGACTCACAGGCTGGAGACTAAGAAAGAGTTGATATGTGGTCTCAAGTCCAGTGGCAGTTTAGAGGCATAATTGCTTCTTCCTCAGAGGACTATAGTCTTTTTCTCTTAAGGCATTAAACTTAAGGATGAGGACTAGGCCCACCCACTTTATGGAGGGTCATTTGCTTTACTCAAAGTCTATTGATTGAACTGTTGATTCACAACTAAGAAAAATACCTTCACGGTGCCTGGGTGGCTCAGTTGGTTAAGCGTCCAACTCTTGGTTTCTGCTCAGGACATAATCTCATTATTTGTGGGTCCGAGCCCCACAAAGCCCACGTGGGGCTTTGCGCTGACAGCACAGAGCCTGCTTGGGATTCTCTCTCTCTCTCTCTCTCTCTCTCTCTGTCTCTGTCTCTGTCTCTCTCTCTTCTCCTACCCCACTCATGAGCTCACGCACACTCGCTGTCTCTCTCTCTCAAAATAAATAAACATTTAAAACAAATAAAAAATACCTTCACAGCAACATTCAGATTCCTGCTTGCCCAAACATCTGGGCACCTTAGCCTAGCCAAGGTGACAAACAGAATTAATCATCATAGACATTAACTTCCAAATCCTATTTCATGTGAAAATTATTTTATTTTAGAAAGGTTTGAAGGGATGAAAGTGAATTCAATATGTATTTGCATCCTCATCGAATCCAGGCTCCTAGCTTTTCTTCTAGTATTATTCTCATTATTAATTATTATTTTAATTATTATTGTTATTATTTTGAGTACAGTCAACACATAATATTATCTGAGTGTCAAGTGTACAGCATAATTATTCAACTTCTCTATACTTTATGCTATGCTCACCTCAAATGTAGCTAGTATGTCACCATATCTATTATAATATCATTGACTACATTCTCTGTACTGTGCCCTTAATTCCCATAAATATCAAATTATTCATTCTATAACTGAGAGCCTTTTTCTCCCACTATCCTTCACCCATTTTGTCCATCCCCCAACCCCTTCCCTCTGACAACCATCGGTTTATTCTCTGTATTCATAGATTTGATTTTGCTTTTTGTTTGTTTAACTCCTGGCATTTCTTTTATGAATCCTATAATTAACAACCCTGAATAAGCAGACTTATATTTCCTTATTTGACTAAACTTGTGAGGGTTTTCATATTGCCAGGATTACCGGTAAATATAATTTTACATCTGAGTTCAATGAATGAAAATAAGCAACATTTTACTTGTCTGGTAGGAAAAAAATGTATGTACTATATGGTATCAAATAATATTGAAAATAAATCAAGTAGAATAACTTTTTCTTTCATTTGATTCCCATTTATGAAATGAAAGATAAGCTTACTTTTTTTTAAAATGAATGCTTCATCCCTATTTTAGCTATAACAAAGTACCATAGACTGAGTATCTCATAAACAAACAAAAAAATAGTTTTCAGGTTGTGAAATCCATGATCAAGGCACTTGAATGATTGGGTCGTGGTGATGTCCCTCTTCCCACCTGCAGACTGCCGTCTCTCTGTATGCTCACACAGCAGAAAGAGGGCTAGAGAACACTTATAGTAATAATCCCATTCAGGAGGGCTCCATCCTCATCATATAATGACCTTCCAAAGGCCTTGCCTCCTAAATATCATCATGTTAAGTGTTAGGATTTCAACGTATGAATTTGGGGGGGGGCACACATTCATTCCGTAATCGATTCTAATGAAGTTATAATAGGCTACCTGAAATAATGGTGCATATGTACATATTAAATTAATTCATTACATCAGTTTAATGTGTTTAAGTAACATTTTCATAGGCAGAAAAGCAAGAATCTTTAACCAGAGGAATGATGTATTCTAACAGTAGGTACATAATAACCTTGGAAGAAATTGAACAATTATAGCTAGGTGAAGATCATTTTTTAACTTAGCAGTAAAAATGTGGAAAATACATGTTTAATAGTAAGTAAGGGGTTTAAAGATGTCCAACAAAGTTTATGCTTTCTTTCTCTTTTTTAAAAAAATCTTTATTTCTATAATTGAAGTATTTAATTTCAAATTCTGATGATATATGAACGATTAGTTGACTAGATTCTGCTCTTTATGAAATGTCACACAAAGATGGATGGTAAAACTTTTAGTCCCAATAGCTGTTTCTATGCTAAACTATATTTTAGCTGTAAGTTGCCATTCTTTGTAATAATTGAGCTTAAAATTTACAGTTTAAATAGGTTCAATGTTTGGGCACTGAGAAAAAAATATACTGGCTTTTCAGTAGATTTGAAATATAAAATACAGTTAGTAACCCTACTTCCATGACCAAAATTTAATACTGCTAATTATTATTTATAAGTCTTTAAAAATTAACATTTTTCTAGCTTTAGTCAATGTTTTTGAATGAGTTCAACTAGAGGGATAGTACTAGTATAATATGAAACCATTTGTGAATTTGGATAAGACTAATATTTGCCTATGCAGAAAGTATTATTTGAGGCACTTGCTATGTGATTTGGTTATAATAAAGCTTGTTGGTGTTACTCTAGAGAGCTAAATCTGATGAAATACTAAATTAGAGTTGTTAGTCAAATCAATAAAAGCACCAGAGAAACACTTCCAATTAGGTTGCTCAGATAAGTAATTTACATGTAAACAGTTAGTTTTAGTTAATTAAATGTCGATTAGCTTTTCAAGATAAATTCTATTTCTCTGTAGTTAACGTAGTGAATTTTGTTTGGACATTAGGTAAACAGGATCTGTTCAACTCAATGACTATTTTTGATTTAACTAATGAATCAAAAATTGTGCCTTTCATTTAATTCTGATCAAATATTTAATTGCAATTTAATATTATCATTGTGTAAACTAATGGTATATGATATAGTATTTAAATTAGTAGTAATAATGACATTTGTATCACCTAACATAATACATTATCTATTGATGATTTTTAGATATTTGGTATATGTAAGAAAGAACAGGGTTGATATTTTCCTAATAGCATTTTTAAGTTGGCAAATATTATCTTAGGAACAAATACTGAAAGTTGCCATTTCATAAGGAGTTAAATATTTTTTGTCGACCAGAGAGGTCTAGATGAAATCCTGAATAAACAAATCAATATTAGAGAATTTAAATGTTGCAAACCACCTCATCTCTAGTATTGTTCTGTTTTCTGAATATAATTACCCTGTGCTCATTGATCTTGCAAAATTTCATATTAGAGAATGAAATATAATTATTAAAAGTTGGGATTTGCTAAGATTTCAATGTGAAGTTCACTAGTCTAATACAATTGTAAACCACTCCTACTTATAAGCCTTCCTAGTACTTCTATCTGTCTCTGTTACAGAAACCTCACGCTTTCCCTTGCATCTCTTGACCGTTGGCTAGTTACTGATCAATCTCTATAGCTTGAAAGAATAAGTGAAATCTCCCTGTCCTCTTTCAAAGATAAGTGCTTCTGAGTATTTCTTTGTGGCTTCCATCATCAGTATACACATCCTAAAACCAGCTGTGCGGCAGTGGAGTTTTGACTTTAATTGTTCAAATTTTACTGTTATATTTAGCCTCATTTTAGCCACAAGTCAACAACAGAATCTTTGACATGTCCCTGGAGATAAGCAAAGAGCTGGCCAGTCCAGAGATTTTATACATCATTAGAAAAGACAATGAGAGAGATCTCAGGGCCATTCAGAGAAAATTTTTCATTCTTAGTAAATAATTAGAGCTTAACAATTCATTACCATTACTTGCATATTTGTGGATCATTTCATTCTAAAATTAAACGTTTTTTAAAGTTTAACTTTTATTAAACTTTAAACAATATATTTACATTTCATTTCTCTCATTGGAATTCTTTTTCTTTCTCTTATTTCTCTTTGCCCAACTTACTTTTTTCCAACGAATATAAATGATATTAAAACTGGAGTCATACTGAAATACATTCTGCTTCTCTCCCTTCTCCTTTTTCCTGTCAAAATTTCAGAAATAGTAGAAGTAAAACCAATGAATCACCCAAGTAGTAATTAGTAAAATTTTATTGTGCACATGCCAAAAAGACAGTTTGCCAACCAGGAGCACTCAAAGCAAACGTGGAATGAGACTTGAAGGTATACTGTTATAAACAGCTTACATGAGGAAACAGTGGCTGTTTTTTCATCACAGTGTTGTTTACAATATTAGAATTTTCTTACATGATAAGAAATTAGTTAGTGGTCACCTTATATCAATTTAAGAGAAAAGTTTAAGTTTTGCTGGTGATTTTCAGAGACACAAGTGAGAAGTGACCCAGTCAAGTTAGTCTGGTGTGCCTTGCAAAATAAGCTAAATTAAGCTCTGTTTATATGACTCAATTGGTTTTATCTGCTCAGGGAATTTGCAAGTCTTGTTTCTTTTTGTTTGATTCTGATACTTCTTTAGTGTTGCATTCATAACAGCAAAAACTTTCTCAAGTTCCCTCTATCGATTGCATACATTACATATACACATATGTATGTTACATATTACACATATTACATATCCCTTCCCGCAAACTAGGAATTTGGGTTTGATTTTACTATTTTGACACTAGGATAACTTCTACTGAAAATTGGATTAATACATTCTTAAAACAAATCTTCAAGTACGGGTGGTATCTAACATAATGATTTGACTTAACGATTTTTTGACTTTATGATGGTGCAAAAGTGATACACATTCAGTGGAAACCATACTTCAGGTTTTAAATTTGGATCTTTTCTTAGGCTACAATATGGGGTATGTTACTCTCTCATGATGCTGGGAAGGGACAACGAGGACAGCTACCAGTCAGCCACATGATCACAAGGATTAACCACTAATATACTTACAACCATTCTATCCCCATACAACCATTCTGTTTTTCACTTTCAGAATAGTATTGAATAAATTACATGAAATATTCAAAACTTTATTGGCCAAGTGTAGGCTAATGTGATGGTTTTAGTCTAGCCTATCTTTAAAAGTATTTCAGCACTTTTAAGATAGGCTAGACTAAACTATAATGTTCTGTAGATTAGGTAAATGGAAAGACATCCTTTTACTGCCCTTTGCTTTATTGAGCTTCATAGATGTTGTGTTTTTAACAAATTTAAGGTTTATGGTATCCTGTGTTGAAGAAATCTTTCTGTACATTTTCCCAATATTATTTGCTCACTTTGTGTCTCTGTGTCACATTTGGTAATTCTAGCAACATTTCAAACTCTTTCGTTATCATTATGTTTGTTATCGTTGAGGTTACTGTTGTAATGGCGGGGGGTACCACAAACCGCATCCATATAAATCAGCAAACATAATAAATTCTGTGTGTGTTCTGACTGCTCTACCCACTAGCTATTCCCTCATCTCTTTCCTCTCCTCAAGCCTCCATATTCCCTGAGACACAATGATTGTAAAAGTAGGCCAATTAATAACGCTAGGCCTCCAAGTATTCAAGTAAAAGGAAGGGTTGCACATTTCTCACTTCAAATCAAAAGCTAGAAATAATTGGGGCGCCTGGGTGGCTCAGTCGGTTGAGCGTCCGACTTCAGCTCAGGTCACGATCTCGAGGTCCGTGAGTTCGAGCCCCGCGTCAGGCTCTGGGCTGATGGCTCAGAGCCTGGGGCCTGCTTCTGATTCTGTGTCTCCCTCTCTCTCTGCCCCTCCCCCATTCATACTCTGTCTCTCTCTGTCTCAAAAATAAATAAATGTTAAAAAAAAAAAAGCTAGAAATAATTAAGCTTAATGCAGAAGGCATATTGAAAGCCAAGATAGGCTAAAATATAGGCCTCTTGTACCAAACAGTGAAGTTGTGGAACCAAAGGAAAAATTCTTGAAGGAAATTAAAAGTGTTACTCTAACGAACACACAAAGGACAAGAAAGTGAAACAGCCTAATTGCTGTTATGGAGAATGTTTCAGTGGTCTGGGTAGATCAAACCAGCCACAACATTCCCTCAAGCTAGGGCTTCATCCAGAGGAAAGTCCAAACTCTCTTCAATTCTATGAATGCTGATAAAGGTGAGGAAGTTATTGACAAATAACTTTATTGGAACCAAAGTTATAACCAAGTTATAAAAATAACTCATTCACAATCCATCTGGTCACCCAAGTGCTCTGATGATGTACAATGTAATTCATATTGTTTTCATGCCTGCTAACACAATATCCATTCTGCAGCCCATGGATTAAGGAGTAATTTTGACTTTAAAGACTATAATTGGAAAAATATATTTTATAAGGCTATAGCTTTCATAGATAGTGATTCCTCTGATGGATGTGGGCATAGTAAATTGAAAATCTTCTGAAAAATATTCACCATTCTAGATGCCATTAAGAATAGTCATGATTCATGTGAAAAGGTCAAAATAGCAACATTAACAAGGCTGAAAGTTTATTCCAACCCTCATGGATGACTTTGAGGGGTTCAAGACTTCAGTGGAGGAAGTAACTACAGACATGGTAGAAATAGCAGGAGAACTAGAATTAGAAGTAGAACCTGATAATGTAACTGAATTTCTGCAATCTCATGTAAAACTTCAATGGATTAGGAGATGCTTCTTAAGAATGATTAATGAAAATGGCTTCTTGAGATAAAATCTACTCCTGGTGAAGATACTGTGAAGACTATTGAAATGATGGCAAAGGATTTAGAATATTACACTAACTTAGTGGAGAAAGCAGAAGCAAGAGGATTGTTTCCAATTTTGAAAGGTCTACTGTGATTAAATGCTATCAAACATGTTACAGAGAAATGTATGTTATATGTTACAAATATGTTACAGAGAAATCATTCATGAAAGGAAGAGTCGATCAATGTGGCAAACTTCATTGTCTCATTATAAGAAATTGCCACAGCCAACCCAACCTTCAGCAAACATTACCCTGATCAGTCAGTAGCCATGAACATCATGCCAAGAACCTCTACCAGCAAAAAGAGGACTTGCTGAAAACTCAGATGGTGGTTAGTATTTTTTAGCAATAAAGTATTTTTAATTAAGGTATATGCATTGTTTTTAATATACCTAATGCTAATAGACTACAATATAGTGTAAACATAACTTTATACGCACTGGGAAATTAAAAATATCATGTGATTTACTTTATCGCAATACTCATTTTTTTGTAGTGGTCTGGAACCAAAGACACAGTATCTCCAAGGTATGTCTGTATTAAATTCACTTGTGAGTTGTGATATTTTCAACCTCTGATGGGTTTATTGGTATAGAACCCCATCCTGAGTTGAAGAAGATCTGTATGCCCTGGGGATGATCTACTCTAACCAGTTTCCTGTTTGACTTTAATTATTACAATCTTTCAACCTGATTAGTGCCTAGACTGATTCTCAATATCACTAGCAGTCTTACATTATGATATAAGTAATTCTTCCAGGTACACAATCAAGGCTAAGAATTTGAAGCAGGCTCCAGGCTCTGAGCTGTCATTATAGAGTCTGACCTGGGGCTCAAACTCACAAACTAGACCATGACCTGAGCCAAAGTCAGATGCTTAACTGACTGAGCTACCCAGGCACCACTTTTTAGCTTTCTTTTTAAAAATAATTGTTTGTTCAATAGTGTCCAATATAAATATGTAGTCAGCACATACACATATTCTTCTGTTATGTGTTTTATATATCTCAATGAAAAAGTTCAAATTTAGTTTAAATAATGCACAACCGTTATTAGAAACTATAGAGATGCTGAACTTACATCACTCCAAGTAACTGTAATCCACACTCCAAAGTCTATTGATTATTTCTTTTTCCCTTCATGAAACCCTAAACTATAAAACTTCAGCCTTTATAATTGTTCAGTGATATTTTACCAACAGCAATCTTGAGTCCTTCTTTCTGTCTTCATTGAAGCATTAGCAAAGATTGAGGGATATGGTCCAGAAAATAGCTGTCTTTAAGGACCTAAATAAAACATGAGATTCCCATCAATAGGCTCTGTAATAGTTATATGCATTTAAAACTTTGAATTTTCTTTTGTTTTTAAATAATTTCCTCAGGGAACATATTTTATAAAAATATATTGACTTTCTTCCTATAAGTCTTTATTTGTAATGGGGGTGTGAGTGTAAATGTGTCTGTGTATAGCAAAAAAACAAAAACAAAAACCTGCTAATACTGGGTATCTAAATTTTTAAGACGTTTGAGGAGTAAACCAATTGTGAAATAACATCTTTTACAATTACACATATATAGCATTAATTTGTAATGCACAATTGTAATTGTTAATCATTTGGAATGCAGATCTTGGAATCTAGGGTAAATAAAACAAATTAGTGACTATGATATGATGACGAAATTAGTGATTCAGCAGTGTTAATTTGCATTATAATCATTTTCTGAAAAACTGTTGGACTATGATGAGAAAATATGTATTTCTTAATGCTACTGTAGATAAAAAGCTTCCTCATGAGTCTAAATACACATGTGACTGGCATTACCAATGTTCATCAGCCTAAAATGCTATACATCTATTGGGCAAATATTAAGTAAGTACTAAGAACTCCAAAAACTGCTTTTAATCTTTCTATTAAATGTAAATTGTTGAATCTGAATCCTCAAATTTTGGGACTACCTGTTATAAATATATATATTTATTTATACTTTATATATAATATATAATAAACTTTTACATGTGTATATGTAATTGCAAACTGCCCAGTTTTCATATCTGTAAATAAGGGTGGGGATTAGTTTGCTCTTTTATAAACATTTGCAAATAAATAAATGCCAATATAAAATTTGCATTTTCCATAAAGTTGGTGGAGAGATGGAAAACAATATATCAAATATTAAAATTTATTTGTTTTTAAAGATAGGTCAAAATTTCATGAATGTTAATTGCAAAGGAATCCTTTTTTAATAAAAAATATAGTATTTATATTAATATGTCTATCTCTATCATATCCTATATATATATATATATATATATATATATATATATACATATATATATACACACACACACATACACACACACACACATAATAATTATGTCCTCAGTGTTTTGTTTTTCTTGGAAGCATAAATGAAAATGCGTTATAAGACAGGCTTTTAATTCTCTTTCCCATAAAGTGGTTTTAGTGTATTCAAACCTGACCACCTCAAAACTAACTTTCCAAGGTATTATGCATTATGGGGGTTACTACATAAGATTGTCATGGAAATCAAATATTAAAGTAAGAGTTCATAGTTTAATATTACTAAAAACATATAAAGTAAAATCTTTTTCTCCCTACCTTATTATTTTTTCTAAATATTATGGAAGGACTTCTGAGAATATTTAAATGATAATAAGCAGTGTGCTAGAAATTTGTTATTTTTAGTCTATGAATGGTAACATCAGTTAAATCATATGTGCAAAAAAATATCCTTATCCTTTTCATAAAAAATTCTCTGACGTGTTTGATAAAATAGATCTTCAAAGCTAATACGCTGGAAATTTGTTATTTTTTAAACTATGAGCAGTAACTCTTCAATTAAATCATATGTGTAAAAAAACAAATTCTTTATGCTTATTCCTAAAGAATTATTTGACGTGTTTGATGAAATAGATCTTCATAGAAATATATCACCTATTGCCTAATCTGTTTTGTTGATCATTATATTTTCGTCTTATTGCTAACCTCTTCATTATCACTGACAATGTAGCATATGATTACAAACAGTATTTATAGAAGTTGACACTTATGGAACACTGTTCCAAATGCTTTGCTTTTCATTTAATCTTCGCAAAACTCTGATGTGGCCATTATCATTCCCCATATTATAGATAAAGTAACTGAGACTTAGAATAGGGTCTGCATGTAGATAGTAGATAAGACAGCAGACTCAGTGGTCAATTGCTTACATTCTTATTCCAGCGCTGTCATTTACCAGAGAATTTGGATAAATGCTGTAAACTCTAAGTCCTCTATTTCCTTATTGGTTAAAGGAAATTGTTTATATTTTTTTATACATACAAACAATATTAAATGCATGTCCTGGCCCAGACATTAAGATAGATAAAAATGTGCTATATTTTAATTTGTTAATCATGATGCTGGTATTATTCTGTCCAGTGGATGATGGAATTGTAACTCTCTTAGGATATTTAGGGTTTTTAATACTTATAGATATAAAATATTTCTTTAAGGCTCAAAAACTATGAAGCCTATAGATGTGTTATTGAGCTCAAAATGGAAATTTAAAGAATCCTGAAATTAAAGAATTAAAATTTTCTGATTTTTAAATAATTTTTCTTTATTTAGGTGTCATTGACCTACAATATTACATTAGTTTTCAGGTGTACAGCTTAGTGATTCACATTTCTATACATCGTAAAATTGTAATCACAGTAAGTCTATTTACCATCTGTCCTCTTACAAAGTTAATACAATATTATTGACTATAATCCCTAAGTTATACATTTCATGCCCATTACTTATTTACTTTATAATTGTAAGTTTCTACTTTTTAATTCCCTTTACTCATTTTGCCCTACTGCAACCTCCTTTCCCTCTGGCAACATAAAACTGTTCTCTGTATTAAAAAAATTATTTTTTAATATAACATTTCTTATTCTACAGGGAAGGAAAAAACCCAAATAGCAATGCATGTTGGACTGTCTCAATTAAAAAGATATGTTAAGCTGAATTTAAAGAAAACCTAACATTGTAAAAGAACATAATGAATGATTATTTTGCACTGCATTCCAAGCACAGTGTTACTTTCACCAAACCAAGAAAATATATTAGACAAAGTGTATTTGAAAATTTCACTTTATTTTCAAGTTCATCACAAATATGCTTACAAAACAGAACATCCCAAGCATATATATTTTTTTAAATTTACACTCTGACTTATAAAAACTGTTAATTAGTGAAAATGTTGACCTTTATTTTTCATGTGCCTTTTGAAGTAATTGAACTAATGAGTAGAAAAGGCTTAAATGTGAAATGTTGTTAGTTTTCAATTTTCTAATAAAACTATATAAAGTGGTTACTTTATTGAATTTAGTAATTTCTATTAGTACTACTGAATGTGATTTTAAAAGAAACCTCATTTTACTGAATATCTCAGTCTTTCTCAGTAACAGTAGAACTCTACTAGCAATAATACAGGGTCGTCTGGGGTGCTTAAAGCTGAAATTAAGAAATGTTTTAAGTAATAAAAATATATATGTAGCACAAGTGTAGGGCAGTATCCAGGGTTTAGAAAGTGGGGGATGTCTTCATGGTTTCATAGCTGACTACTAGCAAACAGGAACACAATGACCCCATTTAAATTCAAGAGAATTAAACTTTAGGTCATGAAATTTTAAGTATAAGATAATTAGATTCCCTCATTTGTATAAAACTGTTTGAAAATAAAATGGAAAGTCAGTCACAGGTGAACCATACGTCTAAAAGGAAACAGTCTAAGGTATAATTAATCTTTCCTAAAATGATAGTAAAGTTTCTAATTTCAATTGTTTATCTCATGTGTGTCCTGTACTATTAACAGTTTTTGCTTCTTATATTTTGGTGTTCTGTTATTTGACATATAAATTCAGCTATAAAATCAATAGTAAATATGATAGCTTAGAAGGCTGATTTATTAGCAACACATTTTTTATCACATTTTTGGGTATCACATATTGTCAAGGGTATACACTGTTAATGAGCATCAAGTGAATAGTCTAAAAGATGTATAATTTTATAAATAATTAAACCAATAACCTGCATTCTAAGAAACAGATTTTGACATAGGTGAAGACAACATGATAGATGATAATTCTAATTATTCCTGAAATACCATGTTTCAGATTTATTGCATTTATTAATAACTATTTTATTTGGCATGATAGAATATTTTCAGGATTTGGGGGATTCAGTATGCATTAATCATGTATTGGAAACTTTATTCACAGAGACTAAAGTGGTAGAGAATACCCTCATTAAATAAGACACAAGTATCCCTTTCTGCCCAGGATATTGCCAGTATAGGCATATCCTTTTAATTATTTGCTAAAATAGTACATATTGGTATATAATCAGGATTTGAGCACTCACGGTAGGAAATGTATAGCTTTCATGTCAAAATTATATCATTGTTGAAAATAAGATACATAATTTCTTAAGACATTATTATGTGTAATGGTTCAAATAGTTCAATTCAAATTCAATTCAAAACCAAATTCAATTTTTTCTCAATACTAGATGATTTTACCTTTATCTTAAGAAAGATAACTTCATGGTATTGGGGCTTATTTAAACAAATATGTGTAAATATTGCCACAGCTTATTAATGAAGTAACAATAAAGAGACAAATAAAGACTGAAGTAGAAAACTGTTTGTCAGTGCCTCTCTAGAATTTTTTGATACTGCAAACAGCATACTCTGAAATACTCTTGAAAGTATATATCATATTCTTTAAGAGTTTTCGGTAGTGGAGCTCTTGGCTGTCTCAGTTGGTAGAGCATGTGACTCCTGATCTTGGGGCCTTGAGTCAAGCCCCATGTTGGATGTAGAGCTTACTTAAAATAAATTGTAACATTTAACATTCCAACATAGATTTATTGATTGGGCTTCTAAAAATGATGCTGGAAGAAGTCTGCAGTTAGAAATCTGTAAATTCTCAGTCAGTATTCAATACAAATATACAAAATTAGGATGGTTTACAAACATTTGCTGCTATTTTCAATGATATATAATTGTAGGCTAACTTCAGAGAAATAAATGATAAAAAGTGAAAGGCAGAAATTGTGAAGTCGTGTTGGTGACTTTTGCCTCCTCTCCTTAATTCAGGGTATACTACTACGCTCTCCTAGGGAATTGCAAACATTACTTCTCTGATTGAAAACTGTTCATTTTAAATGGCAAGTTTTATTCTTCAACTTGGTTTTAAATATTAAAAAATGGGTGGCTTATATGAGGCCTCGTATATACACATTACATAAATACTCATTAAGAACTCAGTGGATGCCAAGTGATACTGAATTGTTTCATTATTTTGTGATTCACACTATGTGTAGACAGCTTTTCTATTTTGTTCATCAATGCATCCCTTATGCCAATTATAATTTTGTCACATAACACTTGTATGGCATATATTGGTTTAAATGAATCTAATTGAATTAAGTATAAATCAAATAGACAATGAAAGGAGGGATTACAAAGAAATTTCTCTTTGTAGTTTATGCAGAATAATGGAGTAGAACAAAATGTAAAAAATAAAAATTAAAAAATTCAAGCGGGACGGGCAACGTCATAAGATGCCAAGGTATATTATATGTTCTATTATGTTCAACAAAGTTGCTAAACTTATAAATTACCACAGAAGCATAACTAGAAAGAGAAGCAAGGGAATTATTTGCTGAAAGTACATAAGCTCATATAAGCTAGCCTATCGGCTATTTCTGTGTATTATTTCCCTATAAAGACATCAACAGGGTTTAAAAGTAAAGTTTCTTCCTATATTAAGCAAGCATTAAAGACCAGTAAAGAAGACTCCCAGAAACTTTAAAATAATTTCTATCAAATAAAATTGCATTGCAAATAAAGATTCTAATACCCAAGTTGGGGCTGAGTCATGTCTCAAGTGCTGGTGAAATTAGCATCTAGAGTTTGGGAGTATCAAGTTCTACTGTTAAAGTCCCTGAATGTACTCCCAATTACCAGGAGGCATTTTGAGGTGAATCAATAGTAAGCTTTTAGTAGTGGATAAAGACAAATGTTTCCAAAGCTTCAATAAAGCAAGGGAATAGCCTAGAATATATGTGAAATTCTATAATTAGTATGGGTAACTTAAAAATATTGTATTTTAACATGTAAATAATAATACTCATCAAAATAAGAGCATAAAACACAAAACAGCAATATAAATAATGTATAATTTCAGCATGACAGCACTTCCCATATTGTACGATTAATATGCTAACTACAAAAACATACCACAATGATTGATGAAGAAAAATTTTAATACTTTCCTTTCATTTTAATGTCATTCTACCCACTATGGTAACTTAAGCAAATGATTAAATGAAACAAAGGACAAAATAGAAAAAAAAAGCAATATTATAAGGTTGAAGCATATCCTTCGCATCTTTGGGTAAAATATACAAATTATGGAGTTATTACTATTGTGGTTTGTGTTATGTTCTTAAATGTGCAATTTTACTTTTCTCTAGCTTCATTGAGATATAATCAACATATAACATTATGTAGGTATAAGGTGTACAACATGTTGATTTAATTAATTAATTTATTTATTTACTTAGAGAGTAGGAGAATGTGCAAAGTGGGGAGGGAAAAAGAGAGAAGGATAGAGAGAATCCCAAGCAGGCCCTGTGCTGCTAGCACAGAGCCCAGTGTGTGGCTCGAAATCACAAATTGTAAGTGAGACTAGGATCTGAGCTGAGAGCAAAAGTTGTTCCCTTAACAGACTGAACCACTCAGGAGCCCAGGAAAAATGTATAATTTTAATAAGCTAATTATTTTGTATTTTGTTGAAATCATATAGCCTTATCATGGCATCCCATCACATCACTATTCTTAATTTAGTATTGTTTTATATTGTGCTTTTATTTGTCAGTCACTTATGTAAATGTATTTATAAATATTGAGTCATTTAATCCTCAAAATAACCCCAAAGCTGGCTACTATTAACTTTACAGATGATAAAATTGAGGCATAATTAGGTAAACTAATCTGTACAAGTTCAGGCAGCAAGTATATGGTAGAGTTAGAATTCAAACTCACGTATTCTGCTTTTAGAATCTAACTTATTAAAACAAAACACTATTGCAGAACTGTACATTGCTACAAAAGTTTTAAAAATAATCTGGAAATATTTATCACAATGAAAATACATCCACATTTTGGCCTTTTATGTTATTTAAAAGAGTTAGATGCGTATATACAAACCCTGAGGATATTGGAAAAATGGAAATTCAGAGTAATATATTACAAAACTACTTCTGGAGTCTTTATTTATTTTTCTGCATGTGTCTAATTACTACTTTTACCCTACAATGATATTAAATTGTTTACAGTAATGTGGTATTTTCTGAGGAAATTTTCCTTTCCTTTCCTGTTTCCTGAGAGTTTTTCATGGGTTTTTGTTTTGTTTCAATGAAATATTTACTCTTTCACAGAAGCTTTAAGAAACACAAGAGATGAACATAGGGGAAGGGAAGGAAAACCCAGATAAAAAGAGAGGGAGGCAAACCATAAGGTAACCACTCTTAAATAAGGAGAACAAACTGAGGGCTGCTGGAAGGAAGGCGGGTGGGAGGGATGGGTGTCAAGGAGGGCACTTGGGATGAGCACCAGGAGTTACATGTAAGTGATGAATCACTGAATTCTACTCCTGAAACCATTACTACACTATATGTTAACAAACTTGGATTTAAATAAAATAAATAAATAAATAAAAATGAAATCAGTTTATCAAATTAAAAAAAACTAGGGATAAGTTTTGAAATTTTTAATGTTGTTAAATATTCCACTTAAGAACACAGCATTCTTCCCATTTGTTCAAAAAGATTTTATAATCTTCAGTATCATTTTATGAATTTTTAATGTCCTCTTTCATTCATATTAAATATCCTTCTATCCTTGTTATTATATAATTTTGTACTTTTTAAATAAATTATTTCCTTATTCCCATTAAGTTCGGTCTGAAGAATCCAGTAGGGGTAAATGGTAAATTTACTGAAGTTTCTGTGATACTTCAAATTCCGCAGGTGTAGACTCATTGCAGTTTCAATCTTCTTCGTTAATTTTCTGGCTGCTATTTACTTTTTTTTTTACTATTGTTTTTTTTAATGTTTATTTCTGAGAGAGACAGACAGACAGAGCACGAGCTGGGGAAGGGCAGAGAGAGGGAGACAGAATCTGAAGCAGGTTCCAGGCTCTGAGCTGTCAACACAGAGCCTGATACGGGGCAGGAACTCACGAACCATGAAATCATGACCTGAGCCGAAGTTGGACACTTAACTGACTGAGCCACCCAGGAGGCCCAATATGTTTTAAATATTCTCCCCAGTGAGTTTATCTTTACATTAAATTTATTTCTGATATAGTCCATTTCACCTTTTTTTGAAGGAAATATTATGAAGAATATGAACTAGGTGATCATAGATAGATGAACATCAAGTATATATATTTATATGTAAGGCAGTATGTAAAAATCAAATATATATTATACATATGCAATATAATTGCATGTGTAAACATCAAAAAGACTAAGAATATAGTTTGAATCTCTTCTAAATTTGCATCATTTAAAAACATAGTTCTTGGGATTTTTTTCTTTCCCCATATTATATATAATGTGCATAATTTAAAAATCAGAAGAAAAGTGATATGTATTTAAAGAGTAAAACACTTTTGATAAAACATATGTAAAGAGACAATATAGGTAATTAAACACTGCCTCTCACAGGCATATCCATTTATTTATGCCTTTTCAACAATTGTGTCTATTCATATGCTTAAGTTCCAAGCAAAGTAATAGCCAATAAAATCTTGAGGGAGAGATACAGGGACACCTGTATTCACCCACAAATGGAATTTTTTTCCTTAAAAATGAGCTCAAGTTGCATGTTGATTTTAGTTCCTTTTCTAAGAATATACTGTCAAGTCATTGCTACACTACTTAAAGGAGGAATGATTAAATTCAGAAAGGGTTAGCTTAATATAATTCATCAAATATTTAGTATTAACTGTAGCTTCAAGCAATAGATCTACCTTATTTATCATAAATACAAATAAAAGAAAAAAATCAATACTATTGTTTTGAAATCTCTTTTCATATCTGGAATGAATTAGTTTCCATGCTTTCAAAAACATATTTTAAATATAGTAGGTAGATATTATTGTGGTGTTATTTTTGTTATACTAACATTTTACTGTTGGAGAAAGGAGATTTTCCAATTATTTCTACCACATTTTAATTGGCATATAACTTACTAGGTAGGACTAATTCTTGAAAAAAATATTAAATTAAAATATTAGCTTCTTAAACAAACAACAACAAAAAAAACCTGGCCCTTTAAACGTCACAAGTCATTATAAAAGACTCTAATGTTCCTAAATCCTCCTCTTCATCTTGATTTATGACACAATTTTTCAAATTGAGATTCTAGAGTTAAAACAGAAAACAAAAACAAAAATCATGTTGGATTAGAATGAGGGCAACAATGTGAATAAAAGTTTTGTTCTTCTGATATTACTGTTATGAACTAAGATCCGTTATAGATTCTTCATAACCACTACTTTCTTCTTATAGAACCTGCTTTTTTAATCCCCAAATCTGTCAGAAAAATACTCTGAAATTATTCTTGTGTACATTTAATTGCTTTTATATTTATAGAAATATTATAATTTTAATAAACATGTTGGAGGTAGTAGGAAGTCAGAAATATCTAAAATAACTCTAAAACTGCAGCATTAATTAGCTACATTTTGAAGATAGACTCTAATGTGATAACTCTTTTTCCTATGTATCTTTTAACTTATCATAAAATTGTAATGTTAACTTAATAAATAATGCTGCTCAAACTTAAACTTAATGGTTATAGTTTGATTTGGAACAAGTAATATGAGGATTTTTCATGTTTTGAGTTACTTGGAGTTAACTCTAGGTAAAATGGCATGTAATATTGATGTTGGAGAAGAAGTTAGAGGGAGTTCGTGAAATTCCCCCCCTCCTCCTCCCCCTCTTCCTCCCCCTCCTCCTCCTCCTCCTCCCCCCCCCTCCTCCTCCTCCTCTAGTCTCTCCTGCATTTCTTCCTACCATTTTAAGAGATTTTTTTTTTATTTAAATTCAGTGGTGGGACGCCTGGGTGGGTAAGTCAGTTGAGCGACTGACTTAGGCTCAGGTCATGATCTCACAGTTTGTGAATTCGAGCCCCACGTAGGACTCTGTGCTGACAGCTCAGAGCCTAGAGCCTGCTTCTGATTCTGTGTCTCCCTCTCTCTCTGCCCTTCCCCCACTCATGCTCTCTCTCTGTCTCAGAAATAAATAAACATTAAAAAAAAATTTTATTGAAATTCAGTGGACAGACATGTAATCACCTGAGAGACACTGAATCAATTGAAGTGTTATTGACACACAATATCCTATTAGTTTCAGGTGTACATAATAGTGATTTAATATGTTTATGTATTATAAAATGATTCCCACCATAGTTATCATTTGTCACTGCACAAAGTTATTACAGTGTTACTGACTATATTACCTGTGCTCTACATTACATCCCTATGACTTATTTATTTCATAAATAGAAGATTATTATACCTGTTAATTGCCTTTTCTTATTTTGCCTGGGCACCAATCCCTCCCCACTCTCTTAACCAAAAGATTGATTCATGTATCTGAGTTTGTTTCTGTTTTATGTTTATTCACTTGTTTTTTACATTACACATACAAGTGAAATCATATTTGTCTTTTTCTGTCTGACTTAGTTCACTTAGCATGACACCCTTCACGTCCATCCATGTTGTTGCCAAAGGCAATATTTTCTTCTTTTTTTATGGCTAATATTCTATTGTGTTTGTGTGTGTGTGTGTGTGTGTACCACATTTTCTTTATTAACTCATCTATTGATGGACACTTATGTTGCTTCCATATCTTGGCTATTATAATCCTGCAATGAACATAGGGGTGCCTATATCCCTTTGGACTGGTGTTTTACTTTGTTGTTGTTGTTGTTTTGTTTGGTTTGGTTTGGTTTGGTTTGGTTTGGTTAAATACCGATAAGTGGAATTACTGGATCATATGACAATTCTGTTTTTTGTTTGTTTGTCTGTTTTTTGTGCGTTTTTTTTGCAAAATCTCCACACTCTGCACTGATTTACATTCTCACCAACAGTGAATGAGGGTTCTCTTTTCTTCACATGCTTGTTATTTTTTTGTCTTTTTGATAATAGCCAGTCAGACTTGTGTGAGGTGATATCTCATTGTGGTTTTGATTTCTATTTCCGTAAAGATTAGTGATGTCAAGCATCTTTTCATGTGCCTGTTGGCCATCTGTATATCTTCTTTGAAAAAAATGTCTATTCAAATCCTCTGCTCATTTTTAAATCAGGTGATTTATTCTCTTGACATGAACTCATATAAGTGTTTTATATATTTTGGATATTAACCACCATGAGGTATACGATTTTCCAGTCTACCTCCCATTTAGTAGATTGCATTTTTGTTTTGTTGATGGTATCCTTCATTGGACATAAGTTTTTAGTTTGATGTAATTCCTTCTGCTTATTTTAGTTTTTTTTTAAGTTTACTTATTTATTTTAAGAGACAAAGGGGGGTGTGGAGAGGGAGAGAGAGAACCTTAATCAGGCTCCACACTGTCAGTGCAGAGATTGACGTGGGACTTGAACTAATGAATCATGAGATCTTGACCTGAACCAAAGTTGGTCGCTCAACCGAGTGAGCCACCCAGGCACCCCTACAAGGATTTATTAAACTCCAAACATTTATATCCTATAAGCAACTAAACGTTTTTACTCTGAATTCACAAAATAAAATCTCACACAAAAAGCCAAAGCTGATAGAATTGGTTTTCTTCATCCCCAACCCCTGCACAAACCTCTCCACCCAATTTTCTAGTTATATTAGTTGATTTGCCCTTGAGTCCAAGATAATGACTCTGGTATTATTCTTGGTTCTTCTTTCTTTCTCAGGACCAATATCTAAATGTAAACCAGAGAATACTTTTTTTTTTCTTATAAATGACAGCAGTACACAAACTTGGGCAGTTCTTCTCATACCCAGTATCACTGTTTTGAACCATAATCCATAACCTGAATATAGAACATGGACAGAGATAAGGTAAAAATCATGCTGAAAATTTTACCTTTATCTTATTTCCACAGACATTTAGTGGGTCCTTAAAGCTGCCAAACAGCTGCATTACCAGTCTCAGAAGATAATCTCATTTCCTTCTTTACTGAGGAAATTGATGTAATCATTAAGGGGTTTTTCACCTAATGTCCTACCACAAATACTCAGTACATGTTTTTCCTTTCCAGTTTGAGCACAGGTGCACTTTCCACTATCCTATATGATACCAATTCATTCACTTGTGCAGTAGGGTTCATTCTGCTTCTCTACTTCAGAACATCATTCTACCAACTCTCCTTTGTCTTTTCTGCACTAAAAGGTTTTCATTCAAGACTACATCATTTCTAGGGGTTACTGGGTGGCTCAGTTGGTTGAGCGTCTGACTCTTGATTTTAGCCTCAGGTCATGCTCTCAGGGTTGTGGGATGGAGCCCACGCTGGGCTCTATGCTGAGTATGGAGACTGAGATTCTCCCTTCCTCTGCCCTTCTCCCCTTCTCTCTCTCTCTCTCTCTCTCTCTCTCAAATTAATTAAAATATGTTTAAATCTATGTCTTTTCCATCAGCATAGAACAAACCAAACAAGATAAAGCAAAAATAAGTGTTCTCTTTTGCTTGAAAACTCTGCTGCTTATGAGTTACTGTTACTTTCTCTATTCCTTTTATTCCATGATCTCTCTATTTTTTAAATAACTTAAATTAATGCTTTACACATCAAAATTGGACTTACAAGTCCCCATTACCATACTCATCAATATTAACAAGTTTCCTAAATATTTTCTGCATTAGTTTTCTTGATTATAAGTTGTCAATAATATAGAAACATCTTTAACATAAAAGTACATTTAATTGCATCTGTTTCCCATGAACACACTAGTCATTTAATGATTATTATATTGGCCATTGCCGTTGGTTGGCAGGAGGCTCTTTCAGTTAAAATTTCCACTGAATCATTTTTCTTGCCAGACTTAGTTCATTTTCAGCCTGAAGAATCACCTCTCCTAATTGGCCACCCTGAAGATGGTCTTCTAATCTCTTAACATCTGATTCCATTTAACCATGTTCAGTTTCTCATTCATAATCTGTTTTGTATACTCTTAATATGCTGCATTTTTAGGAATTTGTTCAAGAACATCAAGAATCTTTGTGTACAATATGCTTAGCCATTTGTGTGGACCCTCACATATAGCCAAACACACAAGGCCAGTGGTCTTCTACAGCAAACCCACCATAATGTCTCCATGATCTCTTAAAACTACTCCAAAGTTTTCACCCAGACCACTACGTAAGAAATAACTGTTGATATTGTCAAACAATTTATTAAGCTATCTCTATTATAATGGATTCTACTTTTAAAATATTGCTTATAAATAGAGAATATGATGCAATCTAATATTTGAATAATGTCTTTAAATGATCTTATCTTGCAGAAAAGGATTGCTTGGAATATGTGTTGTGTATCCTTAAATATATTCAAATTCTTTTTCTGTCCTATTTCTTTGATAAGTTCCTTCAACACATTATTTAGTAAAATTGGAGATAGCAGGCATTTTAATCTCATTCCTGATTTTAAGTGATACGATTGTCCTATTTCAGCATAATGTATGATATTAGCTTTCAGGATTTTTTAATAAGATAGTATTTGATAATTTTTTTATTTTAATCTCAAATAGGTTTCGATTTATAATAAATATATTTCTATTTTTATTGAGATAATCATATACTTTTCACCTTTAATATATCAATGTGAATTATATTAATATATGTCTAAAGTTATAGAGAGAAAACTGGTAGGAAAAAGTTAAATTTTATAAGACAGTAAGCTATAATTTAAGTTCTAGCATTTAACTACAAAGCCTATGAATTTATCCATTACCATATATTATCAATAATCTTATGCTATGTACAGGGGACATAGGGCATAAAGTTGAAAGTAAAAGAATAGAAAATAAGACATGAGTTTTTCTGTGGTTTCCCTATTATGTGACTAGATAAAGATTTTTTTTTTTTACTGTCTCTATTCAGTGTTACACTTTCAAGCACATCTTTGCATTATAGCATGAATGCTACAATCCAAACAACCACTATAGTACTCATACATAGAGTCACAGATTTTTTTTCAATGAATGTTTTTTTTTTTTTTTTTTGACAAAATGTACTCTTGTACCTAGTGGGTAATTAATTCAAGTAAATACATGAATAAATAAATTTCCATTTTTAGGCTATAGACTTCAAATAATTCAGTTTTTTGACCTTAGATATTATTTTTATTAAGTTTTTTAGTTTTAATTTTAGCGTATACATGTAGTGTTATATTAGTTTCAGGTGCATAATATACTGATTCAGCAATCTATACATTACACAGTGCTCATCATGGTAAGTGTACTCTTTCATCCCAGTCACTGATTTCCCCCTTCCCCCCCCCCCACTCACCTCCCCTGCCATCACCATCAGTTTGTTCCCTATAGTTAAAGAGTCTGATTTTGGTCCCTCGTTCTCTCTCTCTCTCTCACCATTTTTTTTCTCTAAGATGATGTGAAGTTCTGGAGTCATAAAGTTTAAAGAATTTTACTTGCACATAATTTATTTGCATGTCAGGTCAGTTTAAAACACATTTACACTTATGGACTAATTATATACATTTACCACAACTTTATATTATTCAACTATTTGATAAGTCAAAGCATTTCTTAATTTTCCAGTCATTCAAAGATTGTCTTAAGATAAATAACAGAGAAGTTATTTCATTGAAAAATGGTATTAAGATTCATAACCAGATATTGCAGATTGGGATGGAAAATTACTTCATTAAATTATATCAAGAGGGATGAAGGACAAATTTTTAGAAAAGATAATGACTTCAGATTTAATTAAAATGTTAAATTATTGTCAGAATAAAGGTCATAACCATAAAATGTAATTGAAAGGAGTTCATTATCACTTACCCCAAGGTATTATTTCCATTTCAAAGTATATATTGCATATTTGAGAATAAAATATAGAATGAATATTTTTTGTGATGAACAAACTGGGAAGATAAGAATTTTTATACATTAAAAAGCTTGGTTTTTAAAAATTCATCATATCTCTCTACATCTTTAGTCTACTGTCTTTAATCTGTACTCTAGTAATTTAACAATAATTTTTGTGATATTGTGGGCTAATAGAGTGATGGGAACCAGTACAATTAAATTTTCCTCACATTATCAAAGTGTCCTTTTATAACCATTCTAAAAAGTAGATCTTTTTAAAATGTCTGCTAATCTCCGTCACTTATCATACATGTAGGAACTTTATTGTATATTCAAAGATATCTATCATCGTATAATACTATCAGTATGAAGCTATGAGTAAAATATGCACCCAGTTTCAGTTCCTGGGATCACTAATGTTATTGCAACTACACATTTTGGTGTCAAAGAGGAGAGGATATAGTGTATTTTGACAATTTTGAGACTTCTATTAGTTGTATAATTCTAGAAGAGTATCATTAAGTCTCCAAAGTCTTCTCATTTGTCAAATAAGGGAAGTGATAATAAACTTTAGGATTTAAGTATAACTTTTACAATCTGTAAAACAACAAATAAACAAAAACAGAAGTTGTAGGGAGTCAGAAGAGCAGAAGACTTACATGATCTTCATATTAGGCAAGATAATTTTTTTCTCTAATTTCTGCCAATGAAAGTTTGTAACTCAAGCAGGAGGAAGTTTTTTGAGGCTGTAAGTACACACAATGAATTATAGCCTAGAGAGAGACAGCAGATTTATAGTTAAATATATTTTAAGTGTGCATAATGGCAAGTTGGGAAAAAAAAATAACACACACCATGATAAAAACAATAAAGGAGAAGAGATTGAAAATTATTCATTCCTTCTTTCACATTGTTTAATGTTTGTATTGGTATTTTACGCTAAGTGAAGAATACTTTGATATGTTAGAATTGTTTTAATTACAGAGATGCAAATTTATCATTAAGCAGTTTCTGTCTTTTGCAATGGACAGTCCTTGAGTTGCTGTTTTTCTAAACTCATATCTGTATTTACATGTAAATTTGTTGAACTGTAAGACATTTTCAGGGTTCTCTGATGTTAATTTACATGAGAAATGATGATTAAGATTCATTCATCAAGGCTCCTGGGTGGCTCAGTCAGTTAAGCTTACAATTTCAGGTCAGGTCATGATCTAGAGGTCTGTGAGTTTGAGCCCAGTTGGACTCTGTGTTGACAGCTCAGAGCCTGGAGCTGGCTTTGGATTCTGTATCTCCCTCCCTTTCTGCCCCTCCCCCACTCAGGCTCTGTCTCTCTCTCTCTCTCTCTCAAAAATAAATAAACAAAGAAAAAAAGATTCATTCCACTCGTAGGAATTAGAAGGAATACAGGAGTTATTTTATTTGTATTGCTCAACAAAAAAGAAATATATGTTATTTAATTCAAAACCTTTTACTTTGTGGAGCTAAACTGCAGGAAATTTTAGGTGTGGCTCTTAATAACAGTGTGCATTTTCTTTTTTTCATATAATATTAACTATACTTACAATGCTATACATTTTATTCCCATAACTTATTTACTTTACAACTGGCATTTTATACTTTTTGACCCCTTCTCCATTTCACCCACCTTCCACCTTCTGCTTCTGCCAACTATCAGTCCGTTGTTCTCTGTTATCTATGAATTTTTGTTTGCCTGCTTGCTTGCTTGATTTTTTAATTCCACATATAAATAAAACAATATGGTATTTGTTTTTCTCTGCCTTACTTATTTCACTTAGTATAATGACTTGAAGGCCCATGTATGTTGCAAATGGCAAGATTTCATTCTTTTTTTTATTATTTTTTTATGGGAATAGTATCCCATTGCATATATATACCAGAATTTCTTTTTCCATTCATTCATCGATAGGCATTTAGGTTGTTTCCAGGCTTGCTATTGTAAATACTGCTGCAATGAACTTGGCACTGCAGATTTTTTTTTCCCAATTTAGTGTTTTTGTTTTCTTCAGGTAAGTAATTAGAAGTGGCGTTGCCAGATCATATGGTAGTTATAACTTTTTGAGAAACTTCCATACTGTATCAGTAATGCCATTCTTTGTCTCTTATTATAGCCTTTGTTTTAAAGTACACTTTGTCTTATGTAAGTATAGCTACCCCAGCATTCTTTTGGTTTCTATTTGCATGGACCATATTTTTCCCTATCTTTACCTTCAGTCTATAGTGACTCTCTTATAGTCTGCATATGGAGGGGTTTTGTTTTTGTCATTGTTGTATGTGTCTTTAGTTTTTTATTTATTCATTCTATGTATTTTGCTTGGAGACCTTAGACCTTCTACTCTTAAAATAATTATTGATTGGTATGTATTATTACTCTTTTGTTAACTGTTCTCTGGCAGTTTTGTAGTTCAACTCTTTTCTTCTTTTCTTTCTCTCTTCCTGTGTGGTTGGATGACTTTCTTCAGTGGCGTTTGTAAATTCCTTTCTCATCATCTTTGGTATATCTAGTATAGGTTTTTGCTTTGCGGTTACCATGAGGCTTACATATGACAATCTTTACTTATGACAGTATATTTTAAATTGATAACAATTTAAATTTGAATGCGTTATAAAGCTCGACATTTTTACCCTTTCTTCTCATGTTTTATATCATATTTTATCTATTTTCATCATATAATTCCCTTAGCTCATTATCATAGTTATTTTCACTACTTTTCTCACCCTTCATACCAAATTACTAAGTGATTAATTCATTATTTTTACTACAGATTTACCAGGACCAGTAACATTATGTGCATTTTCTGATTGCAGAATTCTTTAATGAGAAATGTGTGTTTTCAAGAACATTGACTTTCAACTATCCCTCTTTCATTTGTTAAAAGCATTCAGTTTTTAGTGATAACTGGTGCATTTTAAAACGGATATTAAATAAAATGTTAAAAATATTTCAAGTATTATTTATATGAACTATAGCCTATTTCTTACCAAGTCATGAGAGGAAAAAGCAACACTAAGTGAAATGCACAAATTCTAAAAATTTAGGTTTCTGATCAAAATTGTATGTTACTTTAATAATTTTAATAATTGTATGTTACTTTAATAATTTTAATATTTACTAATAATTTAGTAATATCAAACCAATGAAGAGATTATTTTTACTAATTATTTTCTTAATTTATGCTTTTAAAAGTCCAACTATGTCTATTTTGGATTATGCCACTGTATCATTCCTATGAGAAAACTGAAAAGTAGTTTTAGTTGCTCTTTAAAATCATTTTTCCTACTAGATTACACTTGATTCAAACTGTAATGCTTTAACATTAGGTGTTTGTTACTGTTTCACATTTTCACATGGTAAGATAATAAGTTTAAATTACCTTATTTAATTTTTACTTATTGATGGTTCAAAACTAGATTGAGAAATAGGAAAAAGTAATCAGTTTTGGAATTGAAAAGAATATTAGTTTTCATTTAAAAAGCTATGCAAGCTTAGTAATGTAGAAAGCAAAAGCAAGCATCCTATCACATTTGTAAGAGAAATTGCTTGGAGAAATTGCAAATTATAATGACTCTTGACTCTTTGGGGGTATAAGACAAATGACTAACTTGCTATCATGAGAATAACAGTCCAGTTCAGGAAAAAACAGAATCTATGGATTTGATTACCTGGAGAAGATTCAAAGAATACCATGTAATTGTGAGAGAAGATTCATCCTGATATATATATATGTATACATATATATATGTATATATATAATATATGGAATATATTTATTTATTTTGAGTTCATTTATTTATTTTGAGAGAGAGAGAGAGAGAGAGAGCAAGCATTCTCAGGGACAGAGAGAAAGGGAGAAAGTTTCCCAAGCAGGCTCCATGCTGTTAGCAGAGACCCAATGTAGGGCTTATTCTCAGAACCATGAAATCATGACCTGAGCTCAAATCAAGAGTTGGATGCTCAACTGACTGAGCAACTGAGGTGCCCTCAGCATGAAATTTTTAATAAATTGCAAAATGCGAGCTATACACTAGTATGATAGTCTGAAACTGCTGGAGATCATAGCTATAGGGGCTCTCACATCTATTTGCAGGATTTTCCTTCAGGTTTTCACAGGAAAGTAGGTAGCATCCTGAGAATGCCACTTGCCCCAGTCAGTGCCTGGGGTGAGAGAAACACCCGCCCCCACAGGAACTCCACCCTTACCCATTTTCCCTGCCTCCTTAAGAATCAAGAGGCTGAACCTACAGAGGAGAAGCAACAGAAAGAATTCTCTGAAGTTACCGGGGGAAACCTGCTACAGCTTGGGGAGGAGAACAAGGGGAAAACAGGTCCACTCCTGGAGGATGGCAGCAACAGATGATAGGCTCTTTTTACTGCTTAAGGAAGGACAGGATGTTTGTGAAGTCCACACTCTCAAAATCCAGTATCACCATGCCTGCTTAAGAGAATGACTTAATCAGAGTGTCAGAGAATGTCTGTCCAAACCACTGACACCCCGCCTTGTCGCAAGTGCCAAGGAGAACTACTAGAGTCTCTCTGCGAGCTGTACAAGCTAGGATCCAAAGCCAAGAGAGAAGCAGACACTGAGAAATACTCCTGCGAAGTATGTTTCTCTTCAGCACAAGTTATTTTCTGAAGAATTTGAAGAGGTGGTGCACTCGGGGGAGCAAATAAAACAACAAAATTTAACCAAGCTCAAATTCTGATTTAACACCCAAAGCCTAGAAGAAGAAAGGACACGTTCATCGCTAATCATTACAAAACAAAAACAAAAATCTTATTATGGGGGATAAGTTTACGAATCCCCTGGGCTTACACCAATGGGTTGACAAGGCATAAAGAAATACAGGATCATAAAATGCTCACACCCGAGTTTGGGTAAACCAGATTGGCACCCCAAGAATAGGAGGGTGCAAAGACACCCTGAGAATAGGGAGGCACAAAGGTGCCAGGTTTAAGGAGGTGTAAATGCACCCCAAAAAAGAGAGAGGGTGAAGAGCCCCCAAAATAGGGAGAGGCAAAGGCCTAAAATAGGTATGGCACAAAGGTGCCCAATACGCAGGTATATGAAATAAACAAGATTAGATGTTCAGGGTGGAAGCACCCCAAATTTAGTACTATAGCAAAAAGCTGCTTTTATAGGAGAATAGGCTCAGGTTAGGTAAATTGGTGAATGGAACTATGGACTGCGCTTCAGGCAAAGCAGCCCAGATCGGAGATGATTAACGAAAGAAAAGGTGTCTTGTCAACCCTGAGGTTACTCCCCCTATCTGTCTCACCCCCTAGGCTGAGATAAACAGAGATGCTGCCTCATGTCCCCTGTAAACAACCCTTCTCCCGACTGCCCGGCACCTGGATTTTGTTTTGTATTAACCCAAACCCCCAACCACAGATATCCTCAAGACCCCCTTTCCCTCATGTCCACAAGTTAATGTTCACAGGTTCATTGTCCCTTTGTGGACGTCCATCGCCATGTTTGTAAGCCTTCTGATCCTAATAAAAATGGGGCAAGGACCCTTATTCGGAGCTCTTGTCTTTTCCCAGACATTAGCCATCTCTCGTTTTCAATCCTGCATCCACTCTTTTGCCGGCCAAAAGAGAACTTTAGACTTAGAGTCTACAACATCTTATTATCTACCATCCTACATAAAATGTCTTAATTTCACACAAAAAAGGATACAAAACGGGAAGGAGAAGCACAGTGTGAAAAGGCCAAGCCATCACCAGAAAGTCAGATATGATAAATATGTTGAAATTATGATACAAGGAATTTAAAACAACTATGATCATATTTGTTAATATGATACTATAATAAATTATGGTGTGTAAAAATCTCTAATTGAAAAGATAGGTGACATGCAATATTGTACAGGTAATTTTAGCAGAAGAGTGAAATAAATAAAATGGAACTGGTATACATTAAAAACAAAGTTAACAGATGAAGAATGTCACCAATATGTAAATCAATTTATACAATGAATCCAGGAAAGAATCATTTGATTTGTAGGAGGGGAATAAATAATTTTTAATTAGATTAAAAAAATGCAAGGAGAAAAAAAAAGGTAAAAATAGATCTAAGAGTTGTGAGACAAAATCAAACAACCTAACATATGCATAAATTGGAATCACAAAAGGAGGAAAAGGGAGAAAACAGGGCAAAAGAATTACCTAAAGAATAATAGCTAAGCATTTCCAGCTAATGACAGACGTCAAATCAGATACAAGAAGCTCAGAGAACAGCAAGCAGGAAAAATATCAGAACAAACAAAACACAAAAACACCTAAAGTCCAAGACCTAGACACATCATATACAAACTCTTGAAAACCAAAGACATAGAGAAAACCTTGACGGAGGCTTACCTATAAAAGGAAATTACCTATACAAATTACCTACAAAAGGAAAAAGGATAAAAATTATAGCAGACCCTCATCAGAAACCACACAAGTAAGAAGACGTGTTTACATTGTTGTGAGAAGAAAAAAATGTCAAGCCAGAAATCTGTTTCCAATATAAATATGTTTTAAAATAAAGGTGAAAATACTTCCTCAGAAAAACAAAAACTAAGAAAATTCATCATCAATAGCCCTATTGAATAAGAAATATTAAAGGTCATTTTTCACACAGAAATATGATATGGAGTAAAATTTGTATCTACACAAATAAATGAAGTGTCTAAAGTGGAATATGGAAGTAAAATCGCTTTTTCTTATTTCTAAATACCCCAAAATATAACCAGTAGTTTAAAACAAAAATAGAAACAATGTATTTTGTGCCTATAGCATATACAAAAATGAAAATTATGCCAATTATGGCAGAAGGGATGGGAGAAAGGGATTGGGAATGTGCAGGCAGGCATCACTCCATACCAGTGTGGAATGAGAAAAATAACCATGCTAGCTGCAACTGTGCAAACGATCTTCATAACCAACTGGAAAAACTATGATTGTTCCATGACCTCTGCAAATTAAAACTCTGTTGCCATTGCTTTCACACGTTGGAGAAATGAAAAAGTATTTATTACACTTTAAACACTAAAAACCTTGAGAAATTGTGTTTTACTTCTTATCAAAAAGCAAAACAAAACAAAAAACCAAACAAAAAACAAAAAACAAAAATTTTGTGAATTTGCTATTACTCTTTCACAGTTCTTACCTTCATTTTCTTGCCACATATTTTATGATAGTGAGTCCTAATGAATTGTAATAATCTTTTCTAAACTTACATCATTTCCAACATTTTATCTTTTGAAATTCCATGTCATGAAATATTACTGTGAGCTCCTTCATTGTAAAGTTTTGCCCAGCATCAATTTTTCTGGGGAATCTTTATTATTTTTGTCACAATTACCTTTATTTACTTCTGTAAGTTTATCTTTGCTAAATTTCTCTAGGTGCACATCCAGAGTCTCTCAATGAGGATAGTGTTAGGATTCTCACTTATAACAGAGTCTCTCAATGAGGATAGTGTTAGGATTTCTTCTTATAACTTCTTTTATGTTCAGTTGAATCCTGTAAAATTATTTGAACCGTGCAGTTAATGTTTCTGCCATACTTCATGTATAAATTCCCTTTTACTTATTGTATGAAGCTGAAGTGTTTTCAGTTGCATGCTTTATATCATATATTTTCCAAAATTTGGTGAAAGAAATTGCATGATCTTCAATTGTGATATCAATAACCTATGTGAATGTCTAAGATGAATGCTTTCAAAAGTTGAAATAACTCCTTGGTCCATTGGCAAGGTTAAGAGTTGTACTTGGTGTAAAAAACACATTTTCATATTTTCATTCAAGGCCTGAGGGGAATCAGGGTGACACAAAACATTACCTCACAGTAGTAGTGCTTTAAACTTGAAATGGTTGGAATGATAAAGATGTGGGAAGGAAGAAATTAGAGAACTCAGTCCTTCCTTACTGGGTCTGAACCTGGAAGGAGTACCAGACTAGAAAATGAGGATTGACTGAGAAAGAATGAAATCATGCCATGTGCAGCAATGGATGGAACTGAAGAGTATTATACTGAGTGAAATAAGTCAGTCAGAGGAAGACAGATATCATATGTTTTCACTCATATGTGGATCTTGAGAAACTTAACAGAAGACCACGGGGGAAGGGAAGGGGAAAAAAAAAAGTTACAAACAGAGAGGGAGGGAGGAAAACCATAAGAGACTCTTAAATACAGAAAACAAACTGAGGGTTGATGGGGGTGGGGTAGAGGGGGATATAGGTGATGGGCATTGAGGAGGGCCTTGTTGGGATAAGCACTGGGTGTTGTATAAGTGATGAGCCATGGGAAGCTACCCCCAAAACCAAGAGCACACTTTATATGCTGTATGTTAGCCAATTTGACAATAGATTATATTTAACAAAATGAGGATTGCCTCTGGAAGCTGACCAGAATCCTAGGCTAATAATCCATGCGGGAACAGGAATCTCATTCTTACAGTGTGAAAGAACCAAATTTAACCACAAACTAGAATCTTGGAAGCAGATTCTGCCCTAAACAGTAGAAAGGAGCACAGCCCTGAAGAAACGTTGATTTTAATGTTTGAGATCTGGAGACCGTAACTACCTGAGTCACACTGACCTAGACTTCAGAGGTCCTTCAGAACTTGCCACGCAAGTGTATTAGGATAAGGGATGTTAGAGGAGAAACTCTGATCACAGTCGGTAGAATAAATTCCTCTCAGTTACTTTCTGGTTCAGAATATATATACTACAGTACACTAAAGGTCAGAGGCTTGGGCCTCAAAGATATTAGTATGTGGAATCTCTTCAGGCAACTTCCAATAGATCTCCTGCTTCCCTTCAAAGGTCACCGAGGTCACAGAGAAATGAATCCTCATGGTAGTTTACCAGTCTTTAACAAATCCCATTTGGGGTTATTAGTACCATCCCCAGCCCAAAATTTTAGCCATCAGCTCAGTCTATTGCAAAACTTATGGTAATATTTAGATCAGTGTTCGTTCTCAGAACACACTATGAATAGTACTCTAACAAAAGGTACTCCTAAGTAAGGGCGCCTGGGTGGCTCAGTCGGTTAAGCTTCCCACTTCAGCTCAGGTCACGATCTCATGGTCCGTGGGTTCGAGCCCCACATCAGGCTCTGGGCTGATGGCTCAGAGCCTGGAGCCTGCTTCCGATTCTGTGTCTCCCTCTCTTTCTGCCCCTCCCCCATTCATGCTCTGTCTCTCTCTGTCCCAAAAATAAATAAACGTTAAAAAAAAAAAAAAAGGTACTCCTAAGTAAATTTATGGAGGTAATTTGTATAACCAACACCTAAACTTTGATATGAATAAACTTATTGACATATCTGGTTTATGGAGGAGTAACAGACAACAAAGGTTTTTTTTTTTTTACCCAAATAAGCAGAAAAGTTAAAACTGTAAATACAGAAGACCACTGTTTTATATTCTCACTCATGATGAACCATTTTCTTGAAATTTTAGTATTTCTGAGTCAGAAGTTCCTATAAATGAGGGAAATATACAAAAAAAAAAAAAAAAGGTGAGGAACATCTCAATCTTTTTAAACCCACAGTTTTGCTTTGAGCTATCTTTGAACAGAAAATGTGTAATCAGTTGCTAATTTTATGGTTCAGATAAAAGTTACAAAAGGAACCTTTGAAAGAGGAAATCAATGAGGATCAAGTCATTAGTGAAAAATTAGCTCTTTTACATAAATACTTTCCAACATTGCCTCAGAAATCAGAGAAAGTTCAAGATGAGCAAAATTCTTTGATTTCCATTAAAAGAAGAATCTCTAGAAAAAGTACATATTCAAAAACTATGAATAAATATAATAAAATTATTATTTTATGTGTATCCTAAAAATTTTAAGTATTCATCTATGTATCTCTCTACCTCTGGACAAAAATCCAATTGAAACCAGTGTTGAAGGCCTATTATATAATATATGACAATTATTTGCAAGCCTAGGGATGCTTTGTCATCATTTGCTAATGCCCTGGGATTCTCAGAAAGATTGAAAGATCAGCACAGGTTTTAATTTAAAGTCACCTTCTGCAGTGCCTCCTAGTAAGAGTTAATATACCTTTAACTCCTTTATGCCACTTCACAATCTTATGTCTTTTATCATACAAGTTCTTAATAAGGCTGCCTTCCAAAAAGATATTTTAATCAACATTAAATATTTCATTGTCATCATAACCACCTGCCTTAATGAATCTTACAATGTGGGTGCATATTGTAGAGCAGCATCCTTATGTGTCTAAAAGTTTTAACAGATAGCTTAGTCTTATTTAATTCATGCCAATTTCTGAAATGATGAAACAGGCCTTCATTAACAGTAAGCCCTCTCATTAGGGAAGCTATCAGCTATCAGTTGAGCCTGAAGGATTCATTGTGAATAACAAAGACACATATCACTAGGGAAACTTCAACCCTTCAAGGTTTTAGAGGTTACCTTCTGAGAGTCTGGACAAAAGCCAGATTTTAGATTTGCCCTTTTGAAGCAAACATTAAACCAACTTTAATTCTGGCTTTATATATGTTGTCCCATCATTTTTATTTAAAATTGAAAATATCGTGAGTTCTACAAAAAAAAAAAAAAAACTATCTGAAGTATGATGGAGAATTGTATTGAATTTACTATTTAATTTAGGGACAATTTATATTTTTATGATACAGTGTTTTGCTGTCAGATTTTTTACTTCAACACCCGAGGTTTGTGTCCCGCTGCTTTGAAGAATGAAGAGGTGGACACAAAATAAAATGAGCAGGAGGCAAAAGTTTATTAGAGTGTGTAAGATCAGAAAGGAAGAATAGTATGAAAGTTCTCTTTACAGAGATGGGGCATTCAGAAGTGAATGCCATGACCATAGGCAAGTGTTCTTGTTTTGTAAGGTTCTGGTCCACCCTCGCCTCCTTCCCCCTTGTTCCTTCTCAGGTCTTACCCTTACTGGCTTGATAGCTGTAGGTCCTGAGTTGTCCATTCCTGATGGCTTGATTCCATTGTATGAGGGGTGGTCTATGGCCGTATCATTCCTTGTGGGTCATACAGTGTTATGGTCTAGTCCTTATTTTTGGTTAGGTCTTTTATCCAATTCCTGAGCCAATCCTGAGGAGCAGTAGGTGGTGTCTGGTTATATTCTTAAGAGCAACTTTATGCCCGAGGGGCTTTGCTGTAGTCAGACCCTCTCAACATTGTTCCAAAATATGTTTTTCCCCACCCAGGGACCTCAGGTCCTAACCTTTCTCTCTCTGCCTACTGAACCCTATCTTTTCTTATCATAGTTTTCTTATCCATGAATAAGAAATCATTACTCTCTTATTTTTAACTTCATTGAATAGTATTTTTATATTTTTCCATATTTTTTTTAATACTTTCATTAAACTTTTTCTCAATCAACTGTATTTTGTGTTGCTATTTTTTCAAAGATTCTTTTTCATTTCATTTTAAACTGTCTCATATATAGAAATGCAATTAAAATTTTTATATTATTTTAATCATAATATTGCTAAATATCTTATTCATTTCAATAATATTTCCATGGCTACCTTTTGGTTTCAATGTAAATAAGCATATTCATTAAAATGATAGTTATATTTTTAATCTTCAAAAATTATAATTATTTTCTTTTAATGTTGTAACAGGAACCTCTAGTATTATTAATTGAAATATAATAGTTTGGCATTTTGTTCTTGTTCCTAAATTTAGAAGTGAATATTTTAATATTTTTATTTGAATGACCATGTTTTATGATGCTTGCCAATTTCTTTTTTTTCTTTTTCTTTTTGTAGATACCCTATCACATAGTCAAGTTTTTTCTTCTTCCTAGTTTGGAAAAAAAAATTCAACTTAATGATTCAAACATGCATCTTTGTAGAGGGCTATTAAGTACTATTTCTGATATAAAATAACCATCCTATGTGTGATTCCTACAGACACAAACACATACACACATCAAGTTTATATTCTGCTGTTTGAGATCGGGTAAGCCCTGGTGATGTAAATATTACTATAGCCCTTCTCTGAGGACACTGAATGTGAGGCACCAAGCCTTGCACAAAAGATTAAATAGGTTATTTTTGAATTTATTTCTTTTAGTGAAGAAATTATTTTTTCCCTAAGCCTTTATTTTTGTAGAGAATTTTTTAGGTTTACAATAAATTTGAGAGGAAGGTACAGAGATTTCTAATACACCCCCTTCCTGCACACTCGAAGAGTCTTCCCTGTCCTTAACACTTCACAGTGGAATGCCATATTTGATGCAATTGGTAAAGCCACACTGGTACATCATGATCACCCAAAGTCCATAATATATAGCAGGATTGGCAACCATTGAGGTTTTTCTTTTCTCTGTAGTTTTGCCTTTGTAAAATGTCATAAAGTTGGAATCATGTAATATGATTGGCTTCCTTCACTTCATCATATGCATCTAAGGTTGCTTCGTGTTTTTTGTGGCTTGATTGTTTACTTCTTTTTAGCACTGAATAATATTATTTTGTTTAAATGTACCATAGTTAATCCACACAACTACAGGACAGGTTGGTTGCTTTCAAGTTTTAGCAATTTTTTTTTATTTAAAAAATGTTTTTAATGTTTATTTATTTTTGAGAGAGAGAGAGAGAGAGAGAGAGAGAGAGAGAGAAAGCAGGGGAGGGGCAGAGAGTAGGGAGACACAGAATCTGAAGCAGGCTCCAGGCCCTGAGCTTTCAGCACAGAGACCAACATGTGGCTTGAATTCACAAACTGCAAAATCATGACCTGAGCTGAAGTTGGACGCTTAACCAACTGAGCCACCCAGGCGCCCCTCAAGTTTAAGCAATTCTAATTAAACCTGCTATAAACATCAGTGTCCATTTTTTTCTGTGAACTGAAGTTTTCAACTGCTTTAAGTAAATATCAAGGAGGACAATTGCTGGATCATAAGGTAGAGTATGTTTGCTCTTGTAAGAAACTGCCAAACTGTCTTTCAAGGTAGTTATACTATTTTTCATTCCCACTAGCAATGTGTAAGAAAGAGTTCCCATTGCTTCACATCCTCACCAGTACTTATTGGTGTAAATGTTCCAAAGTTTGGCCATTTTAATACGTGTGTAGTGGTATCTCATTGTTTAATTTGCATTTCCTGGATGACATGAGATGTTGGGCATCTTTTCATGGGATTATTAGCCATTTGTATATCTTCTTTGAAGAGGTATCTATTAAGGTCTTTGTCCCATTTTTAATTGGGTTATTTGCTTTTTCACTGTTGAGTTTTAACAGTTTTGTTTTGCTTTTTGTTTTGTTTTGTTTTTAGTATATGTGACATAACCGTTCTTTATCATATGTGTCTTTTGAAAATATTTTCTCCCAGTCTGTGGCTTGTTGGCTTATTTTCCTGACATTGTTTTTTTGTTTGTTTGTTTTGTTTTTTATTTTTTGGGGTCTTTTTGTTTTGTTTTGTTTTTTTCTTTGTTTTCTTTTTGGCAGAGTAGAAGTTTTTAATTATGGAGTGCAGTTTATCAATTATTTCCTTTATGGATCATGTCTTTGGTGTTCTATCTAAAGAGTCATTGTCATACCCAAGGGCATCTAGAATTTCTCCTGTTATCTTCTAGAGATTTTATAGTTTTCCATTTACATTTAGGTCTGTGATCCATTTTGTGTTAATTTTTGTAAAGCATGTAAGATATCTAGATTCATTTTCTTTTACATACAAATGTCAGTTGTTCTAGTGCAAATTGTTGAAAGTATTATCTTTGCTCCATTATATTGACTTTACTCCTTTGTTGGAGATCAGTTAATTATATATGTGGTATTCTATTTCTGGGTCCTCTATTCTATTCCATTGATCTCTTATTCTTTCATAATAATATCATAATGTCTTAATTATTATAGCTTTATAATAAGTCCTGAATCTGGGTAAAATGATACCTCTTATTTTGTTCTTGGCTATTTAGGGTCACATGATTCTCCAAAAAAGCTTTTAGAATCAGTTTGTTGGTATTCATAAAATAACATGCTGGGATTTTGATTGGGATTGTATTGAATCTATAGATAAAGTTGGAAAGAACTTTCATCTTGACAATATTGAGTCTTTCTATTCTTGAAAATGGGATATCTCTTCTTCATTTAGATCTTCTTTGATTTTCCTCATCAGAATTTTGTAGTTTTCCTTATATAGATTTTGTACATAATTTGTTAAATTTATACCTATTTCATTTTTGGGTGTGTTAATGTAAATGGTACTGTGTTTTAATTTCAAAATCCATTTATTCACTGCTGGCATATAGGAAGATGATTGATTTTTGTATATGAACCTTACATACTGCAAACTTAGTATAATTACTTATTGGTTCCTGGAGGGTTATGGCTTATTTTTGGCGGGTGAGGGGGGGAATCACTTTCTTTTTTCTTGCGATGTTCTACATAGACAGTTGAGTCATCTGTGAGCAAAGACAGTTTTAGTTCATTATTCCCAATTTGTGTAACTTTTATTTCCTTTTTACATAATTGCATTAGGAAGGACTTCCATTTTGTTGTTAAAAAGGAATGGGTCAGAGTGGAATCCTTGTCGTGTACTTGATTTAAGTGGAATAGCCTTTAGTTTCTCACATTAAGAAAGAAGTTAAATGGGGGGTTTTTGTGTTGATAGTCTTTATTAAATTGAAAAAGTAGTCCTCTATTCCTAGTTTACTTATTTTGTTTTACATATATGAAGCATACCATTCGACACTATATGTTAGGGACTAAAAAAGCATTACCTAATTTTATGTTTATTTTTTTAATGTTTTTTTTTTTTGAGAGAGAGAGAGAGAGAGAGAGAGTGCGAGCAGGGGAGTGGCAGAGAGGGAGGGAGAGAGAGAGAAAGAAATCCAAGTAGTCTCTGCACTACCAGCACAGAGTCCAACGCAGGGCTCCAACTCTCAAACCATGAGATCATGACCTGAACTGAAATCAAGAGTCTGAGGCTTAACTGACTGAGTCACTCAGGTGCCTCAAGCATTATTAGTATTTTTTTAATGATTGGATATATGAGATATCACTTATTTTTTTAAATATTTAAATATTAAATATAAATTGAGAGAGAAAGCACGAGGTGGGGAGAGGTTGGGAGAGGGGGGCATAGAAAATCCGAAGCTAGCTCCATGCTGACAACAGTGAGCCCAGTGTGGGGATGTGGGACTCAGACTTAGAACCATAAGATCATGACCCCAGCTGAAGTTGGATGCTCAACTGACTGAGTCACCCAGGAATCCCCCAAGAAAGCATTATTTTTTATAGTTAAAAATTACAGAGAATTTAAAGAGCAAAAATATGCTTACCAGGACTCAAATTATTTTTCCAAAAGCCTAGAAAAATACATTAAAAACTAATACTAACAGATTAGGGATTTTAAATATATCTTTACTAATGTATAATGTTTTTCATGTAGTGCAAATGCATGAGAAATAATTAAATTAGTGATGCCATAAATGTTATTATTGCTGTTAAAGTTTATTATTCTTTAATCATAGCTGTGTTTTGGGGTACCTGGGTGACTCAGCTGGTTGGACGTCCGACCTCGGCTCAGGTCATGATCTCACAGCTTGTGGGTTTGAGCCCCGCATCGGGCTCTGTACTGACAGCTCAGAGCCTGGAGACTGCTCCAGATTTTGTGTCTCCCTCTCTCTCTCTCTGCCCCTCCCCTGCTTACACTCTCTCAAAAATAAAAAAATAAAATAAAAATAAATCATAGCTGTGTTTTACCTATTTTTGACATGCCCAGTTTTTCTTACACAAAACACATTTTATTTTATTCTTTTTACCAATAAGTTGAAACTAGGCCACTACTCATAGACATTAAAATATATGTGTTCTTTTTTGCTGTGACTAATTGTACTTATTTGTTAGTTTGGACATGTCATATCTTTCAATACTTAAACATAGTTTGGACTTAATAAAATTGATGGTCAACTGAAACAAACAAACAAAAAAAGTCACTATCTGATAGTATAAATTTATCACAAGGGACATAAAATATCCAAAACAACAGATATAAATATTACTTCACCAAATGATATATTTTTATTTTGTGATGAAATGTTTTAGTTTAATTTAATAAACTATATCAATCATTCTAATGTACATAAAAAGACACCACCTTTTATTAGGAATTTGAACTAACTATGAATAAGACAACTAAGAGTTCATTTCAAAATCAATTATCATCTTATTACAGCATGCTGTATATAATATAACAAAAGGTATAGTAAATAGAGGGGGAGCTTACTTTGTCTAGGATAAAGATTTTTACTGACCATTGTTAACTCTATCCTAGATTATAGAAACTATCTTCTCTAAGAGTTATTCATGATGTGAGTCTCTTTACTCTCACACCCTTTGAGTTACCATTATTACATAAATCTTCTGAGAGCAGAATTCCAGGTTGATTGGTTCCCCTTCAGAAACAGGCAATGATGATTTCCTGCCTAAGTAATGGAATATAATATTTCGATATGGCATTTAAAATTTAATTTTAAAATTTAATCTATTCAATAGTCATTTCTAATGTCAACCTCAGATAGTTGGTGAAAATTGTGAAGCATCTGAGCTTCAATCTACTTCAATCCAAAGAGTAAATTTGCAACCGTTGGTGAAGGCTGGGAGACTTAGGTTGTAGACCAAGAACTTTACCACTTATGGCATAGCAAGGAGTATGAGCTTCCTGCTCATTCAGGGTACCCTTGCCCCAAAGTTCTACAGGTAGCAATGGGGAGCAGCCCAAGTAGATGCTATACATGCAATGGGCTTGCATCACAATTGAGGAAATATGAGCTGAAAAAATGCAAATATTTTATAATGTGCTGCAAGCAAATTTGGCCAATTTCCCAGAAGGAGACGTTATCCTTATTACACTAGATAGTAAAAAAAACATGCCCCCTATAATTATATTTTTAAAAGAATCCAAAACAAAAGGACAGGAGTGCCTCATTTGCAAAACATATCAGCATGCAGGAGATCCATAGGATTTTCTCCCCATAATATTTACTTTCATTTCTGTAGTATCTTGTTTATGACAAATTTTCCCATGAGTATGCTCCTCTCTTGGCCACTTTGATTCATCTGACCCACAAAATTTAATTAAAGCTTCTCTCAATAGTACTCCAAGCCAGCTTCCAGTTTTGACTATATCAGTGCATCCTAATGTCACAGAACAAATGCCATAAGCCATTAGGATTTACCTTAGAAGGCCACATAGCTTTAACCTTAAATTTCTTGATTAATTCTTATCTTAGGCTTGAGATGTTAATTCAGGTACAGAAGGATGTATTGTCAATTGAACAAATAAAATTTTGGCCCAGTGGAGAAAATCTAGATCAATTATTTCATTCCTAATGATACTAGCCAGTGAATTCAGGTTGATCTGGATGCCATCTAGTGCTGAACTGCTGTCATTAATGACATTAGGTAAAGTCAGAGATGAACTTTAATTCTCTTTTCTAAATGGATGATTCTTATTTTAGGTAAAACTGCCCTCAGGGTGGACATATAACACAATCATTATCTCTTCATTAATCTTCCCAAATATCAAGGGTGGCCTAATTTTAGAGATGATGTCATTATAACCTAAGGGTTACATGATCCACTGGTTTTCTTAAACACAAGTTCTTGGGGTGCCTGGGTGGCTCAGTCGGTTAAGCGGCCCTCTTCGGCTCAGGTCATGATCTCGCAGTTCGTGAGTTCGAGCCCTGCATCAGTCTCTGTGCTGAGAGCTCAGAGCCTGGAGCCTGTTTCAGATTCTGTGTCTCCTCCTCTCTGACCCTCCCCCATTCATGCTCTGTCTCTCGCTGTCTCAAAAAACAGATAAACGTTAAAAAAAATTAAACACAAGTTCTTTTATGGCTCCCCGACAGTGTCAGTCTTAGTGTTTTGAGGAGGAAACAAGTTAACATATGGCTTAAATACATAGCGTAGAGTTCCATATACATACATCATGCCATAGGAATCAGTAGTTATTTATAGATCACGGGGAACCACAATGAGGTCAATATTTGTTGAGGAGCATATTATGCCAATATATCCAGTGTGACTTCCTAGCTGCTGGTAAGTCTTAGTAGCCACAATTTACTTTAAACTATTGAATCTTTTTCTTGTTTTGGAACTGCCTAATTTCAGTCAGTTAAATTTGTCCTGTGCGTCCATGCCACCAGTTAAAGGGCACTCATCTATTCCACAAAGTGACTGAGAAACAGACTGACAAACAGGAGTAGGGAAGACACCCGGTGGTGTCGACAAGTGCTTTGTGTGAGAGGTGCAGAGTTTGCTGCTGTTTCCAACAGAATTCTTGATAAAGTTAAGGCAAATAGTGAGCAAATCATTGTCAAAGCCAATTGGAAGGAATAACAGACCAGCACTCCATTAAAGTTAAGATTCCTGTAGTGGTTTCACAGAGCCACACCAGAGTGTTTTCCTTTGTGAGGAAGGCTCCAGGAGCTGTTCTGAAAGAAAGAGGTAATTAACGTCCCTCCTCCTCCCTTACCACCCAGGACATACATAACATATTATTTCTTCCCTGCGTGCCAGGATTTTGACCTCTGCCATTGGGTAAATATAATAAAGATTAAAATCTCCTTCCAAACTGGAAAACCTCTCTTCAAAGGTAGAATTGAAATAAAATTGTTTTATTGTTGAGTAAGTGTTAAACCAGAATGGGGTGCACATCCCAGTCAATCCACAGAGAAATTGCAATTACAAATACCTCTCACCCTTTTGTAAAGAATTCAAGTCCACTTACTTGATGACCAGTTATTGCTGATCTTGAGAATGTATCTATAAGAGGAATTGACAGAACACATTGATCTTAAATCCAGTTGGTAATTAGGGGTGACCATTGTGTTAGCTAGTTGACTTTATCCAAAGGAAAAATAAACTTCATTGCTGTCAGAAAATTTGTTTTGCAAATTGGAACAAGGAACTTAAAGATAGGCTCCTAACCTCCCACAGACTGGGAGATAGGGACTGTATCTTCCTTGCTGATTGCATTTCAAAGAGATGGAACCCAGATCCTAGAGAAAGACACACCTGCGTCATAAAGCCAGCAAGAATCCTATTTACCTTTTGAAAAGATTTACAAACATTTCAGAGAGAAAGAACTTGCAATGGCAAGTTTTCTAACTAGCTGCCTTAAGGAGAAAGATCTCTTATTTTCAACAGGGAGAATTATTTCTTTACCATTTTTAACTCATATTTTCCTTTACACCATTCAACCACCAGAAAGCCTGCTTCTTATTTATTACCTATAAATGACACCTGCCTTTCAATCATCCTCTGTTCACACTCAGACTTTTCATAGAGATGAGGGAAGTGTAAGAGTTGTAGCTGGATTTTTAGAAAATGTATCCAGATGAAGTTTAAATCCTCTATGCTTCCTTTTGGCTCAGCAGGATGGCCAGTGGTTTAAGTCAGAAGAAACAAAAATGCATCATGTCTAGTAATAGCCAGGATGAAACCCTGAATTTTCAAAATAGTCCATATAAGCCCCTACCTCTTTCATCCTATCATTACCTGAGAGGTAATGATCTCTTTCTGGGACAGCAACATGAAGTGAAATACAATTGGACATGACTAAGGTGTGTGGAATAGAAAGAAGTGAGGACAGAAGGGCTAGAGGTCCTTTTGAGTAGAATTTTGAGGAGGCCATACCAACTCTCAGAAATGTCAGGTGTTTCCTTCTGAATGGGACTGTAGTGTGTTCATGTTATATCTTGACTAATAGTCAATTGTTGAGTGTTTTTTTGTGTGTGACATTAGGCATACATGTCAGATGGAAAATGGTCTGACAAACCAAACAGGTGACAGAGATTTGTTTCAGTGGTCATATTTAAGTGAAAGAAATTGGCAGGTATTGGTATTTATGTATTGGTTTTGGCAGACATATATTTATCGACGTTATTTTAAGGTAGTTAAATTCTTTTCTGACTGTTGTGATATGGGCATATTTTGGCTATAGTAATTTTCTTGGTCCATTTGGGACTGAAGAGGGCAAAAGTCCAGCATAGTTTATCTTCTAGATTTGGTTTGGGGCAATGTCATACATATTGTATATTCACACATGAGAGAGAAACACGTTAGATCTTGTCAGGAGTCCCGAGTCTGGCATGCAGTAGTAGCTTTTGCTTCCCAAACATAAAGTATGCATTCACTAGATGATGCAGACTGGATTAGCATTTTGATTCCAGTTGGTTTCACCAAAGAATACTACCATGGGCATCTACCTACATGAATGACCTTGATAGTTTGATTAAAACATCAGAAAAGTTGGGCTGGAAATTAATTTAGGAGCCAGTATGACACTGAGGTTAAAACCCTGTGGTTAAATAATTTAACCTAGGGAAAGACAATAAATACAAAAGAAAAGTGGTCTACTTCTACATTTTTACAGGAAAATTTGATGACAAAAATACAAGCTTTTTGCTGTTAAATATTTTTCACTCCTCTCTGCCTTTCGTAATCTCACAGTTTGACCATTAGATGGCTTCTTTTGTTGTACACCAAGTAAGTCTTAATGTAAACAATTTTTCTAAATCTCTCACAGTCTTAATTACAAAAATTGAATTCTTTTACTAAGATAGAGCTTTTCCTCACTATGTCTATTCATTCACAAATGTAACACATTTGAAGAGTTAAAAGTACAATTTCTCCCATATTAAACAGTGCATATCTATATGTAATCCATAATTTTTTAAAATATCACTTTTTATAATTTTTTAATTTTCTAGATGTCGTATCTATGGACCATATCATTAATAAATCTATACACAGAAAAAGAAGTTGGATTATATTGCTTAAAAAAATCAGTAAAAATTTTTGCTTAACTATTTCGTACTTTGGAAGAGAGATGATTTTATTTTAATATATTGGCACTGCACTATGTTTTAGCTACATGGGCATATAATGACAATTTGAGAAATTACTGCTACAGACGAAATACTTGTGTTTCCCCAAAATTCATATGTTGAAACCTACTCTACGGTGTGATAGTATCTCGAAGTAGTTTTGAGGAGGTGATTAAGTTATGAGGGCGGAGCACTCATAAATGGAATTAGTGCCCTTTTCAAGAGACTCCAAAGAGGTCCCTGCCCCTTTACTATGGAGGTTACAACAGGCCCTCCTCAGACTCTAAATTTGCTGGTGCCTTTGGACTTCCCAGCCTGCAGAACTGTGAGAAATGAATGTGTTTTGTATAAACCAAGTCTATGGCATTGTGTTATAAAAGCCCAAATGGACTAAGACAATTACGACAGCCAAAATATGTTCATATCACAATAGTCAGAAAAGAATTTAATTATCTTAAAACCATTTAGCTAAATATATGTCTGCCCAAATCAATACATAATGATGAAATGTGAAGCCTGTGCAGGAAGAGTTTTTAGCGCAAGAAGGTTCTCAGCAGAGAGTAAAGGTTTGTGCAGATTTGCCAACAGCCTAAACTTTGATTTTTTTTTAACGTTTATTTATTTTTGAGAAAGAGAGAGAGTGCACACAGGTGAGGGGCAGAGAGAGAGAGAGACACAGAATCCAAAGCAGGCTTCAGGCTCCAAGCTGTCAGCACAGAGTCCAACACGGGGCTCAAACCCACCAAGTGTGAAATCATGACCTGAGTCAACATCGGATGCTTAACCAACTGAACCGCCCAGATGCCTCTTCAAACAGCCTGAACTTTGAATGCATTCCCCAATACATGCACAGATCTATCAGAAATGAGTGAAAATCTTACTGGCTCACAGTGTTTGAGCACAAACATTGATCAGTCACTGGCTGACTGTAAGCTGTGCTGCCCCAGACATGATATAACTGGCATAGAAATAAAGATGCAAGAAAGAAAGGGAGGAAGAGAAGGAAGGAAGAAGGAGGGAAGACAGACAAATAAGCAGAGAAATCAGCAGAGCACCCTGTGGTGGAGATAGATATTAGAGAATCAAACAAGGAAAGTCCCTAAAAAACACAAACACACAAAACAGCAATAACAAGCCTAGGGGATATCTGGATCCATAGTTGCTTTATTATCTAAAATGTTCAATTTTAGACAAAATATTAAAATGTAGGAAAAATAAAAGGTTATCCATGTGCAGCAGAGGGTAGAGACTATTTCAAAGAAGCCCAGATATTAGAATAAGCAAGGACTTCTAAGTAAGCATATGTTCCCAATATCTGATAATGAGCATCAGCAAAAAGCCTGCAGATAATAGCGTACTAATTGGTGGAAGATTAAATACTTTCTCTTACAATAGAGATAAAGGCAAAGATATTTTCTCTCTCCACTTCAGTTCAACATTGAAAGTTCTATTCAGTTCAGTAAAGAAAAACAAAGAAAAAAAAGGCAAAAAAAAAAGTCATTCATGTTAGAAAGAAATAAACTTCTTATTTGCAGACAACCTTATAGTAAGGATATATATAGTAAGGAATATAGTAAGGAAACAACTGCCCTCTCCCACAAAAAAATAATAAAAGTCTACTAAAACAAACAATCTGACCAAAGTTGCAGGATATAGTATCCATATACAAGATCAATTGCATTAGTTTATACACTTGACCCTTGAACAATGCTGGAGTTAGGAGCACTGACCCCACCCACCCTGCACAATAAAATATCCAAGTATAACTTTCGACTCCCCCAAAACTTAACTATTTGTAGCCTACTGGTGACCAGAAGACTTACCAATAACATAAGCAGTTGATTAATGCATATTTTGTATGTTATATGTGTTACATACTGTATTTTTATAATAAAGTAAGTTAGAAAAAAGAAAACATTATTAAGAAAATCATAAGGAAGAAATAATACATTTACAATACCATTTTTATTGAGGTCCACCTGTAAGTGGACCCAGGTATAAGTGAACCCTCACAGTTCAAATTCTTGTTCAAGAGTCAACTGTACTAGCACTGAGCAGTAAAACAATCTGTCAGTGCACAATAGTATCAAAAAGTGGGGAAGGGGCAGAGAGTGAGGGAGACACAGAATCTGAAGCAGGCTCCAGGCTCTGAGCTGTCAGCACAGAGCCCGACATGGGGCTCCGAACCCACAAACCGTGAGATCATGACCTGAGCCGAAGCCGGACGCCCAACCCACTGAGCCCCCCAGGCGCCCCGAATTGACATTTCTTTAAGGCAAGTTGAATGACTAAGCATATGGAAAGATGCTCAGCATTCTTAGTAATTAAGTACAGATTAAAATCACAATGAGATACTACTTACACTAGAATGGTCATCTTAAAAAGAAAGATAATAACCAGTATTGGCCAATGTGTGGAGAAACGGAAAAGTCATATGATGCTAGAGGAAGTATAAAATGGTACAGGCTCTTTGGAAAATATTTTGGCAGTTTCTTAAAACGTTAAACATAAAGTTACCACAAGATCTGGCTATTTCACTGCTAGGTATCTACCCAAGAGAAATGCCGGTGCCTGCCTTGTAAAGGGTATGGTGTGAAATGACACTAGAAACTTGGGGTGCCCCGGTGGTTCACTTCAGTAGGTGTCTGACCTCTTGGTTTGTGGATTCTAGCCCCTCAGCAGGGTCTCTGCTGTCAGTGCAGAGCCTGGTTTGGATCCTTAGTCTCTTTCTCTCTCTGTGCCTCCCCTGATGACGTTCTCTCTCTCTCTCTTTCTCTCAAAAAATAAACATTTTTAAAAAATGGCACTAGAAACTCAAAGATCAGAAGTCATTCATCTGGATTTTGAAATTTTTGAAAGATCAATTTTATAATCTCTATGGCCTTTCTCATTTTCTCCTTACAACATTTAAATATCTTTATGTCACAATCTCTACCTACTCTAACTTCAACCAATGCCTTAATAACATTTTAAATTCTGTAACACCTTACAATTTTTAAGGCTCTTTCCTGTATCATCATGTTGGGTCTTTATAAACATATGAGATAGATCAGACAGGAATGGCCCACATTTTATAGATTAAAAAATATTAAAGTGCTAGATTTCAGAGAACATCTAACCAAGGTTATTCCCCCAATAAATCATCAAGAAAAAAAAAAAAACATCTTGCTGAAAGATTGCTGGGCTAATCAGAAAGCTGAGGTGGCTTCAAGCAGACTAGTTAACCTCTGTGGCCTGGGAAAGTTCTGGTCCCTTATTCCCCGAGGCCAGTGGTCTGCAAATCTCAAAGAAAGCAAATAATTCTGTTACAGATCAAGGGCCTTAAGTCATCAAACAAGGAGTGTGTTAACTTGTTCAAGTTAACAAGACCCGCTAGAGTGCTGTTACAATATTACACACTTGATCAATATTTGTTGAAGAAAATAATAAATGTGATACAACAAAATTTTAAAAACTAAAAGAAAGTGACCTTACTAATTGCTGATTTTTCATGTCTTTATGTGTCTAGAATTTTGTCTTAGAAAACTGTAGCTGGGCAGAGGTGAACAAAAAGTGATGTGTTTGAAACAAAACTTGACAGTTCTTGATTGACAATTTGAGTAATTAAGCAATCAGAAAAATTAAGAGCATCTCCTGGACTCACCCTTCAAAATAAAATTCAAGGTCTTTAGGATTGTCATTTGCCTGAAACCTGTATCTCCAGCCTTAATCGAGGTCATCTACTGACACCCGGAAGGTAGAGCTCCAAAGAAAACTGGAATCGAGATTTCCATGACATATTGGCAAATCCTTCCACTGACTATAGTTAGACACCCTATACTTAAGATGGCAAACTACTAAAGTAGAAAACATTAAGGTAATTTCTCTTACTATTTTTAAAATCGCTCTAATGCGTTAAGTGGACTTGACCAAGCAAGTATCATAGAATATTTATTTTTTACATATTTCTTTTTCTTTTTAAGTTTAAAAATCTGATTATGCCCGTTTTCTAAGAACAGAAAAACTGAAGCAATAACAATATTTTAAAATGTTTATCTAGTTTTTATCTTTTAAGAAATCACTTGTAAAGTTTTATCTCAGTAGGTATTCTTATGTCTCTGTAGGGTGCCCAAATCAATCATATTCACTCAATTACACAATTACATACGAAAACATGCTCAAAAATGTTTCTGGCAAAGACCCCTCAAGCTTCCCTAATGGTCTTTAGTGTTAACATTTAGTAGGAATGATCTTGTGCCCACATTATATTTTTCACTTAATTTAACTTTCCCCAGGTATTTTTATTTCTGAAACTTTGTGGGTTTTTTTTCCTCATAGTTTTCTCAAATACTAATCATGTCTTTAGATCTAGTCTGAGCTACATAAGGATCAAATGCATATGATATTTACTAGGGAGATGTTAATGCTGTTAGTCAATGCAGTGTTTAGTGTTCTTAGATAAGAAGGCTATATACAACTCATAAAATGGGAAATCTGTTCAGAGCACTGTGTGGGGGAATTGCTAGTGATGGTTGTTCAAACACCATGATCATTCTTAAATAGGTAGGTTTTAGGTAAAATGGATTTTTAATGCATCCTAAAGTGTATGAGGTCTTTATACACTGCATGTATTTTGCTTTGAAATTCAGCAGAATGAATCTTTTTAGTATGCTTACTTCTGCTTAAGAGAGTTATCATTTCACACAAGTATAAGGCTGCTGGTCAGTATGTTAGCATGATGGATAGTTAATGTTCAAAGAAATAAGTTTTAGAAAAAATCTTCTACAGTTCATAATTTTTTAAATATCATTATGTCTAAGAAGGGAAGTAGAACTTTTTCAGTCCACTTTATAGGGATTGTGATGTCCATGTAACAAACTTACTAAGATTCAAATTGAAATTTATCTTTATCCTTTTTAAAACCTGATACTTAATGATAAATATAACTTTTTGGCTTGCACAGGAATTCCTTTACCATGATTTATTTGATTTCTTTATTTTTATATTTTTTTCTTAAGGACAAGTAACGTATTTGCTAATATGCCAAATATCTGAAGATAGCAACTTGTTATTTAATATACCAAATGCCAGTGCGCCTGGGTGGCTCAGTTGATTAAATGTCTGATTCTTGATGTCAGCTCAGGTTATGATCTGATGGTCGTGGTATTGAGCCCTGAGTCAGCCTCTGTACTGGGAGTGGAGTCTACTTGGGATTCTGTCTGTCTTTCCCTGTCCCTCTGCCCACCCCCCAACTCATTCTCTCTCTCAAAAAAAAAAAAAAAAAAGAAAAGAAATAAAAATAAAAAATTAATATACCAAATGCCTTATCAATAATCATGTAAAATAAATATATCAAAGTAAACTATGCTTATGTTAAGAGAAAGGGAAAACTAGGTATTATCTGAAAAAGTTAAACTTTCATATATAATTATGTACAACATATGTCTTAAATATATAGGAAATAATCTCATGAAAAAGAATACTGAATTACTATTTATCAGAGTAATATACAATAAATTAACAATGACTAATGATTAATGAGAAAGGCTAAAATGTAAAGATCATCAACTGTGAATATTGATGAGGACTTTGAGAAATTGGGACAATTAAATTGTTGGTGAGAGTATAAAATGGTACATCCACTTTAGAAAAATATCTCTACTTACAGAATAATTCATATATTATGTGCCTAGATATTTAAGAGAAATAAAATATATATTCACTTAACCAATTTGCATAAGAAGTCTATCACAGCTTTATTCATAATTAAAACCAGGAAAAAATTTAAATGTTTATCAATTTGACAGTATATAACCAAATTTTGCTATACATATAGAATGAGCCATTAATCAGAAATCTTTTTAAATACTGATGCACACAGTAATATAAATGAATTGCCCTCACAGAACAGTATGTTTTCATTTACATGAAGTATATATACATTTACATGAATATATAATATACATACTTACATACAATATATACATACATTTACATGAAGTTCTAGAATCAGCAAAACAATGTCTTAAAAAAAAGTATGGAGTGGTTGTCAGTAGATGGCATTGTGGGATTGGATAGAAAAGAAGAGCTAGAGAAAATTCTGGATGATGCAAATGTTCTCATTTGATAGAAGAGACATGGATGTATGCTTTTTTCAAAACTCACTAAAGTGTACATGTAAAGTATGTGCATTTCCCCTCATGTGGATTTTACCAAAAGAAAAAGTTCTGTAAATAAAACTAAGCATAAAAAAGTATTAAATAAAAAGGCAGAGTGTATCTGGTTGTGACATTAAAAGACTCTTTTATATATTTCTTTGTTTTGTATCTCATTAAATGTTCAAAGTGATTTTTGCAATCAAAGGCCAAACAAAACATATTAAAATATTGAAAATATTGAAGAAATAATAAACTACTCCCAGAAAGTTCTTATTTATTAGATTAGTATGAATAAAATGTATTTATAATAAAGTATTAGTTAATATTTTAAGTTCATAAACCATAGGACAAAATGTTTTATTTAATGATTGGAGACCAGCAGACCTTTGTATTTCCATTGATGTAATTTTACATACAGGTTGATTAATGGACCTTATATGACTAACAATTTTGAGTAATAGATCCACCAGAGAACATAGCATTTCATTTTTACCTTACACATTTGTTTTTAAATCCTACAGTAACAAGGGTAGTTGAGTTTCAAATGTGACTCATACTGATTTTTCAGGCAGTTCAAAATTAGCACTTATTCAAGTGTTTCAAGTAACAGCAAACTAAATTAATACTGAGGGAAACCACTCAGAAAAATAATTAAGATTTTTTAATGTTTTCCTGATGTACTTTTGCAAAGATATATTTTAGTTATTTATATTCACTACATATGCATGCTTACATTTTCTTCATTTATAATAATCAAATGTTTAGCCCTTATAATTTTAGTAAACACAACTTCCCTCTCTTTTTAGAGTTTGTTGTATAGCTATTGACATACTTCACTATTAGCTTCTAATTGGTTTTGATTTTGCATAGCTGTGAAACTCATTTGAATACGTTCATTATTTTGCTGCGAGAAGAAACAAAATTTAATTTAATTAGAGGTCATTGCACTTCCAGATTGAGTTAATTAAAGATCTAATCAAGCCTCCTGGGGATAAGTAGATTGTCAGTTGGGAAAAATCATTACAAGGCAAAACTCTAAAATCTACATTAAGGTTAATAGTTTTTTCAACTAAAACTTTGTATTTCTTGGCTCCTTCCACCTCCATAACCCCCTTAAATACTGAATAATGAATGTCAAGATGCTCACATCTGAATAATGAGCTGTATTCGTACTGATATATCTTTATCAAGTCTTCCAAAAATAATCAAGATTTAGGTCTTAAATGGAAGAAATGACTAAAAACTATACTAGACGATGTTATATTACAGAGTATCTGAGCACTCTATGTTTCCTGAGAATAAAACAGTATCAAATTAATTAACACTATCAGTTACTGACATGACAATATATGCCGGAAGCCGAGCTATCCCAGCCTGATGGCAAGGCCCTTGCTGTGGATGGATTGGTGACTGCAAGGCGGCCCACCCACAGCGGAGCTTCTTGTACTCCCGCTTTTAGGTAAATTGACCTTAATAAAGTACCTGGGGAATTGTCTGTTGGGGAATTGCCCTCGACAGGCCCCCTGGGCAAGGAACTATTGGGGAAAGAAATAAGGTTCTGCAAGGAAATTGTGCGGCCCTACATTTAGCCCTTGCCACCCCCTATAAAGACTCCTCTACCTAAAGGAAGGATAGGCTCATACCTTTGCAAGCCCAGAGGGACAAATAGATTTGAAAGCCCCACTCCAGCAACTAAGGAGTATATCTATGGGCACAAGTTACTCCAACCCCTAAGCCCACTTGGCCCCCAGGAGGCATTACAGATGATTGAACCTAGTGGGTTAAAGTACAAAATGGTTCATTAGTTCCTAGGTGCATTGTTTCTCTCTGGGAATGTATGAGGCATGGGTTTCTAAGGGCTCTTTTGGCCCCCTCCTGGCACCTTGAACCCAGGCGAACACTTTTGTTCCTCAAACCACAAATGGTTCTGGGAAACAACTAAGAGCTCATGTCCCTGTAACTGTTCCACTTGAGGTGTTGAGAGATAGATGGCCTTTCATGAAAACAGCAAAGCAAATGCTCTATAGATTATAGATAAATGTAGATACATAATGAAAATAATGTAAGAAGTTAATCAATAAGCAAAGGGCATGGGGCGCCTGGGTGGCGCAGTCGGTTAAACGTCCGACTTCAGCCAGGTCACGATCTCGCGGTCCGTGAGTTCGAGCCCGCGTCAGGCTCTGGGCTGATGGCTCGGAGTCTGGAGCCTGTTTCCAATTCTGTGTCTCCCTCTCTCTCTGCCCCTCCCCCGTTCATGCTCTGTCTCTCTCTGTCCCAAAAATAAATTAAAAACGTTGAAAAAAAAATTAAAAAAAAAATAAGCAAAGGGCAGGAGGGAACGTTATGGTTATGAGAAAATAACCATGTTATTCCTTAAAGTGTGGTTACACATAGGAACATTTTTATAATTAGGTAATGCTAGAAAACATAGATGATATACGCTACAAGGAAATTGCTAGCAAATATAATGCCACGTTTACCACAATAAAGGGGCCAGTTCAACACACTGCTGTTGTCTGTATCCATTTTTATTTTTGTTTTTTATTTTAGTTTTTTATTTTAGTTTTGTTTTATTTTCACTTTTTCGCCAACGCCGTTCATCCTTCGGGAACCCCTAGAGCTGCTGGAGCTGGACTCTGACAAATACAGAAATCTGTAATAGCTCTATTTAAGTACTGTCTTCTTTCCTCTGCAGTTCTATTTACTGAACTGAAATGCAAAGTCTTGATGTGATAAATGAGTCGCTGAAAATTGTTGCTGAAAATATAAACTGGAATGCAAAGGATTCCTGAAGAATAATGAAACTATGTTTCAGATGGTTAAGGAATTTTAGGAAACCCAGAAATAAGCTGACTTGGGCATTAAGTTTTTAAAAAGAGAGGGAATGAAAATCAATCTATGACTATTTGGTGCAAATGTTTCAATTATCAATCAATTAGTGTCTTCATCAGTTTGCTGATTACTGATTTAGCATTAATTATATTGCAAATAACTGTCTTTTATTAAAAGTACAATGTATATAAATTTGTACATATGTCTTGCAATTTTCCACGAAGGTACATATTTAAATTCAGTCTTCAAAGCAACAGACTAGTTGTGGTGAAAATGAAATGAAATATTATTTACAACTGATTTCATGTGAACCAGTTTGTTTCAACCTAGAGTTAGTTGTAAATAGTATCAAAACAGAAGTTGTATGTTCTTTTTTTTTTAAATTTACTATTCTAACAATAGCTTTTAATAAATTGTTTTTTGTTCTCGGCTGCAATTCCAAGTTTATAAAAAGAGAGAAAGTGAGATATTTATTAAGTCCTGGGAGCTACAAAATTAAAATTTGTGAAAAAACTAGAAAAATAATGTATCAATGTAGGACAGTAGTATAGCTCAATGAGTAAAAACACAAGCTTTCAAGCCATCCATACCCTTACTAGAGAAGGACTTGGTAAAATAACTTATCCACACCCAGCGTCTGCATTCTCCTCGGCAAAATGAGCATGCTGTCTTCCTCAGCAAGTGATTTTTAATGACTAATGAAATAATAATGAATGCAGGATTCTTAGTCCTCAGTGATGTTAAATATTACTACTTTACATATTTTGTGAAATCCATGGATTACAAATCAATCACAAATGTTCACAAGTTACTAAACAGTAGGGATAGAGTTGCTTTTATAAAGATACTAAAAGGTCACTTTTCTGCAAGTGGACACAATCATGGAACACTTCACAAAGGGAGAATAATCATAATCCCTAACAAATTACAAATGATTCTATAATATTTCTTTGTAACCAACTGCTATAGACACTATCAGCCAAATATTTTAATTATGTCAACATTAAATATATCATAATGTGTAATTAAATATCTCTACAATGTGTAGCTATATTTTTAATGAGAATGAAATAAAAATAAAATTGAGGTTAAACTAGACTGCTTTGAGCCACGGAGATGCAAATAAAGACACTTCGTGGGAATTAATATAAACTAAAAAGGTAATTATTATTATAGTCAAAATTAGCTATCTCCCCGCAAGAGTTTTCAAGACTGAGAATGAATGTTTAACACACAAAACTATGATTACACACACACTCACCTCACAGACAGATACGCATAGTACACATGTTAATTATCAGTAACCTCTCTCTTTCCCTCATCTTACTTCCTCAGTTGATTTTTATGGACACCTATTTAAATATCATACAGCACAACTGTTTGTCATACTTTACATATAATCTCCCTATAGGTTCATGTAATTATTTTCATGTTAAAGAAAAAATATAGAGAATAATTACAATTGTAACTACTTACAAATACCAACTCCATAACACTTTGTATGAGGAAAGCTTGATGGCTATAAATTCTGTTAGAGTCAATAGCGTGATATGGCTAACAAAAAATTTCCATTTTTCTCTCCTGTCCTTTGGTTTTTGTCTTACATTTTACTTCTGTATACATTATACTTTATTTCTACATAGATTATAAATTTCATACTATGCTGCTTATTTTGTTTTAAAAAGAGGTTGGACATGAAAGAAAAAACCTCTTCTACACAACAAAATAGTAATGTTTAAAGTGTATAATTTGAGTGACACCTGGGTGGCTCAGTTGGTTGAGCATCAGACTTTGGATTTCGGCTCAGGTCGTGATCCCAGGGTCGTGGGATCGAGCCCCCCATGATATGTGACATGTCTATACTCGTGAAACCGTCGCCAACTCACATAACAAAAATTTCCCTCACCTGCAAAAGTTTCCTTGTGCTTCTTTGCGATCCATTAATTCTTCTGCCTTCGTTCCCAGGCAGTGATTATTTGTTTTCTTTCCTCATAGATTAATTCACATTTGCTCAAATTTTATATGGACTTATATTGTCTATACTCTTTTCTGCCTGTTTTTTTTTTTTTTTTTCACTCAGAATTCTCTCTCTCTCTCTCTGTGCCTCCCCCCAGCCTCAATCATCCATGTTCTTGAATGTAACAATAGGGTCACCCCCTAGGACTATGGTACCCATGAGTTTCTAACTCACATTGTAGTCCATATCAGCCTTCCATGATTCATAAGCATTACCAGTTAATGCTCCTACCAGCTTATGCCTCCAGTGGTTTCTGGTCCAGGTAAGCAGATCTTGTCATGACTTGACTAGCCCATCTCTCCAGGTGTCAGAGTGGTCCTTTGTTCTGTGACCTGAATTCTCTATAACAATTCCAAGAAAGTTTTTGATTTTCAGTGTGTTCATCTTTTTTTTTTTCTTTTTTTGGATAAGAAGAAGGGTGAAGATCTCCAGGCTCTCTATGTGGCAGAGCTGAACCTGAAATCCCTTTTTTATATATCATCATTTTTCCCTTTCTCCTGTGTCACTTCCTTTAGCATACAAATATGCTCTTGATTCTACAATTTAATAAACCTTTCTCCTGACCCATTTTGTTCTACCCTTTTGTGTTAGTTTCCTAAGGCTTACTTAATAACTACAGGACTGAGTCACTTAAAACTGTAGACATTTATTTCTCACAGTTTTGGAGATGGAAGTTCAAAATCCTGGTGTCACAGGGCTATGATGGCCCTGAAGTCTCTAAGGAAGGATATGTCCCATGCCTCTCACCTAAGTGGTGGATATTTAATATGACAGCCTCTTTGGAAAACAGTTGGGTAGTTTCTTCAAAAGTAGAACAAAAATTTATCACATTTCTAAGTAATTTTACTCCTAAGTTTCTACTCAAGGGAAAAAAAAAGAAATATTTCATACAAAGACTCATGCATAAATATCTATAGAAGCATTATTTATATAGTAAAAAAATAGAAAAAAATAAACATTTATTAAATGGTGAATAAGCCAAATGTGGTATACCCATACTATAAAAAGAATGAGTAATGATATAATTATATATGCAATGTCATTGATGAACCCTGAGAAGTTATCCTAATGAAAGAAGTCAAATAAAATATACTATAGTTTGTATGATTCCTTTATATGAAATTTCTAAAAAAAGAAATCCCATAGAGACAAAAAGATCTGTGGATGCCTTGGCAAAATAGTAGGAAAAGGAAATGGCTACCTATAGGCCCAATAGTTCTTTTTTGAGGTCACAAATTGTTCTAAAGTTGGATTTTTGTGATGTTTGGGCAAAACTATAAATTTACTAAAAGTTGTTGAATTGACTACTAAAATGATTGAATTTTAATATAAAATTTACCTCAATAAAGTAATTAAAAAAAAAAAAACCAGGGGTGCCTGGGTGGCTTAGTCAGTTGGGTGTCTGACTCTTGACTTCAGCTCAGGTCATGATCTCATGGTTTGTAAGATTGAGCCCCATGTCAGACTCTGCACTGACAACATGGAGCCTGCTTGGGGTTCTCTCTCTCCTTCTCTCTGCCCCTCCTCCCCTCATTTCTGCACTCTCTCTCTCTCTCTCTGTCAAAATAAATAAAGTTTAAAAAGGAATAAGATGAAGACAAGACAAAGAAGAGAAAGAGGAAGAAGAGGAAGGAGAAGAAGAAGGAGAGGAAGAGGAGGAAGGAAGGAGCAGGAGGAGAAGGAGGAGCAGGAGGAGGAAACTAGCATCTGGCCTCCCTGCTTTTAACCTAACAGACACACATTATTCATCTTTTGATAATTTCTTTTGCATATTTATTGTCTTCTAATATATTTCATGATTTGTTATTTATATTTATTTGTTCCATCAGAATTTAAATGGCACTAATCATCATTAGTTTTGATCTATATTCTAAGTCAAGGAAAGTGTTATCACATCAATCAATATTTTAATGAAGAAATGCATTCTATTTAGAAATAATACAGGGTTACTTCTCAACTATATTATGATACATACAAAAATATAATTATAAGGCAATGTAATAAAAATAAATACATAGATATTCTCATATTTTAAATTGTCATGATAGCAAACTACGTTCAGCTTTCTTACATTTCTTCAGCATTTCAGAAAAGTTCTCTGTTATTATTTTTATCTTTTCAATTAATATTATCTTTTATTCATCCGGGGATGCAAAGTAAATTTACACATTTTACCACTCATGACTCCCATCACGCAGGTAGTATATACTCGTACTATTAGGTAATTACTCTATGTGAATCTTTCTTATTTCAGTAGCTAAATTATATGATCTTTGAGGGCACTGAAATTTTTCTACACCTCTACGTAGCTAGACAGACAGAATCTTGATAGTTACATAGAATAACTATACATGATGCATCACTTAAAACATTATCATGAAATGTCAAAGAGAGTTAACCTGGGCAACAATATTAAATGGCATCTTTAAAAGAGATAAAAATTTAAGCTGTATAAGATAATTTGTCAAAGAAGTAGATTATTGATAGCATTTAGTATAAGTGAACTAAAATCACACAGAAAGGCTTTAGTGTCTTGCACAATATAATGGGAAGAAGGCTATGTTTTTCCTCATGTCCAAAATTCATTTAATATTTTTCACAAATTATCTTTCCTTCTGGAGAAAAACAAATCGTAGAAGCACTTACCACCAAACAACTGTCATTAACTTCCCCTATTAATATATCATTGAGGCAAAAGGAAGCCAAGACATTTATAATCATTTTATAGTTTTATTTTCATAAGTCAGTATTTTGGGAGATGTCTTCAGGATTATTTAACTGAGGGTCTTATTTTTGGGGGGCCCAATGTAAAGGCACAGGATTGACTCAAGTGCTATTAAATACCAAGAAACACTTAAAATGCAAACTTAATAATGCAATGTGTATAGCACTGAATCAAAAATTTCATAATCCTTCTCTAAATCAATTTTTTAAAATGCAATCCTCACAAAAGTACGGGGTGGTTATTATTACTCCCATTTTATAGATGAGGAAACAGATGTTGAGGGCTAAATGAAAAGCTCATACATCCACTTGAACTCAGATCAGAAATAAGTTTATTTTTAACTGCAAATTTTTTATCTTACCATTATGTAATACTGTTTCCAATGGACAAGTTAATATATGAATGTGAGTACATGTATTTGATCAGATAAGACTGCTGTATTTCAGATAGTATCTATGCATTATTAAATGTATCTCAGGTATTTCAAACAAGCACATAATTAGAATTGATCTTTGACTTTTTTCTAGAATAAACTCTCTTATTTAAAATGTACTGAGCACTAACATCATGATATTTTCTCAGAAGAAAATAGTTTTCTAAATAAAAATAGTCATTTTAGTTTCAAGAGCAGTAGGTGACATGTTCAGTATTCATAATACCTTATTTAGAAATGAAAACTTATTTTCCCAAAGGACTGCCTTTATATAGAGTATCTTTTTATAAAAAACATAATTTTGGATATACTTAGATATTAACACAGAAATGGTGATGTTAAACAATACATTCTATAGCTCTAAAATTGTACTGGGATCATGATTTCATAAGAAGAAAATTAGTTATGTAGGTAACATTATTGTATAATTTCCCACAGGATCTCTACAATAGCATTTGTTTTATTAAATCCTAACATAAGTCACCAACATTCACTTTAGGTATAAAGTAATGTTGAATAAAACAATATCATACAGCAGTTCACAGTATGAGCAAAGACATGTGTTTATATTAGTATGAATAGTTATGAACTGAGGTGTTCAAATGGCTTTCCCAGCAAAACATCGCCTCCTAATTTATTTTTATAGCCAATGGAAACTTCATTTTTCATGGTTGGGTAGTTTGCATTCAAATGTACCAATAACTTCAAATGCAATCACTTCTACACAGCATGTTTTATTGTAGAACATGAAGATGGGATCGCTAATGGTCTCTTGTTGGGCAGTCATCTTTTCATCAAGAGTTTTATCTTATTATATTTTTTGCATCTAATATGGAAATTAGGATTTATTTCTTTAGAGCAAAATTTAATGAATCTGAAGCTAATGAGATTTTAACGTGTAAAATCGAAAAAGCAAATATGAATGTTCTCTGTAGGAATCTTGGAATTCTGCCAGTTCTTTGTGGGGTGCTGGATCTGAAGCTTTTCTTGAAGGATTTTTTTTTCAACAAAGGAAAAGAGAAACTCCATCTATTAAAAATTTGGATTATTAAAACTTAACAGAGAGAAAATTTTCTATGAATAAGGTACTTGTGACGATGACTGTTTCACTGATTAAATATAACAATAGAAGTCAAGTATTATATTTCCAGACATGCAATTTAAATTTCAAAACAATAATTATTTTATATTTCATAAAGCAGAAACTATAACTTTACATGAATGTTTCTATTTATCTTTATGTCCAGGAAACAGAAAATAAAATATGTTCAACTCTATGAACATATAACATTTATGTCAAATGCTATTTGGTTACATAAATAATTCTATTTTAAGTATTTATAAACCTTTTAAAAAAACATAACTGAGTTATTTCATCTAAAATGTATAAATATTGTTTTGTATTTCTTTAATTATGATTATAAATGTGCTATTCCTCCACTTCAAAATTGCTCTCTATATTAATGGAAGTGGATTTATTAAAACTAAATGTAACAGACTTATCACTACTATAATAGAAGCATAATAAAGCAGTGATAGAAATGAGATACTTGTGCTTCAATATGCAAAAGATGGTATTAATTTTAAGGAAAAAAAGTAATATGAAATTCAGCTGGCCAAGTATATGTTTATTGTTATTGTTCTTATTATAGAGCATACATATGGCACTTATTCTGGCAGATACCATCCTTAGTACTATACATATCTTATTGCATTTAATATAACACATCTATGAGAATGTGAGAACTTTTTCATTAAGTTTTTTAAACTTTATTTCTAGTAGAGTTAACATACAGTGTTATATTCGTTTCAGATGTACAATATAGTGATTCAACAACTCTATACATTACTCAGTGCTCATCAAGATAAGTGTACCCTTAATCCCCTTTACCCATCTCACCCATCCCCCCACCTCCCTCCCCTCTGAGAGAAATCATATTGTATTTGTTTTTCTCTGACTTGTTTCACTTAACATTTTGCACTCTAGCCCCATCCATGTTCTTGAAAATGGCGAGATTTCATTCTTTTTTATGGCTGAATAATATTCCATTGTATATACACATACTATTTCTTCTATATCCATCTATTGGTGGACACTGGGTTGCTTTCCTATCTTGGCTATTGTAAATAATGCTGTGATAAACATAGGGGTGCATGTATCCTTTTGAATTACTATTTTTCTATTCTTTGGGTAAATTACCCAGTAGTGTGATTACTCGATCAAAGGGTAGTTCTTTTAATTTTTTGAGGAACTTCCATACTGTTTTCCCTGGTGGCTGTACCATTTTGTATTCCCACCAACTGTGCAAGAGTGTTCTTTTTTCTCCACATCCTTGCCAACACTTGTTGCTTCTCGTGTTTTTTATTTTAGCTATGCTGACAGGAGTGAGGTGATATCTCAATGTAGTGTTGATTTGCATTTCCCTGATAATGAGTGTTGTTGAGCATTTTTTCATGTATCTGTTGGCTATTTGCATGTCCTCTTTGGAGAAATGTCCATTCATGTCTTCTGTTCATTTTTTTAATTGGATTATTTTGGGGGGATGTTGAATTGTATCAGTTCTTTATATATTTTGGATACTAACCTTTTATCAGGTGTCATTTGCAACTATCTTCTCCCATTCAGTACATTGTCTTTTAGTTTTGTTGACTGTTTCCTTTGTTGTGCAGAAGGGTTTTATTTTGATGAAGCCCCAATCGTTTATTTTTGCTTTTATTTCCCTCGCCTCAGGAGACATATCTAGGAAAATATTGCTACAGCTGATGTCTGAGATATTACTAGCTCTGCTCTCTTCTAGGAGTTCTATGGTTTTAGGTCCCACATTTAGGTATTTAATTCATTTTGAGTTTATTTTTATATATGGTGAAAGAAAGCAGTCCAGTTTTATACTTTGGCATGTTGCTATCCAGTTTTCCCAACATCATTTGTTGAAAAGACTGTATTTTTTTTTTTTTTTTTTTTTTGTACTGTGTATTCTTTCTTCCTCTGTTGAAGATTAACTGACCATATACTGGTGGATTCATTTCTGGATTTTCTATTCTGTTCTATTGATCTATGTGTCTATTTTTGTGCCTGGACCAAACTGCTTTGATCACCTTAATTTTGTAATATAAATTGAAGCCTGGAATTATGATACCTCCAGTTTTGTTTTTATTCTTCAAGATTGCTTTGGCTATTTGGGGTCTTTTGTAGTTCCATACAAATTTTAGGATTGTTTGTTCTGGTTCTGTGAAAAATACTGTTGTATTTTGATAGGGGTTGCAATAAATCTGTAGATTATATTGAGTTATACAGGCATTTTAATAATACTATTTCTTCCAATTCTTATATAAGCATGGAGTGTTTTTCCATTTCTTTCTGTTGTCTTCAATTTTTTTCATCAATGTTTTATAGCTTTCAGAGCATAGGATTTTACCTCTCTAGTTAAGTTCATTCTTAGATATTATATTAGTTTTGGTGCAATTATAAATGGGATTATTTTTATAATTTTTTTCTTTCTTTTGCTGCTTCATTATTAGTATATAGGAAAGCAACAGATTTCTGTACATTGATTTTGTATTCTGCAACTTTACTGAATTTGTTTATCAGTTCTGGTAGTTTTTTGGCAGAGTCTTTAGAGTTTTCTATATGTAGTATCATGTCATCTGCAAATAATGAAAGTTTTACTTCTTTATCAATTTGGATGCTTTTATTTCTTTTCTTTTCTTTCCTTTTCTTTTCTTCCTTTCTTTGCTTGTCTCTATTTTCTTTCTTTCTTTCTTTTTTCTAATTGCTGTGATTAAGATTTCCAGTACCATGTTGATTAAAATAGTGAGAATGGACATCTCTCCATTGTCTTGTTCATGACCTTAGGGGAAAGCTCTCATTTATTTCCTATTGAGTATGATATTTACTGTGGCTTTTTTATATATGGCCTTTATTATGCTGAGGTATGTTCTCTTTAGACCTACTTTGTTGAGAGTATGTATCATGAATGGGTGTTGTACTTTGTCAAATGTTTTCTTTCTGCATCTACTGAAAAGATCATATGGTTTTTATACTTTCTCTTATTGACGTGACACATCATGTTGATTGTTTTTCAAATACTGAACGACCCTTGTGTCCCAAGAATAAATCCCACTGATCATGGTGTATGATTTTTTAAATGTATTATTGGATTCAGTTTGCTAGTGTTTTGTTGAGTGTTTTTCCATCTATGTTATTAAGAGATTTTGGCCTGTAGTTCTCTTTTTTGTGTGGTTTTGGTATCAAGAGGATACTGGCCTCATAGAATGAATTTGGAAGTTTTCTTCGTTCTTCTATTTTTTGGAATAGTTTGAGAAGATAGGTATTAAATCTTCAAATATTTGAGATAATTTGCATGTGAATCCATCTGGTGGTGGACTTTTGTTTGCTGGGATTTTTTTGATTACTGATTTAATCTCTTCACTTGTAACTGGTCTGTTCAAATTTCCTATTTCTGTTCTCAATTTGGTTGGTTACGTTTCTAGGAATTTATCTATTTCTTGTAGGTTGTCCAATTTGTTAGCATATAATTTTTCATAATATTCTATTATTATTGTATTTCTGTGGTATTGGTTTTTATTACTCCTGTTTCATATGTGATTTTGTTTATTTGGATCCTTTTCTCTCTCTCTCTCTCTCTCTTCTTGTTTTTTTTTTTCCTTTTTCTTTCTTTTTATTTTTTTATGAGTCTTGCTAGAGATTTATCAATTTTATTGATCTTTTCAAAAAACCAGCTCTGGTTTCACCGATCCATTCTATTGTTTTTGTTGTTGTTTAGTTTCTACTTCATTTATTTATGCTCTCATCTCTGCTATTTCCTTACTTCTTCTGGATTTTTTTTTATATATATATAATTCCTTTACCTGTAAGGTTAGATTGTTTATTTGAGATTTGAGAAATAGAACTTAATTTCTACATATAGCAGGTGAGAAAACTGGGGTTTGAAAGAAAAGCAATACCCATAGTTAAGGTTCAGTTAGGGAAGTAGAACTACTAACAGTGCTATAGAGTATGGTTATATTATAGGGATTGGATTTTAATTAATCTGAGGAATTGGTTAAAATATATATGAAGGGCTGTTGCTTTTGACTCTGGTGACAGGCCTGGATCTCTAAAAGACAACTGGTAGTCAGAAAAAAAAGCTGGGCCTAAAAATCTGGAACATGAGGGAAAATTGGAGCCCATTAGGACAAAGTAGAACATCTTGTGGAGTTTGTACATTTTGTATCGGGAGGAGAACAGAATAAGTAAAGGTGTGGTTGCTGCCCTCATTAATAAAGTGAATCACCAGATAGTAACAATGTACATGAATTTCAGTGGTGCTTAATGCTATAAATTGACCTACAGAGCATAAAACTGCTTTACTCCTACCTTCCAAATACCTTGCAAAATTATCTTGTGGCTAATTTAAAACATGTATGACAGAGAAAGGAATTCTGGGAAAAGGAGTGCCAAAATGGTTAAGACAAAAAAATACAACTAAAATCACCACATTCTCTTCCCTCATTTTTACTTATTGCCTATTTTCTTTTCTACCTCTTTGAACACAACGTTGAGATGATTTTTTTTCCATTCAGGTTCTGTATAATTATCCTATAGAAATTACTAAAATAAAATACTTTCTTAGAATCATGAGAAAATATTGTTTTTAAGTGATCATTTTTAGAAGTGTCACTTAGCAATATAGGAATACAATAAAATTAATATTTGCCTTAAGTATATTTCCTTCAATATGTATCAGGAATATTTAGAAAACTATTTGGTAAGCTGCTAAATCTTCACAGAAAGAATCATATAACTTAATTCTTACATTTACAAAAATGAATTCAGTAACAAAAATTACTTCATTACTTCATAATGTCTAGATCTACTGGATTGTACTAATATAAAGCTATTTTTAATGTCTGGGAATATTGGTATAAGTGCTACATTATTTCATATATAAAATATCAGTATTAATAATTTTTCATTCTCTTTTAAAATAATATTTATAAATTAAGAAATTTATGTTTCTTATCATGTCTAAAGAACAAGCTTTCATATTTCACCATAGCAGATATATACTTTGTGTTTATAAAATTTTCATGAAAAGAAATCTATCTTGGGGATCCCGACCAATAATCCTGCAGAACACTATGTATTCCCAATTATTATATGATTCTCTGCATTGAAATTATATGCTATTTCAAAGTGGTAAAAGCATAACCTCTGTCCAACACTTGGATTTGTGTTTGACAGCTTCTGGGTTTTTATAGATTATTGTCTCTCTTACTGACTTTGATAAGGACACACTAAATAAAATGTATAAATGTCCAGAGATAAATATATGGGCATTTGCTTTAGTTAATGTGATTCTGAGTAAGACTCATGATGTGGTCATTTGGCTGGATAGGAGGTACACAAATAAGAAAAGAGACTAATAGAACACATGGAGGCCCAATTGCTGTCCTTTACCTTTCCATTATTTAAATAGGTTTGATCATCCCTAGATATGCTGCTCTGCAACAATACATGTATTTGATAGAAAATATGTACAATAGACATGATTTTCAGTATAGGAATGGCACCAAAATTAAAGTCTACATATTTTATCTTAATAAACTTTTGTAATCCTATGTTGAATACATACATAAACAAATTAGAGGGGCTCAATTACGTGATTAATGTTAATGTTCACTGACTGTTCCACTTAACTCTTTATTTGGTGTACTTAATTAGAAGTAGTATAAAATCAAATCTAGTTTTCCAAACAGAATATAGCCCATAGAATGTTATTTTTAGAAATAAAGAGGGGCACCTGGGTGGCTCAGTCAGTTAAGCGTCAGACTTCAGCTCAGGCCATGATCTCGCAGTTCATGAGTTAGACCTCCATGTTGGGCTCTGTGCTGACGGCTCAGAGCCTGCTGCCTGCTTGGAATTCTGTGTCTCCCTCTCTCTCTGCCCCTCACCCACTTGTGCTCTGTCTTCTCTCTGTCTCTCAAAAATTAATAAATTTAAAAAAGAAGAAGAAGAAAGACATTTCTCCTAATAAAAAAGGAGTCTAAGGAATTTGCAAGGCACTTCATAATTCTATCAATTTGATAGCTTAATCAACTATCTATGCTATGACTTCATATATCATTCCTGTCATTATTATCATAACTAGTTGTATTGTTATTGTTGTTATGATTATATATTGAACAAATGTATTTATCTTTGTCTAAGGTAAAACTATCACATTATGAAGGATACTGACCAGACTTAATTAATACTTCTGATGATATATTGAGAAAACCACATAGACAGACTAATCTAGATAATTCAATACTAAGGAAACTGCTACTTAGTATGTGACTAATTTAGCAATCTGTTAAAGTTCACAGAATCCATTGAATTTTGCACTATTTTAAAATCATGTTAAGTTCTTGCCTTTTATGTGGATTTGTTTTATTGACTTTTAAGTTACCTAATGTGGTTAAAAATAAGTTATTCAAGGGTGCCTAGGTGGCTCAGTGGGTTGAGCTGCCTACTCTTGATTTCGGCTCAGGTCATGATCTAATGGTTCACGGGTTTGAGCCCTGCTTTGAGCTCTGTGCTAACTCTTGATTTCTGTTCAGGACAGGATCTAATGGTTTATGGGCTCAAGCCTAGTTTTGGGCTCTGTGCTGACACTGTAGAGCCTGCTTGGAATTCTCTCTCCCCCACTCTCTCTGTGCTTCCCCCACCTGCTCTCTCTCTCTTTCTCAAAATAAATACATAAACTTTAAACAATATTAAAAAAAGAAAGAAGTTATTCATAATTATTTTATTAGTACAATGTGACCATATAATTTTTATTCAACTCTCCATATACACTTAAAACATAGCATGGAATTTATGAAATGAAGTAACTTACTAGTATCAGAAATGTTAACTAATATTGCTTATTTTATGCATATAACAGCTAAGTAATATGAATAGCAAGTTGTATGTATGTAAGTAATAGTTTGTGGACAATTTACATTATTTGCTATTATTTTTCACATGATTATGATGTTAAATACAAATAATACATATTGATATTTTCATCTCAATAAAATGATATTAAAATTACACCATTTTGGGCCGCCTGGTTTGCTCTATTAAGTGTCTGACTTTGGCTCCGGTCATGCTCTTGCAGTTCATGAGTTGTAGTCCCATGTCGGCTCTGTGCTGACAGCTTAGAGTCTGGAAACTGCTTTGGATTCTTTGTCTCCTTCTGTCTCTGCCCCTCTCCTGCTCACACTCTATTTCTCTCAAAAATAAATAAACATTTAAAAGTACACCATTTTACCTCATATTTTGTTTATTGATATAACATAAATATATAAAGAGCTTATGGACACAAACATTATTTAAAAAGCCAGCTTTAAATTTGTAGATTTGAAGTACTGTAAGGGGTGCAAATAAACACAATCATCTTGAAAATTTGTTCTTATTGAAAGCAGTCTTAATTAACAGGACACTTAAAACTCACAAAGGATTGTAGTTAAAGATGCCTTTTATTGGTTTAATCGCATCCCTATCACCTTTTGATGTTGCTCCTTTTGTCTTCTATGTCTCACATCCTGCCTTTATAGTCCCTGCATCTGATAATCATAGCTGGTGAACATGTCAACAATTGTAATGTAAAATTGTCACATTCTTGTCAGAAGTAAGGACATTTAGCTAAATAGACACTTTTGGCACAAAAGAAGGTATCTTTAGTAGTTTCCAAACTGAGTTCTAGGTCTAAATGAGTCTTTGTAATTCCCCAGTATGTTCTTATGTTGATGAAGATCGTGTGAGATTTACAGTCATCCTATCCCAAGGGCTAATGAATATAAAGTTTAGTAATTGTAAGATAAGTGACAAAAGGCACTATAACAATTCCTATTTCCTTACATTTTATGGAGATGTATTTAAATCACCAAATATTTATTGAGCTCTTACTACAATCACAGATTTATCACATTTAGAAAGCTGTGAATTCTACAGTGAAAAATCTTATGACTGGGGTCCCTGGGTGGCTCAGTTGGTTAAGCATCCAATTTGGCTCAGGTCATGATCTCAGAGTTCCTAACTTTGAGCCCTGTATCCGGCTCTGTGCTGACAGCTCAGAGCCTGGAGCCTGCTTTGGATTCTGTCTCCCTGTCTCTCTGCCCCTCCCCTGCTGCTCCTACTCTTGTTCTGTCTCTCTTTGATAAATAAATAAACATTAAAAAAATTTAAAAAAATAGAAAAATCTTATGACTTTGAAAAACATACATAAACATGTACACAAATATTTAAGTGAAATATACAAATGAAAACAGTAAAATAAATTTAAAAACTTTATGGTAATTAATTCATGTAATAATTTCATAAAGTAGGTTTAGAGATTCTGAATATAATTGGGAATTTTCTTTTCAATTTTGCCTTTTAGTTGATAATGTCAGTATGTTCATTTTAATACTCTTGTGCTTTTTTTTTTTAAGTTTATTTATTTATTTTGAGAGAGCCAGAGATAGCACAAGTGAGGGAGAGGCAGAGAGAATTCCAAACAGGCTCTGGGCTCACGGCACAGACATGAGGCTCAAACTCAGGAACTCACGGAACTGTGACATCATGACCTAAGCAGAAACTAAGAGTCAGTCACTTAACCAATTGAGTCACCCAATACTCTGAATACTCTTGTTCTTAAAAGTGATTTTAATTGGAAAGAAAAACTGAATTACTTGAGTATTTTCCATTTAGATGTGTGGAAAGATAATAAGAAACATAAGCTTTCCATCTATGAGGAAGCAGGACATTTTTTTATTAATTACTTTTCTACTGATAAATATCTATTTAAACTATTTTAATTTTGTCTAAATCCAGTCAGAGTATTTAAAGTCCATTTTTCAGTAATTTTATTAGTGAACACTGTTCTTAATTTCCAACTTGTAGGGTTTGATGTTTTAAAATTCTAAAACTTCGTATCAATACATCCAGCTTGCAATTGCATGTGCTCAGAATAAATAGATTTTATTAACTGTTATCAAAAGGAAAAGCACAACATAAAATAGTCTTATTTTGATTTTAATGATTAGTCAGTATGTTTGCAGAATTTCAATTGCCATTTTGTTAAGTCAGAACAAAATTAGTTCATGTTAATTAACTCTTATAATGAATAGATAATATAAAGATATTAATAATGACGACTGTCGACTAGACAGCAGAGTGGTAGGCTTGCAGTGAAGTTTCCAAATGATTTACAACATTCTGTCAATGGCAGCATTTTTAAATTTGAACTGAGTTAATATTGATTAACAGTAAAAATAAGGAATTTAGGCAACTCTAAATATTGTCGGAATCAAGCTGGTAAAAACAGACAACTGTTCTGGTACTAGAATGTATGATTCTTTCACACATTTCTCCATTATCTGTCCCCAGTTTCTCTCTTTCAACTGTATCTTTTTAATCTGTTTTTCAGCAAAACCTGAATTACTGATTATTTTTCCCCTTGATGGGAAAAAATTCCAATTAAGCAGAATATTTGAGAACATAAGAGAAATATATTTTGCCCTTTGTTAATAGTTAAACCTCAGAATTAGTTGTAATTTGTTAAAAAAAAATGAGAACTGGCATGTTTGAGAGTTGTGGTAAATACAAGGTTTTAAAAAAATTAGGCTTATGTGAGCTTTATAGGAAGAACAAATTAAAATGAGCCACCTAAAGGGATATTTCTCTTAAATAAATTTTAAGTGCATAGACTATATGTATTGCACATATTTCTTAAAGTTTGGCATTTGTTTTTATATATTACCTATAGCTGTTTTTTTTTGTTGTTGTTGTTGTTGTTGTTGTTCCCTTTGGTTGGCTTTTGGACATGGTTTTTTAAAAATAATTTTAAAATTCCTAATTGTCGCTGGAATTTTGAGGCATAGGAAAAATTTCCTCCTCTTGAATATGTTTGAAAATTTCTGTAATAAAAACTTAAAAAAATACTCCTATTTGAAAAATAACAGCTAATACTTCTGAAAAATTCCTGTGTGCCACAGTCTCCTTTACTGGGATTATCACAAGTATTCTTTATAGTGCATCATAAAATGGATTCTTTTATGGTTTCCTTTTATATGAGAAGAAAAAAAAGCTTAAAGATTTCAGTTACCTCCCACACTATTTTGCTAAAAATGACAGAATTTGAATCTAGAACCTCATGTTTCCACAGCTCACATGCATAAGCATGCTCTATTGCCAGATTGCACCTGAAAAAAGGACCTCTAGCAAACTAGCTATGCCTGTTTATCCACTTGACCTCTCTTGAACTGAGAGCAGTGTGTTACATTCTCTAATCATCAACATATTTTATAGGACTCCTTTATCTCCATAACTTTCTGTTTATGTAAATCATTAGTTATTTAGTGTATATATAGTCATGACTATTATATTTTAATTGTGTATTGTGGATTTTAACATAGTGTCTTTCTTTGGTTTAACAACCAAATCCCTGAGAGACCCCAATCCCTTCTTTCCTATTATTTACATTTTCTGGTATGTTCTGCTCAAACCTTCCTTTCTGTTTTTTTTTTTTTTTAATCATTGTATTTAGTCCTCTCTTTTTTGCTTATTGGTTATTACCTTAGAAAAGTCTTGCTGTGTCTTGAATCTAAGTGGAACAAAAATCTTTGGTACCCTTCATATAATCATCTATTATGTTTCAAAAGTTAAGTTTTCAATTTCTTATTTTCGTTTTTAATTCTCTCAGTTCCTGGCTGTCATTCCAATGTGATGGTTACAAAAGCTATTTGTGGAGACAAAAAATGTATTTTTTAGATAAAATAAGTTCTTTGAATGGTATATACTAGTGTTATCAGCACAAAAGCAAATACTTGCTTCCAAGCTACAGCATAGTGAATAGTTCTCATATTATTGTTCATTGCTTTCAAAAAACTGACACATGTATTTCAAACAACCACTAGTACCAATCTCTGAAATTTTAGTATGCTCACAATGGAGTTTTCAAATGTCAATGTGCTAAATACAACCATGTCAGGAAGCATGCCAAACATAGCAATTGAGTACAACAAATAAAGGCATAAAAATAACCTGCAGTTTTTAAATGACAATAGCTTTGATCAATTCTAACTAAATAAGATTATTATATTTCATTGAATGCTTATTCAAATGTAGTCAATATATATGATGTCTAAATTTGTAACAGGTCATAAGAAAAAGTATATTCATATCATTAGATTACAAATAAATTTAATAGAGAATGTATTTTCCATTAACATAGCAGTTTTGCATTTTCTCCATGTATTACATTCTCTTGTCTTTGCTTGTAGTTGCCTTTACTTATATTAAATTCAGCAACCAGGATAAGGATGAAATAGGAATGGGAAGCAGTGTATCAAAATTTTAGTTTTTATATTTTCTTTTTGTCTGTAGCATTTAATGTGATAGACACAAAGATGTAATTATAAAATCATCACTAAAGCTAATTTAAACAAAGAGAATCTAGTGTTATTGCATATTAATCATAAATAGATTGAATAGAAGAATGAACTTTTATTCTGGATGGTAGACTCTCCCCATATGATTAGATTGCTCTTAATATTATTACAAAGCTAAAGGTAATATGTCCAAAGATCATCTTGCCAAAAATGACATTAGCCAATTTACACTTGGTAAGGTGTTTTGCCACATCCAGAAAGTAATGGAATTACAAATGTTCTTATTGATCTGCAAATTCACCAGCCCAGCAAGTGACAATTCACCTTAGGGCCAATAATGAACACCTAGCTTTTGGTTACCAATAGAAATGGAAATCCGTGTGCTCAACTTTTAGCTTTTAAAACAAATTACCGTTCATCAAAGTCAGACATTCCAAATATAAATGCTTTTTTATCATCCTAATGAATTTCATGAAACACTACAATGTATTAATCTACATAAAATATTACAGTTTATTTCATTTTTCTATCATTCATAAATCTTATGTAACTATTTTGATATTCAAATTGTTTGAAGGCCTAATTTTAACATTTATAGAGATATTATAACTCTATGTAAACAAATGTCAAAATTTAAATAGCCAGACATGAACTGTAACTTCTTTCATGTGTCATGCCTTTTTTTTTTATACATTAGCTTGTTAAATTATATTGCATTTTAGGCAGAGAGAAAGTCGGAAAAGCTAACAGTGTGTGAGAGAAATTCTAAGCTCTGTATGATGAAGTGAAGAAATAGATGTAAAGATAATTGGAGACAGATCAGAGAAATATAAATATTGGGTTAATATAAGAACTGAGTAATCCAAACAATACATTTCTCCATGTAAACATTAAAGAAAGCTCAACAACATCCATACCATGAGGAAAAGACATGTGAAGTTTTCAACTAAATATCGAGGTTGCCATGACTGAGTCAATGAAGAAGTTCTTATGTCTTCAGTATCCAAACATGACAAAAAAAAAAAAAAAAAGAAATCTCAGGCTAGAATGAAATGCTGAAATAAACATAAAGAATAAGATAAAAGATAATCAACTTCCAAATGTTGGAGAACAGGGCTTTCATAGTATCAAAAGAATATCTAAGAATAATTAGATTGGTTTATGTAATCTGTACTTATAGAATAGCAGAGGGAGTTTTTCTTTGCATATGGTTCTTTGCATATGAGCATTTTGTGGATGCTCAACAATCCATTTCCCTAAACCAATTCTACCTGAGATACTCTTTCAAAGTGGCACTGCAACCAAACCAACATAAGTTTGCTCCTTGGTGAATCCAGAAACTGCACCAGGTAGAATTGTTACACAAAGAGATCACCAGGAATGGCTTCCAAAGCCATGACTCCCAGAGCACAAGTGAATGGATTGCTTTTATTTAGGGTTAGGATGAATATTTATACTCATGAATATATGTAGATAGGGAAGCCTTGTCCTTGTAGGTAGAGGCAGACATATGGCCGCATATGTACCTTAAGGAAACATGCCTATACACACATTATGTGTTATGTAAAAGAGGTTTGTGCTTCTCCTTGGGTGAAAATTTTAATATTATAATGAGTTAAAGGTTCTTGTCAGTCATTCTAGAGGATGTTCCATCATCCATCTGCACAGGTGGAAGTCAGGGATTAAGCTCAAACTGTTCTGGGTGGTCTGGCCCAGCTGGAGGTCTTATTAAGACAGTTGCTACTGCCCCAGGGGCAGTTTTGTTTTCCATTTGCTTGAGTTAAGACAAAAAGCTGGAAAGAAGAGCTTAAGGAAAGATACGGGACAAAGGTCAACGAGTATATGCAGGTGGGGAGTAAAGGTCAAGCTGATAACAGCATCTGAGCAATAGGAATGCTTCATTTGCCCTATTTTGTGATACAACTTATAATTCAATTTATCATTTATCCTAAGTATTTATATTTTATGATTCTTTCTGATTCTTTGACTCTATATCATTCCGTGATCTATATTCTATTCTATTACTATATATTACAGTATGAACAATAACATATATTGCCATATATCTATTATCTATCTATATTATATCTAGTATATATCTATATTATATATTCCTAGATGATTCTATGATTCTATTGTATATATTATATGATACTATTATTCTATACTAGAAAGAAAAACATACTTGGAATCAAGTGGTTTAGTAAAAATAATCTATAGATGGTAGGGATGCAAAAAAAAGTTTTATACATATTAAAATGAGTGATCATAGAACCAGAATTATCAACTCCTACTCACAAAACTTTCTGCATTATTTCAGAATTTTTTTTCTTACTGAAATTGTTATTTTTTAATTATTCCACAACCATTTCACACAGTAGTTTGCAAAAATTTAAAGTCATTCTAGGTATAAAATCATAAATATTATTGAGCACTATAGAAACCAATGTGTAATGGCATGTAAGAAAATTTCTTATCACTCTTTTACAGGAGATGAAATGAAAAGGTTGATTAAAACAAAGTAAATGGGAAAAACTACACCAAAACCTTTTAGATTCTAATGTGAAATATTAAGAAGCATATTCATAGCAATTTCCGGACATTGCATATAAAATATTACCACATAATAAATAAATATACTATCAACAAAGTGAGGGAATGGGGTTTGTGCTAGGAAGGCTCTCAGTAATAGTGGCCATCATCTACTTTGTTCAAAATAATATTTTGAAAACAGTAGGAAGAAAAAAATAATTTTACCTTATTTTTAAGTGATTATATCAACTAAAACTTACAAAGTCCCAGGGTTTTATAAATCATGCTTTTCCTGCTAGTAGTACCAATTAATTATCTTGCTGATATATATTACTTAGGGCAAATAAATATTCAAATTTTCTATTACTTCTAAAAAGCAAGTGAAATCTTTTTCAGCATATACGGCTTTGCATAAATTTGAGCATATATGGCTTTAGTTATAAATCTAGATAGAGATCTACATCAGTATTTACAAGAAAGCAACTTACTATCATCACCAAATATACAGTGAGAATAAAATATAATATTTATAGTATTCTCTAAAGAATACAAATTATTAATGACAATAATACCAATATAAGTTCATTTTTAACAAATTTAGCTTTTGAATGGAGCTCTGCCCTTTTAAAATATCCCATCAAGTCTGTAATATCACATATGTAAGCATATTTAATTTCAATAGTCTTTGAGATATTAAGAAATATGATTATGTAAATAAGACTAAGCTATACTTAATAAGTGGTAAGATTATAAGATGTATCATTGTATGCTTAAATATGTATTTCTTTTAAGGTAGCTCTAAGTAGCATTATTAATAAATGTTAAAAATAACTAACAAATATGGTTGTTTACTATATCCTAAGTACAAACTTCTTAAAGAACCATCTCTTTGTAAATAAGTGCCATGTTCCCTTTTTCCTATTCTACCTTTTATACTGTGTATTTTGTAATCTGATTATTTTATGATGCCTTTAAAACACATAAAGTTACATTTGATCAATTCTGCATTTCTCCCACTTCATGTAACTCTGAGAAACCACTGAATGCTACTCATTTTTTTCCCTGAAATGTAGGGAATTTCCCTGAAATGCTACTCATTTCTTGTCTGAAATGCAGGGAAGCCATCTAGTGTTTACAGGGATAATTTTTTATCTTCCAAAATTATTAAATAAGAGAATTGTGGTAGTCATACTTCCAGTTCTATACTCTGCCTTGTAGTCTTCTGTGTGAAATTCATAAATTTAACTTTTGGTCACAGTTTGGTCTGGCAATTCAAAAGTAAATAAAAATTACATTGTAAGTTACTCATCTGGATTTTTTAAAAGTAACTATGTAGCTTAATGCCATTTTTAAAATTTTTTGAAAATATTTATTTTTTTGATTATTTTTTAAAATATAATTTATTGTCAAGTTAGCTAACATACAGTGTGTGCAGTGTGCTCTTGGTTGTGGGGGTAGATTCCTGTGATTCATCACTTACATACAACACCCAGTGCTCATCCCAACAAGTGTCCTCCTGAATGCCCATTGACCATTTTCCTCTCTCCCCTGCACTCTCCCCATCAACCCTCTGTTTGTTTTCTGTATTTAAGAGTCTTTTATGGTTTGCCTCCCTCTCTGTTTGAAACTATTTTTTCCCCTTCCTTTCCCCCATGGTCTTCTGTTAAGTTTCTCAAGTCCCACATATGAGTGAAAACATATGATATCTGCCTTTCCCTGACTGACTTATTTCATTCAGCATAATACCCTCCAGTTCCATCCATGTTGTTGCAAATGGCAGGATTTCATTCTTCCTCATTGCCAAGTGATATTCCATTGTATATATAAACCACAACTTCTTTATCCATTCCTCAGTTGATGGACATTTGGGCTCTTTCCATGATTTGGCTATTGTTGAAAGCACTGCTATAAACATTGGGGTACAAGTGCCCCTATGTATCAGCACTCCTGTATCCTTTGGATAAATTCCTTGTAATGCTATTGCTGGGTCATAGGGTAGTTCTATTTTTAATTTTTGAGGAACCTCCACACTGTTTTCTAGAGTGGCTGTACCAGTTTACATTCCTACCAACAGTGCAAGAGGGTTCCCTTTTCCCTACATCCTTGCCAGCATCTCTTGTTTCCGATGTTGTTAATTTCAGCTACTCTGACCTGTGTGAGGTGGAATCTCAGTGTCTGAAGTGTTACAGACTTATATTTGTATTTCTCTGGAAACCATCAAAACCCTAGAGGAGAAAACAGGCAACAGCCCCTTTGATCTCGACCACAGCAACTTCTTACTTGACATGTCTCCTAAGACAAGGGAAATAAAAGCAAAAATGAACTATTGCGACCTCATCAACATACAAAGCTTCTACACCGCAAAGGAAACAATCAACAATACAAAAAGGCAACTGAGAGAATGGGAGAAGATATTTGCAAATGACATATTGGAAAAAGGGTTAGCATCCAAAATCTGTAAAGAATTTATCAAACTCAACACCCAAAAAACAAATAATCCTGTGAAGAAGTGGGCAGAAGACATGAGGAGACACTTTTCCAAAGAAGACATCCAGATTGCCAACTGACACATGAAAAGGTGCTCAACATCACTCATCATTAGGGAAATACAAAACAAAACAGCTTAATGCCATTTTAACAGAGCTAATATATAGGATTATTATTATGTCTTTAGATGTATATTCCAATATTTTGCTATTTCCAGGAATCTGTTTCACAAATCTGTCAAAATAATGGTTTATAAAATGTTAAATTTCTAAGCTCTTAGATTAAAAAATAAGTTAATTATCTTAATATTTTACCTAAAAACAAAAACAAAAACACCTATATTCTGAAATTCCCGAGCCAACACTGGATACACTGAAGCTGGAAGTTCCCGGTCAGTTCCTTTCAGAGAGGATGACTGTGGTCCAGGAAAAGGCAATGCAGATGAGAACTAAGATTTCTTGAGTCACAGATCTGTGTTCCTTACACATCAATGCTTTACTACCATGCTGCAAAACAAAACAAAACAAACAACCATGAGGCATTTCACTTTATAACTGAATATTTCATTATGTCTTTTTTCTCTAGTTTAGTGATTAATAGCAATGTGTAGATTTGTAAAACTTTGTAGTTTGGATTGTACTACTTCAAACAATTTAAAATTTCTCCAATACATAAACCAACTCTCACTTTATTCTTATTATTTTTCTCTTCTTACTATTGTCCTTGAACAGAGAGACAACTTATTTGCACAATCTATATCAAACAAAAGAAAACAGATGGTTTGAGACGACTGAATTCTCAGATCACTAATTATAAAGAGTCAAGTGGCTATTACTTTTGTGGTAGTCATTGAAATATTCATTTTCCAATTTTCAGCATTAAGAAACTATTAAAGAAAATAACAAAATGATTTCTATGATATTTGTGTTAATTAGTATTTTTCCATGTGTTTGCTAAGTAAGTCCATGGCTCAATTGCCCATCTGACATCTGTCCAGAGGAATTCTGTCCATCTGTTTGAATCTATTTTAAAGAGAATCATTTAAGAAAATGAACTTATAATAACATATGGTAACTAAATTCAGTATGGATTTTCTACTGCATTGATCAACTTAGGGAAATTATCTTATGCAAATACAAATGCTCACAAGACTTCTAGCAGGGCTTGTTCAGAAGAGGCACGGGTAATCAGGCTCCTTAGTATGAGTTGTATGCACTACTCTGTCTTACTGAATGGCCTAGGATTGGACCACATATATGGTGCATGTTTGCCTTCAATAATAAAAGGATTTTGTTTACTGATATTTGTAGTGCTTTGAAATTTACTGTTTAAACTGGTACTTATTTTTACACTAAACAGATACAAACTCATTGGACAGGTAGAAGACTGATTCTCCGAATTTAATAGACTAAAAATGCTAAAGAGTCCTCCACAGGGAGAAAAATGATAAATACAATCTTGTAATCCAGTATATAGTGCCCAAACTTGTTTGACTTTCCTTTATGGCCCAATAATGACTTTGGTTGAAATCTAAACAATACAGTGTTAGAGTATTTTACAATTCATATTGGAACACTTTTGTATCATTGAAATCTCAACAGACATGTTTGAGTCTCTTTGAGAATGTAAGACCATGAAAACAGGAGAATTATGTACATTATTCACCATTGTATATTCAGTTCCTGGAAAAAAAATATAGTTACATTTGATTTATTGATTCCTTTGGCCTCCACACTAGTTGTCCCATTTCCATTTCTGTACAGTAAACTAATGATTGATGCAAGATAACTTAGTAGGAGAATTTCAGCATCACACTTTTTCAAATATTTTTATCTGTGTTAGATAAACACCAAATTGGTCCAATATAATGTACACAATAAGTACCTATGACTTGGAGATTATTTAATATTGAGGCAAAAAAAAGTCTATAATACTACAGAATAAAATTTCTCAAACAGAAAAAACTGAAACAATATTGTATCGCTGTTAAAAGTTCAACATCTTTAACCTCTTTTCTTTGGTCTTACCCTCATTTTCAATCTTACATTTATCTTTAACTATGTATTTTCTTGCTGTTTTTACTAACACCTTTATTTTAATGTGTTATTGCTACTCTTTTAAAAATATCTGTGAGAAACATTCTCTATATCTTTACTTTCAATGTAAATGATTCAGTGAAAACTGAAATACCTCAAATTGTATGATGGTAAGTTTCCCTATTCTGTCTGTCAAAAATATCCTCCAAATCTCAAGAAATATTACACATATATATATATAATATTGATTTATCTAATGTATTATAGTATATATATCATTATGAACCTTTCTCTAGTTTAAGTTAGGTCAGTCAGTAGAAAGACTTTACCTCATTTCATGGCATTTTCAATTATTTTAACTTAAATAAGGAATTGAGAAATACTTTTATGGCAGGTATATTTTTTTATGGAATATATCCATAAGAAAGTTGCAAGAAGATAATGCATATGTAAGCCTATATGCTGGGGAATATCCTTTAGAATGTAGTTATAATTTCTTTCTTCTGGAGAGTAAAAGGTAACCTTGCTTGTGGTTCAAATATTAATGTGTTTCACTTTCATAGTATGTCATGACTAGAGATAATATTTTGTTAATCAGCATGATTTGGATATCAAAATATCTTATTTCTGTCTCTCTAAACTTACTAAATCAAGATTATAATAATCAAATACTCTCCAAATAAGTCTTAAAAAATAAATCAATGAAAATGAACCTCCAAATCAGAGCCAATACCATATGCATATGTCCCTTCAACACTTTATCTTTTTTTTTCCTTAGAACTAAATATAATTGTTTTTGTATGTTACTTCTTAATGATTGTTTTATCTCACTAATAAATTTGAAGCTACTTGAAGGAAAGGGTTTGGTAATTATGCTTTTCTTGGTATTACTAAACCTAAGATATAGTAGGTGTGTAATGCAGTTTGGATTCTCAAAAATAATTACGGAATGAATGAATGAGTGACCTGCCTTCTGATATAATTGCCTAGGAGCTGAGGGATCATTAAATTGTTAGCAGTCTTGCTTCAAATGGACATAATAACAGACAGAAAGGAGGGAAAATAATTATAAATAAAAGAACAGTCAGGAGGTTACTCTTGTTCTGATTGTTACATCTATCCTATTCAGATAGTATCTGAGTCATAATTTTACATGTCTGTTTCCACCAGTCAGACAAGATTATCCACATAGCTGATTGTCATCTAGAAGGAGTCATTAACATTCTATACCACACAAGTTTTATTTATCTTGAGAAATATATGTCTGACCCATCAATTTATCTTTCCTGGCACCAAAGAAATAGAATGTTATAGGGTAGTTCTGGGGAATAGTTATCATTTCCTTTGTTCTTTCCTATGTGCAGTAGAACTCCTCTGGAGTTTTTAAAATTGCTCAATTAAATTGAAATATTTGAATGGGCTTTTCAAGGATTAAGTTTGTTTGAAAAATATTTATTGAGTGTCAAATATGTGTTAGACATGATTCTTGCTTTTAGAGATAAATTAATAAGCAAATTATCATTCTTTGCATTCAAGGAACTAATGTGTCATGGAAAAGGTGAAACAGATGCCAATAAATAAACTCAGTGGGAATCCAATCAGTGATACCATTAAATATTTATTTCAATCTAATTAACAAATATCTAAAGAATTTTTCCAAAATTAATTGATATTTGAATTATATTTCTTTACAAATTGACTTAAGAGTTAGCAATGGAGCATAAGAAAATTTAATTCAAACCTAAAATATACATTGCAATAGCTGGTATAGTTCCTCACACATTGTATAATTAAATACATTTTATATTATATATTACTTAAGTAATACATATTTAATCATATATACTATATATTTATTTATATATAAAAATTAAATATGGTGGGAAAATAATGCATATATTTATATATCAGAACATAAATAATTCTATATATGCATATATTTTAAATATATAAAATGTTGATATGTATTAAATATACAATATATATTACAGAGTGCACACTTTTAAAAAATTTTGTTGGACTTACAATATCATGTCAGAAGAAATATTAACAAAAAGTTAATACATCATTATAAGAATAAGAATATTATCAAGCTGCTCATGTTGAGATTGTTTGGTGGTAAACATATACATTTTAATGTCACATGACCTCAAATTAAACTGTAGTAATGTATTTTTCTTTTTTATATTGCATGAAAATACCAGTAGAAATTAGAGAAATTTCAACAGACAAGTTGTTGCAATAGTAACTTGCTATATGTAAGATTTATTCATAGAAATGTCACTTGTTTGGCCTTCAGAATCTTAGTTATTTTACAAAATAAGGATGTACTTAAAAAGGAAGTATACAGATGACACTAGTAAATGAATAATAAATGAAAAGAAACAACAGTGCTCCTTGCTAAAACTTATCAAAGCATTTTAGTTTGTGTTCATTGTAGTCTGAGTATGCAAAGCCCAATTATTTGGAGGAAGTAGATGTGATGCAGGCAGGCTGGGTCTGATAACCTAGAGGAAATTCCACAGGTCCAGCCACAAGAGTCCTTGGCTTCATGTAGGATAGAATTCAAATATGAGCAGGAGAAAATGAAAGCAGAGTGTATTGAGTAGTGTGAGTGACAGAGATCACAGATGGGGTATCTGGAAGACTCAGGAAGGAGAGAAGAATAAGTCTTGTGGTTGCTTGGGGCATTAAGCATTTATATTAAAAAAGGTTCTAGGGTACACTTTCCTCCAGGAATCCAGTGTAGCTCCAATCAAAGGTGAGTGTCAAGTGAAGAGTAGATGTTATCCCATAAATTACCTAAGGGGAATTGATGCGAGGGTCTGCCAAGGTTGGTCCGGAAGTGATGTCCTGATATATGTTCAGAATCTGGCTCTTCTTAGGTGTTGTCAGGTATTTGGGGCCTAGGACAAAACTCAGAGAATGATTAACTTTCTTGCTTCCTCCTTGAAGTGGGAACATAGCTTCCGTGGCTTATTCAGAGGCAAAATATGGAACATGAGTAAATAAAGCCTAGCAGAAAAATACCAGAGACAGAACCTTTCTAAAATGGAGACCCCTTAGCTTGTCTACTTCAGCTGGAATAATAAAAGTCCAAGGCAATACAAAGACAGTGGGAGAAATATTTTGAAAGTTTGGTTTTTTTAATTTTTTTTAATGTTTACTTTTGAGGGAGAGAGAGAGCATGAGCAGGGGAGGGGCAAGAGCAAGGGAGACACAGAATCTGAAGCAAGCTGCAGGCTCCTAGCTGTCATCACAGAGCCAGACATGGGGCTAAAACCCGGGAACTACAAGATCATGACCTGAGCTGAAGTCAGTCACTCAACCAACTGAGCCACACAGGTGCCCCAAAAGTTTTTTAATGAGACACACATTTTGTTATAATTTTTCAACCTTGCTTAAGGATTAAAGAATAAAAAGTACAATATGCTACTGTCACCAACACACTTAAAAGTTAAGAAATTGTGTCTATCAAAATAGTTTTTTAATGTGTAGATGTTATTAAATGAAACAGCACTGAAATCAGTTGAAGGTGAAGCTGATAGATACGTGCCACTTGGTTTTTGACACTGAAGTAGAGAAATGCAACAAAATCAATATTGAAGAATGACCAGAAAGCAAAGTACAAAGGCCAGGACCTCCTAAACAATTTTCTTCAAAACCATAATTTAATTTTATATTTTCTCCTGAAATTTTATTACATAGTAATATTATCTTTATAAATAAATTATTTAAAAAGAGATTTCACTTTTCAATGTCTGTATCAGCGATTTTTTTCTCACTGCTCTTACAAGTTACAAAGATAGTGTTTTGAGTGTCAAGGTATATTAACTAATTAATTTCATAAGACACCATTAAATAGCATGATTTAGTAGCCTGGAGACTTAATATTTCACTGACCTATTTCTAAGCATTAAAAAAAAAATAAAATAGGTATACCACAGAGTAAATAAAGAATGAAACAAAATAAAGCAAGAGATTGGATCTATCTAAATATAAAGTCTAACAAAATCCCTTAAAGTTAAAATATATATATATATAGTGGGAAAAAGAATGCATGCCATCTAGAGACCAGAAATTATGGGGGAATGAATGCCTGGTAGAGAGAAAGCAGACAGAAGTCATAATGACAAAAGTGGAAGCAAACTCAGTGCAATCAATACGCTGCAGGAAAAGGCCAAAGTGAAGATAATGGGAGATTCAGAGAAATGCCTGCCCCAACTCAAAACATACAAAAGCCAAAAAAAAAAAAAAAAAAAGAAGTTATGAAGATGATTAGGAACTTAAAATCTCAGTGAGAAAAGAGACCCCCTAAGGCTGACTCTCTTAGGAAAGTGGGAAGCCCTTGCAGTTGGAAGTAGGCACCTAAATGAAATAGGAAAGAGTTACAACATCAGACCGCATGTAGAGGAGCAGAAAGAAGCTATTCAAACAGAGAAATACACTCAAATACACTCCATCACCTAAACAATGGCCTCCCAGGCTGAAATGGTGAGGAACAAAACAAAGAAAACCATATTTAACGGTCCTAACAACCATTGGAGGTAAGTGCTGTTTTTTCCCCCAAATGTTGGATGTAAGAAAATAAGATACATTTAAGTAAATTGTCCTTGGTTTGATGTATATTGGTTACAGATTATTTGACTATAACTAAAGGGAAAAATTAGGGTCAGTTAACTGCATTATCCACCATCAAAAGGTGAGAAGCTTTGGAGATGCTATTTAAAACCAGTAACAGATAAAGTTAACCACACTCTATTAATTCTCACAAAAATATATTGGTATAGACTGCCTAATTCTCTGTCTCCCTCTCTCTCTACCACTGCCCTCTCCTCAAAAATAAATAAATATTTTTTAAAAAGTAATCTGAAAGTCCTCTTTCCCTGCACTGTCCTCCCTTTCCAGTTCCCCAGAAAATCTACCGTTAATCTGTAATCACACACTCACATTGGCTATTGTTTGTGAGTGCAATGGGAACCTAATTATTGAAAAAATTAACTACAGAAAACTATCTTATAAAGAACAATTATATATCAATATTCATGTTAACACAAAATAGGTCAGGAATCTGAGAGTAATACATATAATATATAGTGTCCTAGAAACAAGCAGGCAACAAATAAAAATAATTTTCTACATTGTTCTATAACAGTTATACATGCTTTTTGAAATGAATTTATAGATTAAAGATTCTGAAAATAATTTACAAAGATTTAAACTCTTTAAAATTCGAGCCCTTCTTTTGAGTTTTTCACATCACACTGTTTTTTTTTTCATTTTTTATTCTTAGTGAAGGTTTCCTTTTTTTAAGATGGAAGAAATGAACTGTAAAGATTTATAGACTATGTCACAGGATTCTTAGAGATTGCTGTTTCCTTTAGATTGCTTCTTTTATGAAAACGTTTTTCTTCTATGCCTCAATAAAGTTATTTCTCCTCACTCTGAGTACACATATATTTTTTTCTTTTTTTGTGTGAAATTTGGAATTTTTCCTAATCTTATATTTAAACCTAAGAATGCTACTATAACACCACGCACACGCGCGCACACACACACACACACACACACACACACACACATGCACACACACAGACATTGCATAGCTTTAGAAGCCTATCAACAATTTTGACCACCTTCTATCAGATATAACCATAATGGGAAGAAATATTTAATTAAAACCTTAACAGATTTAATAACCCTGGTAACTGGTTCTGGAAAAATTAACAATAAAAATAGTTTTATTTCTGAGGTGCCTGGGTGGCTCAGTCAATTGAGCACCCGACTACTGATTTCCATTCAGGTCATGATCCCAGGGTCATGGATTGAACCCTGCATTGAACTCCATGCTGAGCATGGAGCCTGCTTAAGATTCTCTCTCTTTTCCTCTGCCCCTCTCCCCTTCTTGTGCTCTCTCTCTCTCTAAAGTAAAAAAATAAATATTTTAAAAAATAGTTTTATTTCTTAAACTTTATTATATTCTATTGATTGTACTAAGTTTTTGAGAACTGAACTCTATTTTGGTAAAAACAATTATAAAATAACCCAAATTAATTTTTTGTTACATACATGTCAATTTATGTAAAATACACATTGGAGAGGTACTCCAATATATATATTGGATATATATATTTGTATCCATATCAAATGGATATATATATATCCAATAATATATATAATAAATATACAAGTATATTTATTAGAAATATATATTAGTAAGTATATTTTATAGCCAAAATGCTATAAAATATATTTATATGAGATGTGCAGTGCAAAGGACCTATATAGTACTATTATTATATTCAATTCTATGTGCTTGCTTTCTATAATTAAAATTTTTATAAGGAAACACAAATATTTATAATGATAGTGGAAACAAAAATATATGATTTGGGGTTTTTTGTGTTTGTTTTGTTTTGGGTTTTTGTGTTTATTTGTTTGCTTGTTTTTGTTAGGAAGCCTGAATATTTTTCTGTTAAAATTACCTTTTTTTTCCTTCTAAGAAATAAATCTGTGGAGGTTTCACATAAAATTCTGGGCATATAACATATTAAGGCAAATTTCAAATGAGAGGTACTTTAGTTCAATAGTTTAAAAACCTGTACATAATATCTTGCCTGCTACTTTAGATAATGTGGGCTTAATAAATAAAGAATTGTGGAGTGCCTGGGTGGCTCACTAGGTTGAGTGTCTGACTTCTGCTCAGAGCATGATCTCGCAGTTCATGAGTTAGAGCTCCATGTTGGGCTCTGTGCTGACAGCTCAGAGCCTGGAGCCTGCTTCAGTTTCTGTGTCTCCCTCTCTCTCTGTCTCACCCCCACTCATGCTCTGTCTCTCTCTGTCTCCCAAAGATGAATAAACAGTAAAAAAAATTAAAAATAAGTAAATAAATAAAGACTTGTCCCAGACAAGTTATATTTCTACTCAGCATTAAGTACCTTGTCCTACCCCATTTGGTAAACTGTCCAACATTTTGCAAAAACTTAACAAACTCAAGTTGACCTAAATGGCAGTCAGAATAAGTTAAACTTTTGAAGCTAGATTTCTATGGCATAAGATGAAATCCTTAATCAGTAACAGACTGAGATAACTGCCTAATGATCTAGCATATATTTATAGCATCTTTTCAATGGAAATTTCTTAGTGAAATGAATCTATATATTAATTGTTCGATAATCAATTATAAAAAACAGAAGAAATATTATATTGTATAGAAAAACAAAATGAAAAAGTTAAAATTTACCTAAAAGTGAAATTGCTAACCAATTAAGCATTTTATATTTAAATATAATTGACAAAAAATTTGGTAAATTTACCACAAATGTAGCTTTATTTTATTTTTTCTTTTTCTTCTTTTTTTATTATGAAATCTATTGTCAAATTGGTTTTCATACAACACCCAGTGCTCATCCCAAAAGGTGCCCTCCTCGATACCCATCACCCACCCTCCCCTCCCTCCCACCCCCCATCAACCCTCAGTTTGTTCTCAGTTTTTAAGAGTCTCTTATGCTTTGGCTCTCTCCCACTCTAACCTCTTTTTTTTTTTCCTTCCCCTCCCCCATGGATTTCTGTTAAGTTTTTCAGGATCCACATAAGAGTGAAAACATATGGTATCTGTCTTTCTCTGTATGGCTTATTTCACTTAGCATCACACTCTCCAGTTCCATCCACGTTGCTACAAAGGGCAATATTTCATTCTTTCTCATTGCCACGTACTACTCCATTGTGTATATAAACCACAAATTCTTTATCCATTCATCAGTTGATGGACATTTAGGCTCTTTCCATAATTTGGCTATTGTTGAGAGTGCTGCTATAAACATTGGGGTACAAGTGCCACTATGCATCAGTACTCCTGTATCCCTTGGGTAAATTCTTAGCAGTGCTATTGCTGGGTCATAAGGTAGGTCTATATTTAATTTTTTGAGGAACCTCCACACTGTTTTCCAGAGTGGCTGCACCAATTTGCATTCCCACCAACAGTGCAAGAGGCTTCCCGTTTCTCCACATCCTCTCCAGCATCTATAGTCTCCTGATTTGTTCATTTTGGCCACTCTGACTAGCGTGAGGTGATATCTGAGTGTGGTTTTGATTTGTATTTCCCTGATAAGGAGCGACATTGAGCATCTTTTCATGTGCCTGTTGGCCATCCGGATGTCTTCTTTAGAGAAGTGTCTATTCATGTTTTCTGCCCATTTCTTCACTGGGTTATTTGTTTTTCAGGTGTGAAGTTTGGTGAGCTCTTTATAGATTTTGGATACTAGCCCTTTGTTCGATATGTCATTTGCAAATATCTTTTCCCATTCCGTTGGTTGCCTTTTAGTTTTGTTGGTTGTTTCCTTTGCTGTGCAGAGGCTTTTTATCTTCATAAGGTCCCAGTCATTCATTTTTGCTTTTAATTCCCTTGTCTTTGGGGATGTGTCAAGTAAGAGATTGCTGCGGCTGAGGTCAGAGAGGTCTTTTCCTGCTTTCTCCTCTAGGGTTTTGATGGTTTCCTGTCTCACATTCAGGTCCTTTATCCATTTTGAGTTTACTTTGGTGAATGGTATAAAGTGGTCTAGTTTCATTCTTCTGCATGTTGCTGTCCAGTTCTCCCATCACCATTTGTTAAAGAGACTTTTTTCCATTGATTATTCTTTCCTGCTTTGTCAAAGATTAGTTGGCCACACTTTTGAAGGTTCAATTCTAAAGTCTCTATTCTATTCCTTTGGTCTATGTGTCTGTTTTTGTTTCCATACCATGCTGTCTTGAGGATTACAACTTTGTAGTAGAGCCTATAGTCTGGGATTATGATGCTTCCTGCTTTGGTCTCCTTCAAAATTACTTTGGCTATTTGGGGCCTTTTGTGGTTCCATACAAATTTTAGGATTGCTTGTTCTAGCTTTGAGAAGAATGCTGGTGCAATTTTGATTGGGATTGCACTGAGTGTGTAGATAGCTTTGGGTAGTATTGGTATTTTAACAATATTTATTCTTCTAATCAATGAGCACAGAATGATTTTCCATTTCTTCATATTTTCTTCAATTTCCTTCATAAGCTCTCTATAGTTTTCAGCATACAGATCTTTTACATCTTTGGTTAGGTTTATTCCTAGGTATTTTATGCTTCTTGGTGCAATTGTGAATGGGATCAGTTTCTTTATTTGTCTTTCTGTTGCTTCATTATTAGTGTATGAGAATGCAACCGATTTCTGTACATTGATTTTGTACTCTGACTTTGCTGAATTCATGTATCAGTTCTAGCAGACTTTTGGTGGAGTCTACAGGGTTTTCCACGTATAATATCATGTCATCTGCAAAGAGTGAAAGCTTGACTTCATCTTTGCCAATTTTGATGCCTTTGATTTCCTTTTGTTGTCTGATTGCTGATGCTAGCACTTCCAACACTATGTTAAACAACAGCAATGAGAGTGGACATCCCTGTCTTGTTCCTGATCTCAGGGGGAAAGCTTTCAGTTTTTCCCGATTGAGGATGACATTAGCTGTGGGCTTTTCATAGATGCCTTTTATGATGTGTAAATATGTTCCTTCTACCCCAACTTTCTCAAGGGTTTTTATTAAGAAAGGATGCTGAATTTTGTCAAATGCTTTTTTCTGAATCGATTGACAGGATCATATGGTTCTTATCTTCTCTTTTATTAATGTGATGTATCATATTGATTGATTGGTGAATGTTGAACCAGCCCTACAGCCCAGGAATGAATCCCACTTGATCATGGTGAATAATTCTTTTTATATGCTGTTGAATTCGATTTGCTAGTACCTTGTTGAGAATTTTTGCATCCATATTCATCAGGGATATTGACCTGTAGTTCTCTTTTTTGTTTTTTTTTTGTTTTTTTTTTTTGGCTGGGTCTCTGTCTGGTTTAGGAATCAAAGTAATGCTGGCTTCATAGAATGAGTCTGGAAGTTTTCCTTCCCTTTCTATTTTTTGGAATAATTTGAGAAGGATAGGTATTATCTTTGCTTTAAATGTCTGGTAGAATTCCGCAGGGAAGCATCTGGTCCTGGACTCTTATTTGTTGGGAGATTTTTGATAACTGATTCAATTTCTGTGCTGGTTATGGGTCTGTTCAACTTTTCTATTTCTTCCTGTTTGAGTTTTGGAAGTGTGTGGGTGCTTAGGAATTTGTCCATTTCTTCCAGGTTGTCCAGTTTGTTGGCATATAATTTTTCATAGTATTCCCTGATAATTGCTTGTATTTCTGAGGGACTGGTTGTAATAATTCCATTTTCATTCATGATTTTATCTATTTGGATCCTCTCCCTTTTCTTTTTGAGTAGCCTGGCTAGAGGTTTATCAATTTTGTTTATTTTTTCAAAAAATAACTTGGTTTCATTGATCTGCTCTATAGTTTTTTTTAGATTCTATGTTGTTTATTTCTGCTCTGATCTTTATTATTTCTCTAATTGTACTATATTTAGGCTGTCTTTGCTGTTCTGCTTCTATTTCCTTTAGGTGTGCTGTTAGAGTTTGTATTTGGGATTTTTCTTGTTTCTTGATATAGGCCTGGATTGCAATGTATTTTCCCTCAGGACTGCCTTTGCTGCATCCCCAAGCATTTGGATTGTTGTATTTTCATTTTCATTTGTTTCCATATACTTTTTAATTTCTTCTCTAATTGACTGGTTGACCCATTCATTCTTTAGTAGGGTGTTCTTTAACCTCCATTCTTTTGGAGGTTTTCCAGACTTTTTCCTGTGGTTGATTTCAAGTTTCATAGCATTGTGGTCTGAAAGTATGGATGACATGATCTCAATTCTTGTATACTTATGAAGGGCTGGTTTGTGACCCAGTATGTGATCTATCTTGGAGAATGTTTCATGTGCATTTGAGAAGAAAGTATAGTCTGTTGCTTTGGGATGTAGAGTTCTAAATATATCTGTTAAATCCATCTGACCCACTGTATCATTCAGGGCCCTTGTTTCTTTTTGATCCCGAGGCTAGATGATCAATCCATTGTTGTAAGTGGGGTATTAAAGCCCCCTGCAGTTACCACATTCTTATCCATAAAGTTGCTCATGTTTGTGATTAATTGTTTTATATATTTGGGGGCTCCCATATTCGGCACATAGACATTTATGATTGTTAGCTGTTCTTGATGGATAGACCCTGTAATTATTATATAATGGCCTTCTTCATCTCTTGTTACAGCCTTTAATTTAAGGTCTAGTTTGTCTGATATAAGTATGGCTACTCCAGCTTTGTTTTGACTTCCAGTAGCATGATACATAGTTCTCCATCCCCTTGCTTCCAATCTGAAGGTGTCCTCGGGTCTAAAATGAGTCTCTTGTAGACACAAAATAGGTGGGTCTTGTTTTTTGATCCATTCTGACACCCTATGTCTTTTGGCTGGAGCACTTGGTCCATTTACATTCAGTGTTATTATTGAAAGTTATGGGGTAGGGTCTTTGTGATGTCTGTAGGTTTCATGTTTGTAGTGATGTCTTTGTGGTCCTTGCAACATCTCACTCATATTATCCCCCTTAGGATCTCTTGTAGGGCTGGTTTAGTGGTGATGAATTCCTTCAGTTTTTGTGTTTTGCAAAAACCTTTATCTCTCCTTCTATTGTGAATGACAGATTTGCTGGGTAAAGGATACTCGGCTGCATATTTTTTCTGTTTATCACATTGAAGATTTCCTGCCATTCCTTTCTGGCCTGCCAAGTTTCAGTAGATAGGTCTGCTACTACTCTTATCTGTTAACCTTTGTAAGTTAGAGCCTGTTTATCCCTAGCTGCTTTCAAAATTTTCTCTTTATCATTGTATTTTGAGTTTCACTATGATATGTCATGCAGAAGATCGATTCAAGTTACGTCTGAAGGGAGTTCTCTGTGCCTCTTGGATTTCAAAGCCTTTTTCCTTCCCCAGATCTCAGCTATGATTTGTTCAAGTACACCTTCAGCCCTTTCTCTCTCTCTTCCTCTGGAATTCCTATTATATGGATATTGTTCTGTTTGTTTGCATCACTTAGTTCTCTAATTTTCCCCTCATACCACTAGATTGTTTTATCTCTCTCTTTCTCAGCTTCCTCTTTTTCCATTATTTTATCTTCTAATTCACCTATTCTCTCCTCTGCCTCTTCATCCTGTGCTATGGCCACCTCCTTTTTTATTTTGCACCTCATTTATAGCATTTTATAGCTCCTCATGACTATTTCCTAGTCCCTTGATCTCTGTAGCAATAGATTCTTTGCTGTCTTCTATGCTTTTTCAAGCCCAGCGATTAATTTTATGACTATTCTAAATTCTTGTTCCGTTATATTGCTTACATAGTTTTTGATCAATTTGTTAGCTGTCATTACTTCCTGGAGTTTCCTTTGGGGAAAATTCTTCTGTTTTGTCATTTTGGGTAGTTCCTGCTATAGCTCCAAACTGCAGGGCACTTCCCCTGGTTGGGAGTAACTTGTGTTGGTGGGCAGGGCCGCAGTTAGACCCAATGTCTTTCCAAGCCCACCACTGGGACCAAAGTCAGACTGGTGTGTACCTTATCTTCCCCTCTCCCAGGGGCAGGACTCACTGTGGAGTGGTGTGGCCCCTGTCTGTGCTACGTGCACACTGCCAGGCTTGTGGTGCTGCTTCAATGGATCTGGCATATTAGCTGGGGTGGATCTTCAAGGTGCACAGTGGTGGGAGGGGCAGGCTTAGTTCGCTTTGCAGTCTGTGGTCCCCTGCAGCACCGGGGGGGAGGCAGGCCTGTTGGAGGGATGGATCCACAGAAGCACAGCATTGGGCATTTGTGCAGTGCAAGCAAATTCAGTGATGCAAATTGGTTCCCATTGGAATTTCAGCTGGGGAATGGGAGAGGGAGATGGCGCTTGCCAGTGCCTTTGTTCCCTGGCCGAGCTGAGTTTTGTCTTCCAGGGCTCAACAACTCTCCCTCCTGGAGTCCTCTCGCCCTTCTCACTCTCTGAGAGCAGAGCTGTTTACTTTTAACATTCCAGAGGTTAAGACCTGTTGGCTGTCAGAACTCTTGGAGTCCGGCCCCTCCACTTTTGCAAGCCAGACCTCGGGGGTCTGCTTGCCCCTCCACCTCCCTGAAACAGGGTGCTGTCAAAAAAACCCGCCAGATGCTGAATAGAAGTGAGGCAAGATTTTATTCACGGCCGGGCCAAACATGATCTCCTGATCTGAAGGAGAAAAGTGCAGAGAATGGCCCTGTACAAAGGTAGCAATGAGATTATATGGATTTTTGCAAGTCAGGAAACGTCATTATTTAGTTAACCAATTACAATTTACAACATTTCATGGTAGCCAATTATATTGTGACACACAGACATTAGTTTTGGCGGGAACCTATCAATTTAAAGTTCTTTGTCCTAAGAGGGTTTAAAATGACCATAGTTCAACACCTAAGATACTGTGGGCCAGCGAGTTTGTGACTTTTTACATGTTGGTCTTGCCTAGGCCAGATCTTGGTAGAAGGGGTGGGGGAGCGTTTTGCAACCTAAGTTATCTATTTAGCAAGCAGGTGAAGTTACAGAAGCGAGCTAGGGTGGTTAGTAATTTCCGATAACCCTAATAGGGAACTACATAAGCTTTTATCTCAATTATTCATGAAAGGTGAGTTTAAGCCGAACTTATATACAATAAGCTTTCTGATATAAGTTGACCTATTACACTCCGCAGCTCCCTCCCACCAGTCCACGTAGCACGCACTGCCTCTCCACCCTTCCTACCCTCTTCTGTGAACCTCTCCTCTGTGCTTGGTTCCAGAGAGTCTGTTCTGCTAGACTTCTGGTGGTTTTCTGGGTTATGTAGTCAGATGTGGGTGGAATCTAAGGGATCATCAGGGCAAGGTGAGCCCGGCATCCTCCTACGCTGCCATCTTCCCAGGTTTCTCCCACAAATGTAGCTTTAAAAAACATGTGTTCTTGATCCCTTATGCCTTTCTACTTTTCAAGCTAACATTATTTTATAATTACAATAATTTTATTTTGCTATACTCATAATAAGTTTGTTATATTCTCCTCTTGATGTTCCTCTTCACTCTCCATATTTATTTTTCATTCTTTTAGGTGTATGATTCAGAGGGAAGGGATTGCAGCATTGCCTTGCTCCTGGCACGCTTGCTCTCTCTCTCTCTCTTACATATATATATATGTATGTGTATATATATATATATATATATATATATATGTATATATATATATATATATATATATATATATATATATTAGTGTGATAGATATTATGTAATGGCTGTGCCATGATTATTATACCTGTCAAAGGGATATATGCAAGAGCAGACATAATTTATCTAGAAATCAAACTTTCTGTCACATGGAAAAGTGGAATAGATTTGAGAAGCAGCGTGTCAAATTCTCTCCTGGGGGAAAAAATAAAAATCTCTCAATTACTATACATGTTCAACATAAACACGTGGATCATAATCTAATTAATATTTATAATTGAAAATAAAAGTTAAAGTAGTTTGTGATATTAGCATTGGAAATGTGATGTAATATTAACCAAAAGCATCATAATCCCATGTTTGTGAGTTAAAAAGCTTCATCTTTAACTCAACTTGAAACATTTTATGTATAGGTAAAATAAATATAAGAAGTATCAAACTTTCATATCTGATACACAAATGACTTAATGGAGTCATTATAATTAATAAAAAGTTTATGAGACACATATTTCAATCAGGATGGACAACTAGGGATCAAATTTACATTCCACATAACACGGGAAAAATATAAAATGATGGTTTTCCTGACACTGAGCATCAGGCAATGATGGAGTGATGACTGAGTAAAGGAAAATAAAGGAGAAACAACAACAACAAACAAAAAATGGTGATTATCCTAACATACTGCTTTGACAGAGTCTCTAGAACCAGAGGTGCAGAAATGGGGAATCAATTTTGGCTAAAGGTATATAAACCTATATTTTCGAGAAGTCAAACTAACTTGGTGCAGGCTAAATCAAAAAAAGAAAAAAAAAACACAAACAAAAACACATCATAGTCAAACTTCTGAAACTGAAGCAAAAAAAAAAAAAAAAAAAAAAAACAAAACCTCTTCAAAACACTACAAAATTAATGACATCTTATGCATCAGGAAAAACCAATTTGACTGAAAGGGTAGTTTTCATCAAAAACCATAGAGGCCAGAAAGAAGTGACAGAACATTTACAAATGTTGAAGATAAAGAACTCTCAGCCCAGAACACTATTTTAAGTGAAATTATTCTTGAAGAATGAAGGTGAATTAAGATATTAAGATATTCTCAGATAAAGGACAACTTAGAAAATTTGTCACCAGCAGATGTATCCTAGAAAAATGGCTAAAGGAAGTTCTCTAACTAGAAAGGGAATGATTAAAAAAAAAAGGAAATTTAGAATATCAGAAAGGAAGAAAGGTCATAATGAGCAAATATATGGGTAAATATAATAACTTTCTTTCTCCTTTTGAGTTTTCTAAATTATGTTTGACTGATGAAGGCAAAATTGTAACACTGGGTGGTATGTTTTTAAATGTACATAAAATATATATTTAAGGTGCTTATAATAAAAATAAGGGGACAGTAAAGGAATATGAAACGTGGTAATGTTTTATGCTTTACTTAAAGTGATGAAATGACTAAATCATTAGCATATGGTAATATATATATATATATATATATATATATATATATATATATAGTATAATACCAAGAGAAGCCACTAAAAAGTGTACAAGGAAATACACTCCAAACACTATAGAAAAATCAAAATGCAATTATAAAAAATGTTCAAGTAACCCATAGTACAGTAGGAAAGGAAGACAGAAAATCAGTGAGAATAAAAGGAAACAAACAGGAGGAAGGCCTAACATATCAGTAATTACTTTAAATGGTCCAAGTACATCAATTAAAAGACAGAGGAGGGCAGTATAGATTAAGAATAAAAACAAAAAACAAAAAACAAAAAACAAGTATCACCCAGCTATAGTCTTTCTACAAGAAACTCATTTTAAATATAATCTTATAGGCAGGTTGAATGGAAAAAGATGAATCATGAAAACATTAATCAAAAGAAAGCAAGAAAATCTATAGTGATATGAGGTAAATTAGGCTTCAGAGGAAAGAATATTATGAGAGAGTAAATAATGCTAAGAGTCAATTCACCTAGCCAAGAAAACATAGAAATTCTAAATTGGTATATGGTAAACAACAGAGGAAGAGGAGGAAGGAGGGGGAGGGGGAGGGGAGAGGGAGGGGAGGATAAGGAAGAGGAGGAAGAAGAAAAAAAGGAAGAAGAGGAAGGAGGAGGAGGAAGAGGGGGAGGAGGACAGAAGACAAAGAGAAAAGAGAGAATCTACACAGTATCTTTCATGACTCTCAACTCAAAAATCTATAACAAAAACATCAGCAAATAGAATTCAGCAATGTACACTATGACCAGATGGAATTATTCCAAGAAGCTGAATAAAGTGGTTCAATATTTGAAAAGTCAGTCAATGTAATATACACTTCAACAGGATAAATAAGAAAAACTGTGTGGTCATATACACTGATACAGAAAAGCATGGATGAAAAATCCCTGAACTAATAGGCTGAGTTTGTCAGTATATGCAATAAAGGAATTGAATGGAATAGACAGGGATAAAAGCTAGGTTCTCTGAATACAACTTGTGTTATAGGCTAAACATCAGTAATCTTTTACATAAATATAAAATTAAATTTTAAAAATTTCTAAATACAAAAGGGAGAATGACATAAATTAGTCTACCTGTATACAATTTCTGTTAAGTCACAAAGGGATGATTTCAAGTGTAAAATCTGAGAACTCTTGTTTTACTAGAATACAAAATTACCTAAGCCTGTCAGGAACTCTTCAAAAGGTTGGAGAAATCAACTTCAAGAGTTTCGCATTAGCCAAGGATGTGACAATTTGGGAAACTCTTCAGAGCAATCAAGTTTCATCAAACAAACAAACAAACAAACAAAATGAATTGCAAGGAAAAAAAAAAAACCAGAAATGGGTAATTTACATATTAAAGAATTGTAAGAGACCTAAAGGCAATTATAGTAATATTTGTGTTTAGATTCTGATTGAATAAACAATGTCAATAGGGGAAATTTAAACATTGATGAGGAATTATTTTTAATTTTCGGTGTGATAACTTGTAGTTGTTAAATATATCTTTATCTTCTAGACATGCTTTCTAAAATATTTACAGATGAAATAATAGAATATTTAGCATTATCTTAAACTAATTCAGTACAGGGCAAAAGTCAAGTACATAGGGATATAAATTGAAGTTATTGGCTAAGGCTCAAAAATTTTTTAAATTTGAGAATGAATGTATGTTGTTTTTTTTTTACTAACCTCTCAAGTTTTGTGCATTTGCATTTTTTTCCATATTTGAATCTTAAATGTAATATACTAAAACCTGAGAAAGGAAGGAACAATATGTGAGACATTTTTAGAGATACATTACCAAAACACCCAAATGATATTAATTACTTTTAATCTAGGTTGCTGGAAACTTATTTCAATTACTTAAATGAAAAATGATCATTTCTGTAAAAAACTCAATATTATCATATTATCACAAACCATCAATACAGGGCTGAGAATTAATTACTCACTATGCATATAGAACTTTAGGTAAGTAAACAGACCTTACTTATTAGAAGGAGTAATAATGCAGATGCATTATTATGTTATGCTGAAATTTATTTTTAAAATAAATATATTTTTCATACTCCTATCTAAATCCCATGTGAAAAAAGAAACATCATTATGGAAAACAAAAATATTAATAAATATACATATATATATATATATATATATATATATATATATATATATAATTCTCACTCTAAAGATAAACTTTTTTGAAATGCTCTGCATAAAATGTCATGTTAGCTTTTTCTGTGTGATTTGGCTTCAATACTTTACTTTTAAAATGTGTAGGTTTCTGGGACGACTGGGAGGCTCAGTCTGTTGAGTGTCTGACTTCAGCTCAGGTTGTGATCTCACAGCTCAGAGGTTCAAGCCCTGCATCAGGCTCTGTGCTGACAACTCAGAGCCTGGAGCCTGCTTCAGATTCTGTCTCCCTCTCTCTGCCCCTCCCCCACTAGTGCTCTGTCTCTGTCTCTCAAAAATAAATAAATGTCAAAAAAAAATTAAAATGTGTAGAAGACTATGAATGTTTACTTTGAGGATAATATGATTTCTGAGATTTTTAAAAGTAATCAGTTATGAAAATGTGAACCTTTAGACGACTTAACAAGAAGTAATTATTTTTTTGTAATAAAATGTTTTACTTTAGCTTATAAAATTTTATGCAATATTGATTATACATATTAGTTTATTCAGTTTGAAAATTTTACATCATACATAATCTGCATATAAATTAAGCATACCTGTATTCACCTGTAGAATACATTTCCATATTATTAATAGGTAGTCTTATTGACAGAATAAAATTTTCTAACAAGATTAAAAAATTACATTTTCGGGGCACCTGTGTGGCTCAGTTGGTTAAGCTTCCACCTCTTGATTTTGGCTCAGGCCATGATCTCACAGTTCCATGAGTTTGAGCTCTATGTGGGACTCTGCTGACAGCAGAAATTCTGCTCGGGTTTCTCTCTCTCTCTCCCTCTCTCTGTCCCTCTCCTATTCGTTCTCTCTTTCTCTCTCTTTCTCTCTCTCAAATAAATTTTTAAAAAGTTACATTTTCAACAGGGTTCTCACACTTACAATAACTATATTTTTTTTCTTAAAAAAAACCCAAAAGACAACCATCTCGTGCTACTGAATTGCCATGCAGACCAATTTAAAATTGTTCTTGAGAAACTTATAGTTTTCCATTCTACCATCATTTTTTTTTTCATTATAGTGTGAAAATACTTATTTTTATCATATTTTTTGTTGAGGAAAAATCATACAATGTACAATGTACTTTCAACAATGGTGTATCCCTGTCTCTGTTACCATATCTCCATGTCATATTAAAGAATTTCATGGACTAAATATTGGAGAAAACTTCAGTACAACAGTACATATAATGCCTATTTCATTAATATAATAAAATATATTTCAATTTAATATATTTCTTTTAAAGAAAGAGAAAGTGAGTGGGGAAGAGGGGCAGAGGGAAAGAGAGAGAGAATCTTAAGCAGATTCAGTGTTCAGCACAGAGCCTAATGTGGGGCTGCATCCCGTGATCCTGGGATAATGACCTGAGCCTAAATCAAGAGTTAGATGCTCAACCAACTGAGCCACCGAGGTACCCCTAAAGATAATATTCTTTTTTTTTTAATTTATTTTTTATTTTTTTATTTTTTAAACTTTTTTTTTTACATTTATTTATTTTTTGAGAGACATAGAGACAGAGCACAAGTTGGGAAAGGGCAGAGAGAGAAGGAGACACAGAATTCGAAGCAGGCTCCAGGCTCTGAGCTGTCAGCACAGAGCCCAACGCAGGGCTCGAACTCACCAACTGTGAGATCATGACCTGAGCCAAAGTCGGCTGCTTAATCGACTGGGCCACCCAGGCACCCCAATAATATTCTTAATATAATAGAATTTTGTATCAGTAGGTGTCACTCAGATATGAGCTAAGATGTAAGCAAAAAAAAAAAAAAGAGTTATTTTTGCCTTGTTATGTTACTGAGATTTGGGGGGTTTGTTAGAACACCTAGCCCCATGTCTTAATATACTTGGTGTGAATGCAGCAAAAATTTTAAGATTGTTTTAAGCATGTTCAATCTTTTAGTGTTAATATTAATTTCCCTACATAAATGTGGTATCTTTTTTCCAACAGCAGGTTTTCAAAATATAAAACTTAATATATAGAAATAAAAGTATTTGGGGTGCATAAGTGGCTCAGTTGGTTAAGTGTCCATCTCTTGATTTTGGCTCAGGTCATGATCTCAGGGTCCATGTGTTCAAGCTCTGCATCAGGTTCTGCGCTGACAGTGCAGAGCCTGCTTGGGATTCTTTCTCTCCCTCTCTCTCTCTGTCCCTCCCCTGTTCATACTCATACCCATGCACATCTTTCTCTCCCTCTCTCTCTCTCTCTTTCTCTATCAAAATAAATAAATAAGCATTAAAAAAAGAGATAAAAATATTCAAATAATGAAGGACATTTAGAACAACTTCAGTTCATGAAGGTCCATAGCAAGGCACAATTCCCCAGGAGTAAGTCTGTGAACTACACCCAACACAACTCAAGAATTAGTGGTAGGGAACAGGACTTGCCACACATGCTTTGTGTGTGTGTGTGTGTGTGTGTGTGTGTGTGTAATTTGTATTTTTTTAGATATAAAAAACATTTTAGATATAAAAAACATAAAGACATTTGGATAAACAATGAAAGCAACACTATATTACATGGCTTTGTAAATCTATATTTGAGTTACAACATAATGTATAAGAGTAGATACAAAGACTGACTTATTCGCTGAATTCTTACAGTACTTAAAGCACTAATATAATATGTACTAAAGAATGGCTAAATTCTTGAGCAAATAAAAACCTTCATTTATTTGAAGCATTTGCATCATTGCTATTTTGCCTGCTCTCCTAGACAATCTGTATGCAACTAAGGCCTTCTTGGAGGAAGATGAATCACTGCAACCCTCTTCTCGTCATTATTCACTTCTATTTTTCTCTTTGGAGCAGACACATGCTAGATAGGAAGGGTATTTCCAGAAGCAGGTGTGGTAGCCGTCATGACCAGGCTCATCACTTTTATCATGGGAGCTGCGCTTTTACCCTGCCAGCATCATGATTCTGCCATTTTGTCCCTTGGAGACAAGATACCCTTCAAATTATTGGAAGTGGACTAGAAAAATAAAATGCCCACACTTTTGGAGAATAGTCAAGTCTACCCATAATAAAGAATGTTCAGTGTATGGGTCATGACAAAACAATCTTGACTGTTATCTGTAAAAGAGAAAATCACTACCACCTTTAATTCCACACAAATAATTCTCATTATTTTATCCAATCTATTTTTATGCAACTACAAATAAAATTTTTACTTTTATTACTATGTGGATAACAAGGGCAATTAAGGTATCAAAAAATGAAATGAAAATGGAATAACCAACTATAATAAAATTGTTCAGAAAAAAAAATTTAAAGACTCCTTTCTGTATAAGAATTCTTTTCTGTACATCTAAAATTACTGTACTAAGCTAAAATTTTAAGTTAAATGCTTTGTTATAGAACTTAGAGCAGAATATAACAATTTCATCTCATTATCTCTAGTCAGCAAAGTAACATCTGTTTTGCTATTCAGTTTAGCTTCTGAGAGTCAACTCTAAAGTCTCTTTATAAAGCAAAATTATTCCATAGCTGTACTGTGCATTTATGCATAAGGAAAGCCTCTAAAGTTGTAATTTGTGAACCATGATAGTTTAATTTGATTTTTTTCTAAATAAATGTTATAAGACACATAAAATGATCTGCACAAATTCCACTTTTTAATCTGAAATCCTGGACTAGTCTGTACACGTATATGTTCAAGATCATATTTACCTCAGCAACAAAAGCTAATTCTTATTTTCTTCCATGTTTCCTCCTAGTCTTTCTAATAACATTGCACTTTTAGATCGTTTGCAATTTGTTACGCAAACATTTTGCTTATTTTTCACCTGCATTACTTAGTACAACTATTGTAAGGAAAATTAGTTTTAAGAAACATAAAAGCTCATCTGAAACTCCATTTTCTAAAGTGCGGCATATGTGGCTGTTTATAAGCTAAATGCCCCGAGTACTTAAAGCAGAGAAATAAAAGAGATTATTCAGATTATTAGAAAAGGATTAGTGGTGAAATTAGGCAAAAGTGTGTGCTTCTGTACCTGCTTGATTAGTCTGCACTTCTGACTGCCTGCATTACAAAGATAACCCCATCTCTGCACTGTGCTGCAAGAAGCCATTTAGAAATTCAGTCTGTTCTTATTTTAATAACTAGTGAAGTAAATAAGTATATGAAGGCTTTATGGATTTTCCTCACCAGGACAATAAAATCAGTTTCAAAATAATTCATTATATATAACACTGTTTTAGCTTCCTCGGTATTGTTTGTATAAATAATTATCTTATTGGTACACTTATTTCTGAAATAAAATATCAATGCCATTTAATACATTTGCCAATCAGTCCTGAATAACTACTACTAAAAGCAAAGCTTTTTCTTTTATAAATTAGTTGGATGATACTGAATTGAGTAAAAGGGGTAAAACTGTGTTGCAAGGTATATAGAATATGGATAAAACACAAGTATCTTGTCTTGATGATAAATTCAGATCACCTTAAACATTTTAGCTGGGATAATTTCTATCAATCATGGAAAAGGTTGATATGCATAAGTCAATTTTGCCAGAAGCACAGACTTCTCCATACAAAGAAGGCCTAGCAGGGAAGTTGTATCATGGAATTTATCACAAGTATTTTGAGTTAACAAGATGCTTATGCTCATGAGTGTTTCACATATTATACATACATATATATTATATATATGTAACAAAAATACATTCAAGAACTAGTTGCATTTCTATACATGACACAGCACAATTTGATACAGCATGTGCCTGTGCAAATAAATCTTTGTTGTAGATCATTAGAATTTTGTTTGCTTGTAGTTTGATTTTTCTATCATTTAGCATTATTGTTTGTCATTGAGAAATATGGAATCCACTTGAAATTATTTATTCATGGGCTTGTATTTCTCTCTTTCAAGATTAGATATTTAATTTTCTACCATGTAATACACATTACTTCTATCATTTTATTTAGTCTGGTTAATGAAGAAAATCATTCATGGACTGCTCTCTATTCATTTCTTAGACTTTTCTAAAATTTATTAATAGTTGATATTGATAAAGTGTAAATGCAGAGAATCTTCTAAGAGTTTTGCATATTGTGCAGGGGAGAATAGGTTTGGTTGCACATAACAGATCATACAATAGGCAAATTGAGGTATAGTTTCTTCAAAAAATGAAATCAAATAAATTAGTCCAGAGGTAGGCATTCTAAGGCTAGTGCACAGAGTTCCATTATCTCATTAATATTCTAGAAAATCTCATTTTTTTTTATCCATAATGCTTAAGGCTTGAATTTTGGTTTTAGGCTCAAGCCTACATGTATCACAAAAATATGCTGCATTTGAAAATGGGGATAGGAATCAATGACAGATGCATGTCAGCTGACTCTGTCCTTTCAGAGCATTTTAGGAGAATTCCCATTCATGACTTCTGCATCAAAACATATTGTTAACAAGAACTAGCACGCATGACCACCCATGTCTGTGAGGAGACTAGAAGATGTAGTTTTTATCTGGCCACAATAGAATTAGGAGTCTTTTTAAAAAGAAAAAGGGGAATAAGAATTCAGAATGACTATCCAACAGTATCTGATACACATATTTTACATTTCATTGTCAGATCAACTCTGTACAGTAGGCACTAATCACAACTTAACTGATTCTTTTAAATGTCAGAAAAACCCTCAAGTTACACAACCTAGTGATTCAGCTAATAAGAGCCAGAGCCAAGATCCCAATTAATGGGGTCTAATTCCAAGAACCGAAGCAATAAGCCAAGTTTTGGGAATTCTTTCCTGATTAAAACCTTGCTGGGGCACCTGGGTGGCTCAGTCAATTGAGCTTCCCACTTCTGCTCAGGTCGCGATATGATAGTTTGTGGGTTCAAGGGATGCATCGGGCTCTGTGCTAAATTCTTGCTCAGAGACTGGAGCCTGCTTCAGATTCTGTGTCTCCTTCTCTCTCTGGCCCTCCCCAGCTCGTGCTCTGTCTCACTCTGTCTCTCAAAAATAAATAAATGTAAGAAAAAAATTAAAACCTTGCAGAGAGATCACACTTTGTTATTAAACCTTTGTAAACAAAAATACAGTGCCGCTATTTTGTTACCCCAAACAAACCTCCCTTGTTCTGTCTGCTAGATCTCATTCCAACTTAGCATTGTTTTGGAATATATATATTTTTTAAATCCTACTTTTTCAATTACCTCCAGAATTCATTTCAGATTGCATTCTTTTATGTATAGCTCCCGTAGTAATTCTTTCTTTATCTTTAGCTAGTCATTCTTTTGTAAGTTGTTATTATTGTTATTATGATTGATCGAAAAGATCTTGTTCATCTTGTATTTGTTATTTACTTAGATATTAGTGTGAGCAATATATGGATGATAAGGTTATATTAACTCACATAACGTAAAGATAATCATGTTTTGGGGAGCCTGAGTGGCTCAGTTGGTTAGGCGCATGACTTCGGCTCAGGTCATGATCTCACACTTCGTGAGTTCGAGCCCCACTTCTGGCTCTGTGCTCACAGCTCAGAGCCTGGAGCCTGCTTCAGATTCTGTGTCTCCCTCTCATTCTCTCTGCCCGTCCCCCATTCACACACACTCTCTTTCTCAAAAATAAACATTAAAAATTTTAAAATAAAGATAATAATGTTTTATATTATATAGCTACTCCTGTCAGCTTGCTCATAATTATTTCCTTAAAAAGGAAGATTTTCTTTTTAGAAAAAAGTAAGTTTTTAAAAAAACAATTAGAAATATATCTTGAATAGGGGATGTATGTCACTGTCCTAAAAACAATTGTATTTTGAATTAAGTAGTACAAAACTGAATCTACTTTTGTCTTGGAGCAGTTTATCATCAGTCTTTTATAAAATTCATAGAGATTGTAGCTTCCCTTTTACAAAGTTAACACTGAATTATTATTTTTTTTAATTCTAGGATGGGATTTTTAGGACAGTGAAAATACTCTGTATGATATTATTATGATGGATATATGCCATTATACATTTGTCCAACCCAGTAGAATTTACCACAAGAGTGAACACCAAGGGAAACTATGGACTTTGTGTGATCATCCTTAGTAAAAACTGTACAATTTAGCTGAGTGATGTAAATAATGGAAGAGGCTATGCATGTGTGGGGCCAGAGAGTATAGGGGAAATCTTTGTACCTTTCTCTCAAATTTGTTATAAGCCTAAAACTACTTTAAAAGCCTTAAAAAAGAAAAATATAGGTAGAAAATCTTGTTAAAAAGAATATATTGAGAAATAGAAGAATAAAATACCGTTGCATCAAACAAATACAAATAGTGCATGTAAATAATCAATAAGCTTCCATAAAGGTGAGTGAGCATAACTTAAAAAATCTAAAATGGCTGTATCTCCTTAAAATAGATAGTGAATTAATTCCTGGAAAAAGGAAACCTGATAAATTATATTATGCTTCATAATCCATACTTCATGCACTGTCTTCTTTAATTCCACATCTTTCAAATTAACCTGTCTACAACTTATAGAGTTAATCAAAATCATATAGTCTAGATCACATATTTACTCTTTCTCTATCTAAAGTTCTATTTTTTAAGTCTGGTTTATTGATGCACATTTTGCATATAGTGAGATTCGCCCCTTATGTATACAGTCATGTAACAACAGAATAGTCTGGATGGAAGTCATATATAAAGTTCCAACAAACCCCATTTATTCAATTTACTCCACCAATGATCTTTGGCAACCACTGATCTTATATCTGCCCTTCATATCTTTGCCTTTTCCAGAGTGAACAAATAAAAATACATGATAAATAAAAAAAATAAATAAATAAATAAATAAATACAAATAAAATGCAGCATACAACTCACATGTATAGTTTTCTTAATAGAATGCTTTCGAGGTATATCCATGTTTTTTAATGTAAGGGTAGTTCTTTTACTGTTGAGTAGTAGTCAGTACTATACTACAATGTTTGACAATGTTTCTCCATTTACAATTGATGATATTTGGATGATATACAGTTTGGGGCTATTAGGAATCAAACCTATGTTAGTATTCTTGAATAAGTCCTTACAAGACATATATTTTAATTTCTTTTAGGTAAATTCTGGGATCATGTAAAATAGAAAAAAAATAAGTTTGCCACTTTCTCTTTTAAGGGATCAAGGGGACCCTTTTTAAGGGACTTTTGGCCCATGGACCAAATCAAGCCCGCTGCTAGTTTTTGTAAATGAAGTTTTATTGGGTCAGAGCCAATGCTGTGGGAGGCTAGATAAAAGCTCCCCACCCTCTAGTGCCTTCGCCAAATGTCCATATCCTACTCTCTAGATCCTGTGAATAATCTGCCTTGCATAGTAAATGGGAATTTGCAGTTGAGATGAATAATTTTAAGATTGAGAGATTACCCCCAATCCAATGTAATCACAAGACTCTATAAGAGTGAGGCAGGGAAATGAGATTATATAGCAGGAAATATTTCCATAGAAACAAAAGGGTGGAGTGACAAAAGGATGGTGAAGGGTCCTGAGCTCGGAAATGTGGGTGGACTCTAGAAGCTGAGAGTGTAAGGAAAAAGATTCTCCCTTGAAGACTGGAATAGGAATACAATTCTGCTGACGCTTTGATTTCAGACTTCGGACCTCTGCAAAAGTAAGTGCATAAAGTTGTGTTGTTTGTGGTAATTTATTACAGCAGTGATGGGAAACTCGTATACATGCCCACTCATTTATATATTTCTTTGGCCGCTTATGCATTATAGAGGCAGAGTTGAGTGGTTGCTTCAGAAACCATAAATCCTACAAAGCGTAAAATAGGTATTTTCTGCTCCTTTATGTAAACAATTCTACAGATTCCTCTTAAAATGAGGACTCTCTACATTCCAAATTCATAAAATTTTTCTAATATCTATTATACCCCTTGTATTTTTAAGTTTACATAGCTATTGGTGCATATGTATGTGTGTTTAATTCTGTGATGAATCCTTTGAGTGCAGCAAAACTTGCATGTTTCCTTCATACTTGTAGCTTAATTTCTTGCATGTCTTGGTGTTCTAGAAGTATTTATGGAATGATTAAAGTTAAAAAATATTTAGAATAAAATCCTTCAATTTATGGTTAATGTGTAGCTATGGTTGACTCCCCATAAGTTTTTAGGAGTTTATTAACTAGACATTAATTAGACTATGATGGCACATACCTAAATTTCCTGTGTCAGTGTGACCAACACCACAGAAAATGTAACATAATCTCATATAGAAATTTTTGTTTAAAAGTCTATTTTTCTTCATGCTTACAAAAAAAGCAGAGAAAGCTAACTATGAAAGCTGGCCTTTGAGGCAAGAACTAAAAGAAATGAGGAAATGAATCTGAAGATATCTAGGTGATAAAACCCCAGGCTGAGGAAAACAAAGTCTTTCAGTCAAGAGTCTCCATGAAATGTGAGGTTAAATTAAGGTGAGCACAGGGACTGGGGTGTCTGAATTCAGGTGTGGCCACTAGAATAGGCTGTTGGTTATGTCTATTTCTAGAGAATTGTTCAGTGCTAACCAGGTGATTGATAATTCACATTTGCCATAGTTTGTAGTTATAAATGGACTTTTTTATCATTAATGTTATGAGAACTAGTGTCTGACTCTTAAGGAATAATTGACATTATTATGAAACAATAATCAGAGACTCTCTAATGATACAGCTGAAGATACTTAATGGAAATCATTATGAAGGTAAAGTCAAGGGAAAGCTGGAGTAAGAACAGAAGATGACCAAAATGGAACTAGGGGAGCACTGACATTTAGACTCACAGAGGCAGAAAACAACAATAACAGCAACAACAGCAACAACAACAACAACACACACACACACACACACACACACAAAACAGCAAAAGGAATGAGAAGGAGCTGCCAGAGACGTGGAAAGAAATCAGAAGACAGTGACACGTTGAGTTATTTGTAGGTTGACCAATGCTCATAAAACAATGAGAAAAATGTAATAATTAAAAAGAAGTGTAGAAGTGTAAGTCTGGCCACACAATTTTGATACAAACTTCTGGATAAAAATAAATACTTATTGTAAGTACTGACATACATTCAACAGAAATCTTACACATTTTTTTTTATCTATAAAATTTCTAGCAATAGAAAAGTCAGTTATAGGGGGCAATCGGTTCAGAGTCGGACTATTGATTTCAGCTCAGGTCATGATCTCATTGTTTGTGGTTTCAAGCCCCACGTGGAGCTCTTTGCTGCCAGCACAAAACCTGCTTGGGGTTCTCTCTCTCTCTTTCTCGCTCTCTCTCCCCTTCTCTCCCCATACCCCTGCTTGTGTTTGCTCTTTCTCTATCTCTCTCAAGATAAATAAATAAAAAAGTCAGTTTTAATACCTATGGATTTTAAAATCAAAACTAATTTTATTTTTAAAAAATATGAATGTTATTAGTATTGATAAGAGTATTCTACTAGAATCTCTTACTGAATATATTGCATGAGCCAAGCAGCTTCCTTCTCATTTATAGAATGGACTTTAAAGATACTTATACAAATGGAGAGAGACTTTATAGGGAGACCAAATATAGTCATGTATCCTAGGATGAACAAATATGTTAGTCTTCTATTCCTATAGAAGATAAAGATTAAAAAAGTAGTTCTAATCTGCTTTGTGGCGTATAGACATGTTTCTATGACAAAAATATATAAGAAAACTAAGTTGCTTCAAGTTGGTAAAGGAGCACTTGGAATGATTATAAATTTTAAAAAATTGCAATTTTTGAGCTGAGATTCTAAAACAAAATTTCAGACCAGGAGAAAGAAATAAGAACTTCTCAAGAAGAGAAACCCATCAATCAAAACTATTCTAAGCTTAAAAACACCTTGTAAAATGTACAATTTTCAGAGTATTCTTGCAAGGTGTTAATTGGGTCACTTCACTCCAGCTAGGTTAAAAAAAATCCCCTTAGCTTCTAGCTAGGTGATAATTACATTCATTCTCATAAAATAAAATGACTTTATGTGGGTAGAAAATTCTTTGCACCTAGCTAAACAAAAGCTGAGTAGAATTCAGTAAAGGATAATGAGAGCAAATCGAATTAGAGCAGTGAAATTTATAACTGCACATAATTGGCATTATAACAACCTTTTATTTGTGCATAATTAGTAGTTTTGTAGTGGGTTGATTATTAAGTTTTGATCAGAGAGTTGCTTTGGCTTTATCCTCTAACAAAATTTTTGATTTCTGTGTTATTTTTATTTTCTTAAGAAAATATTCATTTGATATTTTTCTATTTAATTTTAATCTCCTTATGAAAGAAAATGCCTTCCTAAAAGTTTTAATTATTTTATAAATATGGGATTCTCAGTGATTTTTGCTCTTTTGTTGGTTGGTTGGTTTTAGCAAATGGCTTTTATAATTCAGTCTCAGATATATTAGTTTCCTAATTCTAGTCATTAACTTTTTCTTCATAGCCTTGGCTATCACTCATATTTTAATACCATGTTTCCTTTGGGTCATCTGGGTGGCTTAGTCAGTTAAGCCTCTGACTTCAGCTCAGGTCATGATCTCACAGTTCATGAGTTCAAGCCCTGTGTCGAGCTTTGTGCTGACAGCTTAGAGCCTGGAGCCTGCTTTCAGATACTGTGTCTCCGCTCTCTCTCTCTGCCCCTCCCCTGCTCATGCTCTGCATCTCTCTCTCTTTCTCTCTCTCTCAAAAAGTAAATAAACATTAAAAAATTAAAAATAACATATTTCCCTTTATTTTACACCATAGTTCCTGTTTTGCTATTGGACACAAGCAGTTGTAAATATGCAGGACACATTGTTTTCAATAGCAACAGCTTGTACACTTGTCACCTACAGAGTGTTTCTGTCAATGGGACTTTTCCAGGCTGTTGGGAGACAGATCATACAGTGACAATTCTACAGAATTGGAGCTTTTTGAGGAGCTCCACATCTGGTCTTCCTTCTCCTGAGCTTGCAAGGCTTTGGTTCTTCATTGCTACTATAATTGTGAGGCTTCTGGCTTTCAAGGCTGTGGAAGACCTGAGTAGAGGAAAATGGAAATATGTCACAAACCCAGAAATCCTTTCCGAATTTCAGCAGAGTTTCTTGAATAAATATTTGTCATATTATTGCAGGCTTTTGGTAGGTTTCCAGATTTCTAAAAAAAATTGATTTTGATAAATTTTGCTCCCTTTTCTCCTTCTATAGAAGCATACACTTATAGAAGTGCTCACTCTGCCATTCCAGAAGTCTTGCTATTATTTTTGACTTTTAAATTGGAATTTTCCCACTGTACTCATGTGAAAACTGAAGAAGGGGAAAATTTAAAACTGCATTTTTGATTTGAAATTCAAGGGAGTGTCTTGCCTGGATGGTAAAAAGAAGTGGACTAGGAGTTACTCTTTGCCACTTCTCATACATGCTTCAAACACAATGATAGAAATTCAGCCTAAGTATTTAACTGAATTCTATTTCATATGCTTAGAATCCTATGAGGCTAGCTTACTGCATGAAATAAAATACATTCCTCAAGTTTAATTTTTTACATGTACAGATAGGTTGAATATTTCCACGATAACAAATGTATTCCTGAATAAGCCTTAAGTTACTTTTAGTTCTAGAAAATACCTTTCATTGTGGGTGTGATTTTTAAATATGTCCAACAATTTGCTATTACTTTACCTCTATATAAAATGAAAAGAAATGTTTGAAAAATGTCAAAAATCCTATTATAAAATTTGTTTCACAATTTTTAATTAAATAATACTAATATCCTCTATAAGTATGATATTTTTAGCTATTACCTATACAACATGTACTTCTGAGAAGTATATACTCACTCTTGAGACTTACCACTCAAGCAACCATTTGAGTTCATACTCAACATTAATTTGCCACTATCAATGTGATGAGGAACGGTTTTTATATCATCATTCATCCAAATACTTTGAATATCAACTCAAGAAATTAGATATCACTGTAAATATTCCATGCAGAAAGAGATTTAATCCAGAAAATTGGTATCAAGAATAGTCATAGGACTGGAAGAGCAAAAGAATGAAGAATGTGTTAGCCAGACATCCAGAGTTCAGATTGCCACTTTGAAGGAGCCCCTGGGACAGGCCTTGCACGAATCACTGCCACAAGCACATGCTTTCTACCCAATAATCTCATGTGAATGTCTCCTCCTTTCAGACCTCAAAGGAAGAAAGGCAGGCAGGCAGGCAAGGAAGTCTGGCAAATGTATTTGAGGGGACAGGGAGAAGCATATCTCTGTCACATGTAAGTAATGACATCAGACCTGATCATTTTTATGCTATATCTTTTGTTTCCTTTTGCCTCAAATGGTCAAAGCAAGATTAAAACAAACAAACCCTGTGGATTTTATTATATGATACAAGTATGCAGGCTGTTGTCAAAAAATGAATAGAATGTTTTTTGTAAAGATCCAACAATTTCAATAGTCTGAAAACATCTGGGCTGTTATGTGATAAAAATTTCTTATCCCTAGAAGTCTTTAAGCAGCATATGGTAATAGATCTAAACCTAGAAATAACACTTCCCTTGGCATTTGGTCCCTATGATTCCAAAGAAGTCACACAATATCAAATATTCTCAAGATTCGTGGATTCTCTTTCCAACCATGGTGAATATCCTTACAGCCCTGACATTAGTAAGCCACAGCTAATCCTGCTGGAGCAGGTGCCTTCCAGTCTCACAGATACAAATATATAATAATCAGAAATGTCCCCACCCCTTGCCCCAAAGCTTGTTAGTCTTGCTATTGTGTTTTCTAACCTAAAAATTAGCACCATAACATATTCAATTACTCATGAGAGTGCTCTAGAAGTGAAGCTTTTATATTGTCTTTCCCATACACCTGTAACTACTTCTTCAGCAAGTCTTATTGATTGTAACAGAAGACTATATATTGAATCATTTTTTTATCTTTATATTTATGGTCACCAATCTAGTAAAAAAACTCATAATTTCTCATACAGATTGTAGAATACTCATACAGAATATTCCAAGTAACTTAATTGCTGTTTTTATCCATTCTACTCAATACATCATTTTATAAACATTAAACATATTTATTGTCTGTGTAAAATCACTCCAGGGTTTATCAGTAAGGTAGAGCTGTGTAACAAACAACCACATAACTTAGCAGCTTAAAAAAACAAGAAATGGGCCTAATGAGTCTTGGTACCCTCTTTTTCCTCTTCTTTTGTCATGGCAACATGCCTGAGCTGATTGGATAATAACACATAGAGATCTTTGCCAGGACAGAGAAGTTGTTTCAGCCGAGGTTCTGAATGTCTTGGTTGATAGAGCTCAGTCAAGACTGACAAAGCCATTTATCTAGACAAATGCTGACCATAGATACATAAGTGAGACTTCTGAGTTCAGCATGGGTTAGCAAATACAAGAAATAATAAAATCTTGTTCTTTTAAGCTTGAATAACTTTATTATAAGAAATCATCTGGTTCTTCCACTAGATCACAGACAAACAATGTGCAATATATCCTAGGAAAAGAATGAGCAATGTTGGCCACAGGGTGACATTGAGAATATTTTTAAAAGAGGCATCATTTCCTCAAATGAAATGCTAATATTAGAATACTGTTTTGATAAATAACAAATAAAATGTCATGATGTATACATTATCTTAATCATGTTATTCATCCAAACTAATAAGCCTGGGTGGCTCAGTCAGTTAAGCGTCCAGCTTCGGATCAGGTCACCATCTCATGCTTCATGAGTTCAAGCCCTGAATCGGGCTCTGCACTAACAGCGTGGAGCCTGGTTGGGATTTTCTCTCTCTCTCTCTCTCCCTCTCTCTCTGTCTCTCCCCCACTCACTCTCTCATTCTCTCAAAATAAATAATAAACTGAAAACAATTAATGGGATTTTAAATTTTATATTTTAAATTTTAACTGATATAATTTAGAATTTAAAGCAATTGATATGTAATAAAATAAAATAGACAAATTTGTTTCATTGAAATAACATTTTATTACATTTGAATGCTTACTTGATCAAATTTTATAGTTTCTATTAAAATGTTCACAAATTTTATTTTATGAAATTTGATTTAAAATTATAGTAGTATTTTTAAGAAACTACTTAGTCCACTGGCAACTGGTATATAAAAAGATTAAATATAACTATAAGCTATATGTTATTCAGAGGGATGAATAGATAGACATCATTTCTAGAAATACTATATTGGATTATTTGGTAGATATTATTTACTCTTCCAAAAACTTTGTATTTTGTTTAACTTCTTTTTTCATATCTGGAGAGAAAACCTAATAGTTATTATTTAATATGTGTTAATATACTTTACATTATATGTACAAAATAGTCATTAACAGTTATTTTTTTACTGAACTATAATTGACATTATATATACTTGAAATTTTTACTGAACTATAATTGGCATTTCTCAGTGTATAAGTTTAAGGAGTACAACGTGTTGATTATATACATTTATATTGCAATATGATTACCACTGTAATGTTAACTAATACCCCTATCCTGTCACATAATTATTACTTCTTCTAGTGGTGGAAGCAATTAAGTTGTAGTCTCTCAGCAAGTTTAATGCTTATAATATAGTTTTATTGTCTATAATCACTGTACTATTTATTAGATCTCCATGACTTATTTATATAGTTATTGCAATTATGTACCCTTAAAAAACCCTCTCATTCCCACACTATCCAGTCCCAGGTAACTGTAATTCTACTCTGTTTTTTTGAATTTGGTATCAAGTTTTCTTTTCTTTTTTCTTTTCTTTTCTTTTCTTTTCTTTCTTTCTTTCTTTCTTTCTTTCTTTCTTTCTTTCTTTCTTTCTTTTTGATTCCACATACAAGAAATATCACACAGCATTTGTCTGTCTCTGCCAGACTTATCTCACATAGGATAATGTCCTCAAGGTCCATCCATGTCTCTGCAAATATCAGGACTTCTATTCCTCCAATGGCTAAATAGTATTCATGTATATATCTCACATCTTTTTAGCCATTTATCAATGGGCAAACAGTTGGATTATTTCTGTATCTTGGCGATAATGAATAATGCTGCATTGAACAGCATGGGGGTGCAGATATCTTTATGAACTAGGGTATTGTATTTTTCAGATAAATACTCAAAGGTAAAATTGCTGGACCATGTGGCAGTTGTATTTTTAATTTTTTGAGGAACCTCCATACTGCTTTCCATAGTGGTTGAACAAATTTGCAACCCTACCAACAGTTCACAAGGGTTCCTTTCTCTCCACATCTTTACCAACACTTGTTATCTTTTGTCTTTTTGAAGATAGCCATTATTATAGGTATGGGGTAATATATCATTGTGGTTTTGATTTGCATTTACCCTGATGATTAGTGATATTCTGTATCTTTTCATGTAGCCATTGGTCATAGAGATGTCTTTTTTGGGAAAAAAATGTCTATTTAGTTTTTCTAGAAGTTCCTTTTGTGCTGATTAAATTACTGTACATACAAGAAAGAAATGAGTGCTAAGATATAACTAAGGAATATTATATAACCAAGTCATTTAGGTTTATGTAATATTGTGTGATGTGTTATTGATAGCTGAATAGTTGTTACTACCTAGAATATTTTTCCCTATTAAAATATTTTATTTGTAAATTTGAAACCCAGCTATGACTTCTGTTACCTTAAAAATGCTAGATGAAATAATATGAAATATAAAATGATAAATTTAGGGGCACCTAGGTAGCTTAGTTGGTTAAGCATTTGACTTCAGCTCAGGTCATGATCATGTGGTCCGTGAGTTTGAGCCCTGCATTGGGTTCTGTCCTGACAGCTCAGACCTTGAGGTCTGCTTCCAGATCTGTGTCTCCCTCTCTTTTTGCCCCTCTCCTGGTTGTGCCCTGTCTCACAAAATTGAGTAAATGTTAAAAAAAAATTTAAGTGATAAATTTAGCCATTGCATGAATATAAACAAAATCGTGAATGTTTTATGATCCTCAAGTTACATTGCAAAAACAATGTCTTGTTAGAAACCTGGGCTAAGTTACATAATTTTTTAATGAACAAAGCATTCATGTTTTCCTTTTCCTAAATGGAAGTAATGTACATTGTATATGTTGACTCTATTAGATCGACTGTTTTATTCATGTGTAAATATTATAATCTTGAATGAGAAAAAAAAGCTTAAATAATAGAATGCTTTTAAATATGGTAAGGATGTCTATGCTGTGAATGGTGGCCCCTTGGGTGTGACAATGTTTCAGTCTGCACAACTTCATGTGGCACTCTTGAGAATAAGGATCAGATAATGGTACTCTCACATTTTCATTAATTCACAGTACAGTGTGACATACTTAATTTTCCAGTTTCCATTAAAAATGAAATATAATTTTAACAAAATCATTCTCACTATACGGTGTATCACTTAAAAACTCTTGAATAAAGTCACACACAGAGATCTAAGTTAATACTAACAGCACATGTAAATAGCAAGAAAAATGGTCATCATGACACTTTCGTTCTGTCTGAATACTTTTCAAAAGAAGTAAAAATGAATGATTTCCTAACAACATATTCTTGGACTTGGGCCTAGAATATTCAACATTGTCAGAAACATTATAGAAACAGATAATTTGATTTACTCTCCTTAATAATGAAACATGGGTCAAGTTTGTGCATTGTCATGAGATTTTAAATAACAATTACATGAAACCATTCCTAGAAAAATTGTACAAAAAATGTAGAGTGTAAAACTTCTGAATATAAAATCAAATAGCTACATTTTTCAAGCATGTTTCAAGTATTTATGTTTCATAAATTTGATTAAAATTATTAACAAGTGTTTAGAAACACCTTTAGTATTTTATACTGAATAGCACAATTCAGAAAGTTCCATAATACTGAGAAAACACATCTTGGCCTTTTGTGGTAATGATGGTTAATGATGCGTACAACCAAAAACCATTATAAGCAGAAATACATTCTGATCTCATATTGTTATATTAGATACTCAGAAAATATTGTCCATGTTTTGTTAAATTATTTTAGAACATATTACACAAGTGGTGAGTTCCTCTATAGTTAGATGAAAATTGAGACTTATGATAATTTCTACTTTTTATATAACTAATGGCCAACAAGACTTTTTACATTTTTATAAGTAGTAAAGGAAAAATACACTGGAGAATATGTAATTGCAATCTTATTTGTTATTATAAGTACTTTATGAGTGAAAAAAAATTGCCAGTGGTAGACAATTTGATTTGGGGAGGCAAACAAACAAACAAACAAAACCAGGAATCTGTGAAATGGGTACAAATATTTCAAACATGTACAATTTATTCCCTGCGTTATTTATGGACAACCTAATAAAACATGGAATTTTGAGCCAAATGCACAAAACATTACACAAAGGGCAAATTTTCTGGAAAACAAGAATCTAGTTGTCTTAGAATATAAACAAGGAAATATTTTATAAAACCAATCATGGATTATCTTATTTAAAAACACTCTAAAAAAATTCACCAAATGGCCTGTGAATTATTACTTTGCAAAGATAAATATTTACAATTTGTCAACATTTACTGTATTATTAAATCATTGTCAGTAGATGCTACCTACTTTATAGGTAATTCAAAGCAAATAAATGCATAAACAGTTTGGTCTGTCCACAATTGCACTAAATGTTTTAATATAATGTGTGAATGTCACTGCTTATCTATATCAAATCATGTGTGGTTAGAGATCTTCATAATGATTATATGGAAACATTTTCCTCATTATAATATATTCATTGAAAATATGAGTATCTGTAAAAATTTGACATATATTTTCTAACTTGTTAAAAATCTACAAACTAATTAATTTCTTGGGGGAAAAATAAAAAAGGTTCTAATTAGTTTTGTAGATTTGTCTGAAATCCAGAAAGATGAAAATATACCAGCTTAATTTCAACTATCACCCAAAAAAATAAAACAGAACAAAAACCTCTCATGAATAATTGGTTAATATAACTTAATTGATTATATTTTGGAAAGAATTGCCACCAAAGTTTACTTTTTAAAGTACCTCATTTTTTTCATAATCTAGAGCAGCAATTAAGCTCATGTAATAGAATACATTAAAGTTAAAACCAGAGCTTCAAATCACTCATATTTGTAAAGTTTCTATTTTTTATCCGTTTTTGAAATCATACTCATTTTACTAAATAATTTTTATTTTTTAATAAGTCTTAGTGTAACCACAGAACTCTATATTTAGATGTATCATTTCATTTTTATTTTGTGTCAAAGTAAACATCCATATGAAAAGTCAAGCTGAATACATAGTTCCTAGCCTTATACAATGTAGGAAAATTATATTTTCAATGTTTCTGAGCATGAAAAGTTGACTGTACTTGAAATCATCTTGTTAAGTAGCATTGTTAGAGTTATATAATTTTGTATGAATTTTAGTTCAGTATAAGCTGAGACAGTAAAATCAATTAACAATATGATCCAGTTAATATGCAGTAAACATATGCAACATAATTTGCTGTCACTTTATCTAACATATCTGAGATTTTATTTGCTATCTTATGAAATAAAAGTTCAAGACAATATGTTAAACAATAGAAAATATACTCTAAGTATAGTGGACAAACTTTAGTAGTCTGAAATCATTTTATGTAGTATATCAGTATTAATACAGTAAGATTTTCTTATTTAATTGTATTTGTTATTTCTTAACAACCTAGTTGAGAAATTATTTTTATCGTGGTTATGAATGTTTTGTTTCATCACTGTCTGTAGTATATCTGTGTTATGAAACATTAATGTCTTAGAATGAGAATATATATATGTATTCATATGTGTATATGTGCATATATATAAATATGTATATATGTGCATATATGTATATATGTGTACAAATATATATGTATATATATGTGTACTTATATGTATACACAGATATATGTGTATATGTATTTATTTATATTTATTTTAGAATATATGGCAGGGTTTCTGGAAGATAAAGGGCAAAGCAAATGATATAATATGGTCTAACATATCACTCACTAGATAAAGTCATGTGCATGAGATTAAATATTCATGTCATGTTGCAACTGATTTAATATGGATTGAAAATATACAAAGGTATTTAATTTTTCAAATAATTATATACTAAATACTGTCTTAGCATATAGAAAATTATATCCTCTATTTGCCGCTAAATTAAATCTGTGACAAGGTTAAAAAAGTTCCTTAATTTCTGCCAGAACACGCTTTCTTATAATATCAAGATAAATGCTAATAAATATTTTGTTTTTGTGTTTATTTTTGAGTTAAATACTTCAAAATATACATATGCCTACATAATAGTAAGAGGCCTTATATATCACACATACAACTAATATTATTTATATCTTCCTGTATTTGTATCTATGTAGATAGATTTGGAAGGAGAAAGATTGAAAACACAGTAGTAAGATTTTATCTCATGAAGGTTGAAAATGTGGCAATCTATTCAATGAAAGTAGGAAATGGATATAATAAAGATAAGAATTGAATAAAATGAAATAGAAATTGAACATAAAATTGAGAAAATCTTTAAATCTATGGTGTGGTTCTTTGAAAATATGAGTGAAATTTATAATCCCCTATAATCATAATGAAGAAAAATACTATAATTCTAATTTACGAACATAGGAAACAATGCTTATACACCATATAGTATTAATATTAAAATGTTTATAAAATGCCACCACACATGCACCAAAATATCTAAAATAAAAAGACAGACGTATGTTAGTATTGCAATGATGTGTGCAAGTCATGGGCTTATATATTTTTAGGTTTACTTGGGAACTCAGTGTCTAATGGTAGACTATGTGTAATCTGTGTTTTGTGTACTCTTTTCTATATTTATAAATCTTAATAACTTTTTCTAAAAAAATAGCAAGTAAAAAATTATGTCAAAAGATTATTTTGTTAAAAATATATTTGCCTATAAATATAACCTACACTAGAACCAAACTATGAATTAAAAATCACTTGAATACATTCCAGGAAGTAACTATTGATATCATAAACAAAAGCTGGTTTGGCAACATGGACAATAAACAAATGAAAAAATGTTAAGGAATAATAACACCAATGCCATGTTTACGGGGTTGATGGCTTATTAATATCTCTAATAGATGGTGACATTGATATGATTAAGATTTATTATGTTAGTCAAATTAAAAATGTCTGTGGTGGTAATACAGAATTATAACTGCCAGTACCTGCATAACTAGCCTTATTAAATGGTCTCTCACTGTAGATAATTTAAATGAGAAGCAAATCTCTTATAATATGTTTAGCAGATTTAGTTCTGAAGACTTGGGAAGTTCATTAAAGCTAAGAAAATACTTTTCTACTTTAAAACTTATTTTAAGCTATACAACTTAAAACACTATATACAAATGCCTTAAAACAACAAAAACAATATTTTTATTTTGGTATTAGAAGATAATGTATTAACTGTTTTCTCTGAATGTCTTAAATAAATGAATAGAATAACAGCACTCTTCCTGAATTAAATAGTAGCTAAAATTTGATAACAATAGTTATAATTTGTTATAATAATGATAATCTAGAATATGAAAACATTGGGACAAAGGATTATATTCTAACAATAAAATCACATGACTAAATTTGGTATATGTGGGGTGAAGCACATACAAAAGCTCTAAAATCTGTCTCTTATTAGTAATTACTTTAACTTCTTGTGTCTCAATTTTCTTATTTGTATGCCAGTGTATACGGTTAAGAATGTAACAAAATATTATGTCTTTATTGTTCTGTGCTGTAGCTCATTTGCTATTCAGCTATTCAAGAGGTGTGAGAGAAAGTAAATAGTCACAGCATAGAAAAGTTAACATAAATTGTAGAATTAACCACAAAAGCAATTATTACATTAAATGTGAATTGGAAGGGGTGCCTGGTTGGCTCATTTGCTTAAACATCCAACTCTTGATCTCAGCTCAGGTCAGATCTCACAGTTGTGTTTGTGAGATTGAGCCCCATGTTGGGCTTAGCTCTGGCAGTTCAGACATTGCTTGCGATTCTCTCGCACCCTCTCTCTCTGCCCTCCTCCTTGCTCTCTCTCTCTCAAAAATAAATAAACTTGGTGGGACTGAAGATGGCGGCGTAGGAGGACGCTGGGCTCACCGCGTCCTGCTGATCACTCAGATTCCACCTACATCTGCCTAAATAACCCAGAAAACTGCCAGACGACTAGCAGAATGGATTCTCTGGAGCCAAGCATAGACGAGAGGCCCATGGAAGAGGGTAGGAAGGGGAGAGAGGTGGTGCGCGCTACATGGACTGATGGGCGGGAGCTGGGGCAGAGAGGCAGCCCGCCGGCAAAGCAGAGGCTCCGAGTCTGGCTTGCAAAAGCAGAGGGGCTGGACAGAGTGTGTTCAGACAGCAAGAGGGACTTGACATCTGGAAGGTTATAAGTTAACAGCTCTGCTCTGAGAGCGGGAGGGCTGGAGGACAACGGAAGGGAGAGTTGTTGAGCCCTGGACGACAGAGCTCAGCTTGGCGGCGAACAAAGGCGCTCACCAGCACCATCTCCCTTGCCCATTCCCCAGCCAAAATCCCAAAGGGAACCAGTTCCTGTCAGGTAACGCTTGCACCACACAAACACCCAACACTGTGCTTCTGCGGATCCATCACTCCAGTGGTTGGACTGACTCCCTCCCGGTGCCGCAGGGCCCCTCCCAAAGCAGATCACCAAAGGATAAGCCAGCTGAGCCTGCCCCTCTGCCCCCATACACATTGCTGATCCACCCCAGCTAATACGCCAGATCCCCAGCACCACAATCCTGGCAGTGTGCAAGTAGCCCAGACGGGCCACGTCACCCCACAGTGAATCCTGAGCCTAGGAGAAGGGAAGAGAAGCTACACACCAGTCTGATTGTGGCCCCAGCGGGTGGGCTGGGGGCAGACATCAGGTCTGACGGTGGCGCCGCCCACTGATGGAAGTTATTCAAGACAGCACAGGGGAAGTGCCCTGCAGTTCTGCACCACTCCAGAGACTATCCAAAATGATGAAAAGGAAGAATTCCCCTCAAAAGAATCTCCAGGAAATACCAACAGTTAACAAACTGATCAAAAAGGATTTAAACAATATAACAGAAAGTGAATTTAGAATAATAGTCATAAAATTAATCGCTGGGCTTGAAAACAGTATACAGGACAGCAGAGAATCTACTGCTACAGAGATCAAGGGACTAAGGAACAGTCAGGAGGAGCTAAAGAATGCTATAACAGAGCTGCAAAATAAAATGGAAATGACTACGGTTTGGATTGAAGAAGCAGAGCAGAGAATAGGTGAACTAGAAGATAAAATTATGGAGAAAGAGGAAGCTGAGAAAAAGAGAGATAAAAAAAATCCAGGAGTATGAGGGGAAAATTAGAGAACTAAGTGATCCACTAAAGAGAAATAATCTACACATAATTGGTATTCCAGAGGAGGAAGAGAGAGGGAAAGGAGCTGAAGGGGTACTTGAAGAAATTATAGCTGAGAACTTCCCTGATCTGGGGAAGGAAAAAGGCATTGAAATCCAAGAGGCACAGAGAACTCCCTTCAGACGTAACTTGAATCGATCTTCTGCACAACATATCATAGTGAAACTGGCAAAATACAAGGATAAAGAGAAAATTCTGAAAGCAGCAAGGGATAAACGTGCCCTCACATACAAAGGGAGACCTATAAGACTCGTGACTGATCTCTCTTTTGAAACTTGGCAGGCCAGAAAGGATTGGCACGATATCTTCAGTGTGCTAAACAGAAAAAAATATGCAGCCGAGAATCCTTTATCCAGCAAGTCTGTCATTTAGAATAGAAGGAGAGATAAAGGTCTTCCCACAAAAACAAAAACTGAAGGTATTCGTCACCACTAAACCAGCCCTACAAGAGGTCCTAAGTGGGATCCTGTGAGACAAAGTACCAGAGACATTGCTACAAGCATGAAACCTACAGACATCACAATGACTCCAAACCCATATCTTTCTATAATAACACTGGACGTAAATGGACTAAAAGTGCCAACCAAAAGACATAGGGTATCAGAATGGATAAAAAAACAAGACCCATCTATTTGCTGTCTACAAGAGACTCATTTTAGACCTGAGGACACCTTCAGATTGAAAGTGAGGGGATGGAGAACTATTTATCATGCTACTGGAAGTCAAAAGAAAGCTAGAATAGCCATACTTATATCAGACAAACTAGACTTTAAATTAAAGGCTGTAACAAGAGATGAAGAAGGGCATTATATAATAATTACAGGGTCTATCCATCAGGAAGAGCGAACAATTATAAATGTCTATGCGCCGAATACGGGAGCCCCCAAATATATAAAACAACTATTCACAAACAAAAGCAACCTTATTGATAAGAATGTGGTAATTGCAGGGACTTTAACACTCCTCTTACAGTAATGGATAGATCATCTAGACACACGGTCAATAAAGAAACAAGGGCCCTGAATGATACATTGGATCAGATGGACTTGACAGATATATTTAGAACTCTGCATCCCAAAGCAACAGAATATACTTTCTTCTCGAGTGCACATGGAACATTCTCCAAGATAGATCACATACTGGGTCACAAAACAGCCCTTCATAAGTATGCAAGAATTGAGATCATATCATGCATACTTTCAGACCACAATGCTATGAAACTTGAAATCAACCACAGGAAAAAGTCTGGAAAACCTCCCAAGGCATGGAGGTTAAAGAACACCCTACTAAAGAATGAATGGGTCAATCAGGCAATTAGAGAATAAATTTAAAAATATATGGAAACAAATTAAAATGAAAATACAACAATCCAAATGCTTTGGGATGCAGTGAAGGCAGTCCTGAGAGGAAAATACATTGCAATCCAGGCCTATCTCAAGAAACAAGAAAAATCCCAAATACAAAATCTAACAGCACACCTAAAGGAAATAGAAGCAGAACAGCAAAGACACCCCAAACCCAGCAGAAGATGAGAAATGATAAAGATCAGAGCAGAAATAAACAATATAGAATCTAAAAAAAAACTGTAGAGCAGATCAATGAAAACAAGAGTTGGTTTTTTGAAAAAATAAACACAATTGATAAACCTCTAGCCAGGCTTCTCAAAAAGAAAAGGGAGAGGATCCAAATAGATCAAATCATGAATGAAAATGGAATTATTACAACCAATCCCTCAGAGATACAAGCAATTATCAGGGAATACTATGAAAAATTATATGCCAACAAACTGGACAACCTGAAAGATTTCCACAAATTCCCAAACACCCACACACTTCCAAAACTCAATCAGGAGGAAATAGAAAGCTTGAACAGACCCATAACCAGAGAAGACATTGAATCAGTTATCAAAAATCTCCCAACAAATGAGTCCAGGACCAGATGGCTTCCCAGTGGAGTTCTACCAGATGTTTAAAGCAGAGATTATACTTATCCTTCTCAAGCTATTCCAAAAAATAGAAAGGGAAGGAAAACTTTCAGACTCATTCTATGAAGCCAGTATTACTTTGATTCCTAAACCACACAGAGACCCAGAAAAAAAGAGAACTACAGGCCAATATCTCTGATGAATATGGATGCAAAAATTCTCAACAAGGTACTAGCAAACTGAATTCAACAGCATATAAAAAGAATTATTCACCATGATCAAGTGGGATTCATTCCTGGGATGCAGGGCTGGTTCAACATTCACAAATCAATCAACGTGATACATCACATTAATAAAAGAAAGATAAGAACCATATGATCCTGTCATCTATGCAGAAAAGGCATTTGACAAAATTCAGCAAACTTTCTGAATAAAAACCCTCGAGAAAGTCGGGATAGAAGGAACATACATAAACATCATAAGAGCCATTTATGAAAAGCCCATAGCTAACATCATCTTCAATGGGGAAAATCTGAGAGTCTTTTCCTGAGATCAGGAACACGACAGGGATGCCCACTCTAACCGCTGTTGTGTAACATAGTGTTGGAAGTTCTAGCATCAGCAGACAACAAAAGGAAATCAAAGGCATCAAAATTGGCAAAGATGAAGTTAAGCTTTCGCTTTTTGCAGATAACATGATATTATACATGGAAAATCTGATAGACTCCACCAAAAGTCTGCTAGAACTGATACATGAATTCAGCAAAGTTGCAGGATACAAAATCAATGTACACTAACAATGAAGCAACAGAAAGACAAATAAAGAAACTGATCCCATTCACAATTGAACCAAGAAGCATAAAATACCTAGGAATAAATCTAACCAAAGATGTAAAAGATCTCTATGCTGAGAACTATAAAAGCTTATAAAGGAAAAAGAAGAAGATATAAAGAAACGGAAAAGCATTCCATGCTCATGGATTGGAAGAATAAATATTGTCAAAATGTCAATATTACCCAAAGCTATCCACACATTCAATGCAATCCCAATCAAAATTGCACCAGCATTCTTCTCAAAGCTAGAACAAGCAATCCTAAAATTCATATGGAACCACAAAAGGCCCCTAATAGCCAAAGTAATTTTGAAGAAGAAGACCAAAGCAGGAGGCATCACCATCCAAGATTTTAGCCTCTACTACAAAGCTGTAATCATCCAGACAGCATGGTATTGGCATAAAAACAGACACATAGACCAATGGAATAGAATAGAAACCCCAGAACTAGACCCACAAACGTATGGCCAACTCATCTTTGACAAAGCAGGAAAGAATATCCAATGGAAAAAAGACAGTCTCTTTAACAAATGGTGCTGGGAGAACTGGACAGCAACATGCAGAAGGATGAAACTATACCACTTTCTCACACCATTCACAAAAATAAACTCAAAATGGATAAAGGACCTGAATGTGAGACAGGAAACCGTCAAAACCCTAGAGGAGAAAGCAGGAAAAGACCTCTCTGACCTCAGTCGTAGCAATTTCTTACTTGACACGTCCCCAAAGGCAAGGGAATTAAAAGCAAAAATGAACTATTGGGACACCAACAAGATAAAAAGCTTCTGCACAGCAAAGGAAGAAACCAACAAAACTAAAAGGCAACCAATGGAATGGGAAAAGATATTTGCAAATGACATATCGGACAAAGGGCTAGTATCCAAAATCTATAAAGAGCTCAGCAAACTCCACACCCGAAAAACAAATAATCCAGTGAAGAAATGGGCAGGAAACATGAATAGACACTTCTCTAAGGAAGACATCTGGATGGCCAACAGGCACATGAAAAGATGCTCAATGTCACTCCTCATCAGGGAAATACAAATCAAAACCACACTCAGGTATCACCTCACGCCAGTCAGAGTGGCCAAAATGAACAAATCAGGAGACTATAGACGCTGGAGAGGATGTGGAGAAACGGGAACCCTCTCGCACTGTTGGTGGGAGTGCGAATTGGTGCAGCCACTCTGGAAAACAGTGTGGAGGTTCCTCAAAAAATTAAAAATAGACCTACCCTATGACCCAGCAATAGCACTGCTAGGAATTTACCCAAGGGATACAGGAGTACTGATGCATAGGGGCACTTGTACCCCAATGTTTATAGCAGCACTCTCAACAATAGCCAAATTATAGAAAGAGCCCAAATGTCCATCAACTGATGAATGGATAAAGAAATTGTGGTTTATATACACAATGGAATACTACGTGGCAATGAGAAAGAATGAAATATGGCCTTTTGTAGCAACGTGGATGGAACTGGAGAGTGTGATGCTAAGTGAAATAAGCCATACGGAGAAAGACAGATACCATATGTTTTCACTCTTATGTGGATCCTGAGAAACTTAACAGAAATCCATGCGGGAGGGGAAGGAAAAAAATAAGAGATTAGAGTGGGAGAGAGCTAAAGCATAAGAGACTCTTGAAAGCTGAGAACAAACTGAAGGTTGATGGGGGGGGTGGGAAGGGGGTAAGGTGGGTGATGGGTATTGAGGAGGGCACCTTTTGGGATGAGCACTGGGTGTTGTATGGAAACCAACTTGACAATAAATTTCATATATTGAAAATATAAATAAATAAACTTTAAAAAATTAAAAAAATGTAAACTGGAGAAAGTAAACTATATACTGAAATAAAGAAAAATATAAACTAGAGAATGAGATGCTTCATAATACATATATAAATAATAAGAAACATAAAAGATAATAGGAAAAAATAGAACAAATTTAGGAAATCTGGCACTATAGCAATATTTGGAATATGTGCAGACTGTATTACCAGAAATGCATACCAACAATCTGAATAAGAAAAATCATATGATGGAATTAATAAGTCCAAATCCATTATATGGTCATTATTAAAACATTGAATTAGTTTATGTTTTAATGAAAATTTGAAAAATAGTATTAGCCATTACACAGACAAACATAAGCAGTTAACTGTTAGCATATCTCCTTTTTTTTTACAAGCTTTATGCGATCTCAGATTTATTGAAGCACTTACCATAATATATTATTTTTTCCACAGTGCTATAAAAGTTTAAAATTACAGTAAAACCTTGGATTGTGAGTAAGTTGTTCTGAGGGTGTTCTGCAAGACGAGCAAGTATTTCTAATAAATTTTAACTGGATAAGCAAGTGATGCCTTGCAATATGAGTGGTATGTGACACTGAATATCACCTGATCACAGCTGACCCAATGGTTCTTGAAATTCGCTTTGATATACAAGTGCTTTGGATCACAAGCATGTTTCCAGAATGGATTATGCTCACGAACCAAGTTTTACTGTATATTAAATTCCTGTTTGAGGAGGCTTTAATCAATGTTCCTCAAGATCTATGCCAAGAAATAAAATGTTGGATAATGATTATTTCTTCCCCACATTAAAGACATGCTTCTTTAATTCAACTCTTATGGCCAGGAACCTTTTCTGCAATATACAAACTTTCTAGAACATGTTGGAATCAATTTAGACAATTCTCAGCTAGCATATAAATTAAATTTTATTTACCATCTCTCTTTCAACACTAAGCATTAGTGGAAAAAAATGGCTATTCCTTATTCCCCTTAAAAAGTGAAAACCTTCTATGGAATCCAATAACTTTCTCCCGGAGCAGCTCTTTTGCTTCTCAAAAGTTTTATCACAGCATTTGTTCTTTGAAGCAGACATTGAGCAGTGAAGGTGCTCTGTCCAGACTGTGTGTTGCAGGAACTTAATTGTCCAGGGCAGACACTCATCTGTGAAATATGCCTTTAGTGGTTCTATAGTTGAAATTTTATTCCCCCTCAAACATAGAATTGTCAATAGTCCAAAGATAGCTAAGATGTATTTAGCTCTTCAGCAAGAAGTGGACATTTCTCCTCTTAGTATTTCAAAATTGAATATTAACTCCTAAAGTTCTTATTCTTACTTATCAGGATGCTGATATGTTTTGCTTTATGTAGATTATGCACTTATTTTATTCAAATTCTAATTTAGTCATTTTGGAAAATCACATTGGGATTGTAAAAAAATCCTTCTAAAATGTATTTCAAGAAGAATGTAAGAGTTATAGGAAGTAATGTTCCTATAAGTCAAAAAATTTATGTAAATCATTAATGAAAACCAGTCATTCATATAAACAAGTGTAATTCTTATCTTTTCAAATAAGAAAAGAAGTGTAATTCTTATCTTTTCAAATAAGAAAATCTCAAAGAAAATGAAAGAAAGAAACTCAAAAACATGTTATTTTTGTTTGATTTAAACAATATTTCCCAAGGAACACATTTTAATGTCTTATACCTGAAGGATACTTTATCATTAAAAGCAATTATGTCATCATCTTTTGCATAATGCCTATATAAAATTATGTATGCTATTGCCCACTTGTTTCTACCTATAATTGTTTTACAATTCAATTAAACCAGATATTTTTGCATGTCTAATAAGACACCTAGTGCCATGCAACACCTTTAAAGTGAGTGTCAAAATATATCATCCATAAATTTAACATAATATGGAAATACTGTTCATCTACATTAGAAAACAATTTTTTCAGGATCTCAAAGTTTTCAACAACAGAATGTTAATATTAGCATCCAGGTTCTGAATCATTAAAATTTATCTTGAATCATTTACATGAAATATGCACATAAGGCACTCATCTCATAATTTGACAATAAATTGGTTGCTTTCCAGTATATGACAAAAGCATGACTGAGATAATTACTATTTGAAGGAGACAGTCTAAAGGGCTTGCTAATTATATATTCTTTCAGATCACTGGTTCTCAAGTGCTAGTGTGCATAAAAATCATCTGTTAATATTCAAATCTCCTTTCTTATGATTTAATGAATGATGATTAGAAGGGTAACATTTATACTCCTTTCCTTTATTTTTCTCCGTGGCCCATCTTTCTTATTAGTCTTCATCCTCAAGCTTCTTCCCTCGTCCAGCTACTTTAATTTGATAGGGTCTGAGAGCCCCATTGACCCATGTTATTAACAGCTGTGGTTGCTGTTTCTTAGTTACAAGTGAGATTCCTCTGTTCTTTATTTCACTTGTGCCAAAATCAGAAAAATTATTTTGCTTTTCACTTGCTTCTAATTCCAAGTTCTACACATGTGTCAATAAGCTATATCTAGCCAGTCAGGGCCAGGAATAGAGTAGATTTTAAGAAGCATTTGATATTTTGCATGTATTCATTAGCGAGAGAGAAGGAAAGCTATTCATGTATGATGGTTTGTCCCAGAAGTAGGATTTGAGCTTGTTTTCTAAGTACTAAAGAGATTTGTGAAACTGAAAAAGTGAATTAATGATATTAACAGTGGATAGAGTGTTGATTAGAAAGATCTCAAAGCAGATTTGAGTGTCCAGGTGACAGTGGAAACTTAGAATCTACATAGTACAACCCATTATAAGCTGTGGGATGTATAGTGGAAGTCTCGGCAGTGCTAAGCAGGTTGGGGACAAGTATATGATAAAAGGGAGTTGCAGAAACTATTGGAGAAAAGAAGAAATTGAGTAATGGCAACTTGGCAGATGCTTGTTACTGAAATTGAAAATAAGTTTTAACAATGAGATCCTTGAAAGATAAGGAAGAAGTCTATGCCATTATGTTATAAATTTGCTGTTCCGATAAGTATCATCAAATATGTTTGGATATATAAATTTACCATAAGAATCAAAAGTTGTGGGGCGCCTGGGTGGCTCAGTCGGTTGAGCGTCCGACTTCAGCTCAGGTCACGATCTCACGGTCCGTGAGTTCGAGCCCCGCGTCGGGGTCTGGGCTGATGGCCCAGAGCCTGGAGCCTGCTTCCGATTCTGTGTCTCCCTCTCTCTCTGCTCCTCCCCCGTTCATGCTCTGTCTCTTTCTGTCTCAAAAATAAATAAACGTTAAAAAAAAAAAATTAAAAAAAAAAAAAAAAAAGTTGTAAGACATTCTATGGGTTTTGCACACACAGGCACAGATACACACTGATGTAAAGTAATAGTGCGCTTTGATGCCAATTTGACCATAGAGAAATATTCCTCAAGTTGATCTTTTCAACAATTTGTAAATGTTAAATGTTTTCTGATTATAATATTGAGTTTAGTGTTCAAAAATTTGCCATACTCTAACTTGATAAAATATCCCTAAAATCACAGATTCTTATTAATGCTCTGACCAAGCAAGCAAAACTAGGGCACTTTTTTCAATATTTAAATGTTTGTATTTTGGATTCAGAGAGTTTGAAACAATTGGTGTTTCCCAATACTGTGCTTAATCACGCATGAACAAATTATTCTTTACTATCCTATTGACTCTGAATTCTCAACTTTTAGATTTCTATATATAATTACTACTGCCTCCATTAAGAACAAAGCAAAGTTTATATTAGACTGGAGGCTGAGAGTGCCCTCTGAATATTTGGGGTATTTATTGTGACCAAAATGTGTTTTGCATTGGCTAGGGTGTTCACCTTCACCTGTAAAAGGAGATGGGAGAAGTGTGGATTGAGTAAAAGTGGTTCTCTGGACTACCTTCAGTACTGTCATTGTCCACCATTAAAAGGTAATAAAAGCTAATGAAATCTTATACAGGAAGGAGTTCCAAGTAATCAGAACCCTCAGGAATGACTGAGTCATGTCATCAAGTAAAGAAACATGACCAGTTAAATGCCAGCAGAATGTAAAAGGAAACATGAACTGGTTTTGGATGAGGAAAGCCATATTCACCACATACAACATTGGTACAAATTTCTTTCTGTATTTTCTTTTTTTTTTTTTTTTTTTGTAACAATTATTTCTTTTTGAGAGAGAGACACAATATGGACAGGGGAGAAGCAGAGAGTGAGAGAGACACAGAATCTGAAGGAAGCTCCAGGATCTGAGTCATCAGCACAGAGCCTGATGCAGGGCTGGAACTCATGACCTGTGAGATCATGACCTGAGCCAAAGTTGGACACTTAACTGACTGAGCCACCCAGGCACCCCACTTTCTGTATTTCCTTAATTTCTTTTTTATTTAAAATAAATGATACCCTCTTTTCCCCCCACAATTTCACATGATATGTTATTAGTTGGTAACCTTACAATTTAAGCCATAGATAAGAGAATTTTAAAAAGGGAACATGAAAAAACAGAAGAAGGAATGGTTATTATTATCAAATATTTTGATACAGCGGATGCAGGATCCGGTGATTTTTTATTTGCTCTCTTGTGAGAATGAGCTGCTTTCGTTATTGATTGTATAGTGGATAGATTCATTATGCATGGCATTTTTAGGGGTTAGGGCAATTTGTATATCACAAGTCCAATATATTTTGGACAGAAAATTGGGATGTTTTGTCCTGAATATTTATGATGTTGTGTGTATGTGTGTGTGTGTAGCATCTGGACTCCTTTTTTTGTTTAGAGAATTGACTCTATTGTGACTCTCAGAGGGAAGCACATCTAGCTTCCCACTAATGAAGCTGAAACTACTAGATGTTCATTTTCCAAGCTTCTCTTGCAAAAGAGGGCAACAACATGTAACTCAGACTGCGCTAATTTGATTTTGTTAAAAATAACCAGGAACCACGGAGTAATCTCTCTGGAGCAGAAATTGTTATAGCAAGATCAAATCCCCTGTGAAGCAAAGGCAGCAATGAAAGCTCAGTTTCCCTTGCTTGGTTAATGCATTAAAGGTTTCTTCACTGGATCAGTAATACATGGGACGTTTTTGTTCTGTTTTGTTTTGTTTTTGTTTGTTTTCTTAAGATCTTAGTTTCATTTAGTTAACATACATAACATACAGCGTTATATTAGTTTCAGGTGTACAATATAGTGATTCAGCACTTGTACAGATCACCCAGTGCTCTCATCACAAGTGCCCTCCTTAATCCCCTCATCTATGTAACCCATCCTCTCACCCACCTCCTGTCTGGTGACCTTCAATTTGTTCTAAGGAGTCTGCTTCTTGGTTTGCCTCTCCCTCTTCTCTCTCTTTTCCCTTTGCTCATTTGTTTTGTTTCTTAAATTCCACATATAAGCAAAATCATATGGTATTTGTCTTTCCTGACTTATTTTGCTTAGCATAATACTCTATCTCCACCCATGTCATTACACATGGCAAGATCTGATTCTCTTTTATGGATGAATAATACTCCATCTTATGTATGTATCCACATCTTCTGTGTCCATTCATCTATCAGTGACACTTGCGCTGCTTCCATAATTTGGCTATTGTAAATAATGCTTCTGTAAACATAGGGCTTCACATATTCCTTTGAATTAGTGTTTTTGTATCCTTTGGGTAAAAAAACAGTAGTATAGTTCCTGGATGATAAGATAGTTCTATTTTTAATCTTTTGAAGAAATTCAACAGTTTTCCATTGTGGCTGCACCAGTTTGCATTTCCACCAACAGTGCACAAGTTTTCCTTTTTCTACACATCCTCTCCAATAGCTGTTGTTTCTTGTGTTATTGATTTTTGCCATTCTGGCAGATGTGAGGTGATATCTCATTGTGGTTTTGATCTGCATTTCCCTAATGCAAGTGCTGATGAACATGTTTTCATGTCTCAGTTGTCCATCTCTGAAGAAACATCTGTTCATGTCTTCTGCTCATTTTTAATTGGATTATTTGTTCTTTTGGTGTTGTTGTATAAGTTCTTTATATGTTTAGGATATTAATCTTTTATCAGATACTTCATTTGCAGAATCATGTCCCATTCTGTAGATTGCTTTTTACTTTTGTTGATTGTTTCTCTCATTGTTCGAAGCTTTGTATATTGATGTAACCCCAATAGTTTATTTTTGCTTTTGTTTCCCTTGCCTCAGGAGATATATCTAGAAAAAAGTTGCTACATTTGACATCAAAGAGGTCACTCTTTGTGTTCTCTTCTGGGATTTTTATGGTTTCAGGTTTCACATTTAGGTTTTTAATCTATTTTAAATTTATTTTTGTGTATGGTGAAGGAAAGTGCTTCAGTTTCTTTCTTTTGCATGTTGGTGTCTAGGTTACCCAGTACCATTATTGAAGAGACTGTCTTTTTCCCATTGAATATTCTTTCCTGCTTTGCCAAAAATTAATTGATGATATAGTTGTGGGTTTATTTCTGGGTTTTCTATTCTGTTCTATTGACCTATGTTCTAGTTTTGTGCCAGTACCATACTCTTTTCTTTTTAAAGTTTTTATTTAAATTCCAGTTAGTTAACATGCAGTGTAATATTATTTTCAGGTGTTGTATTTAGTGATTCTTCACTTACACACAACACCCGGTGCTCATCACAAGTGCCCTCCTTAAGTTCCATCTCCTATTTAACCAATCCCCCCACCCATCTCCCCTCCAGTAACCATCAATTTGTTTTCTATAGTTCAGAGTCTGTTTCTTGGTCTGCCTCTCTTTTTTTTCTACACATGTTCATTTGTTTTGTTACTTAAATCCCATATATAAGTGAAATCAAATGGTTTTGTTATTAAACCCCATATATGAGTGAAATCAAATGGTATTTCTCTTTCTCTGATGGACTTATTTTAGCATAAGTCTCTCCAGCTCTATCCACATAATTGCAAATGCAAGATTTCATTCTTTTTCATGGCTAATATCTCATTGTAGGTGTATATATACATACGTATATATACACATACATATATATATATACACATACATATATATATACATACATATGTATATACATATATATATATATATATATATATATATATATATATATATATATATATGTCATATATATGTGTGTGTGTTCACATATTCATTTATTAGCCGATGGACATTTCGGCTCTTTCCGTAATTTGGCTATTATTGATAATGCTGCTATAAACATCAAGTTGCATGTATCCCTTTGACTTAGTATTTTTGTATCCTTTGTGTAAATATCTAGTAGTGCAATAGCTGAATTGTAGGATAGTTCTATTTTTAAGCTTTTGAGGAACCTCCATACTGTTTCCAGAGTAACTATGCCAGTTTGCATTCCAACCAACAGTGTAAGAGGGCTCCCCTTTATCTGCATATTCACCAACATCTATTGTATCCTGTGTTGTTAATTTTAGCCATTCTGACTTGTGAGGTAATACTTTTTTGATTACTACAGCTTTGTAATGTAACTTGTGATGTTACAGTTAGCTATTCTGACTTGTGAGGTAATACTGTTTTGATTACTACAGGTTTGTAATGTAAATTGTGATGCCTTCATTTTGTTTTTCCTTTTAGAGTTGCTTTGGCTATTTGAGGTCTTTTGTGCTTCCATACAAATTTTAGGATTGTTTGTTCTAGTTTTGTGAAAAATGCTGTTGGTATTTTCATAGGGATTGTGTTAAATCTATAGTGTGGACACGTAACAATACTTGTTCTTCCAATCCATCTTTCTTTTCCTTCTGTCATTTTCAATTTTTAAAATTTTTTTCAATGAAGATATTTATTTTTGAGAGAGAGAGAGAGAGAGAGAGAGAGAATGAATGAGTGGGGAGAGGCAGAGAGAGAGGGAGACATAGAATCTGAAGCAGGCTCCAGGCTCTGAACCGTCAGTACAGAGCCCAACATGGGGCTCGAATTCATGAACTGAGATCATGACCTGAGCCAAAGTCGGAAACTCAACCAATTGAGCCACTCAGGTGCCCCTGTTATCTTCAATTTCTTTCATCAATATTTTGTGGTTTTCAGAGTACAGGTCTTTAACCTCCTTGGTTAACTTTATTCTTAGATATTTTATTCTTTTTGGATTTTGTTTTATAATAGGTGAAGAAAAATGACAGATTAAGTGGACAAAATTATTCTTAAAAAAAGCAATAAGTAGATTCTCACACTTAATTGACTCCACTAATCTTCCTTATTTTTATTATTTTGGTTTGTTTATTTCTTTCACCTCAATCCCCAACTGTATTTTATGACTCAGGCATTATCACTCCTCTGTATTTTGTTTCTTTTGAAGAACCCAAATCTCAAATATCTGACTGAAATCTTTTTTTTTTCTCTTTTATTCTTCTCTCATTCTCACACTTGAGTTTTAATTATGAATTGCCTTTAATGATTTTTTTTTCATTCCTAGATTTTATATTATTCTTCTATCCTTTATTTCTCTCCCTATAATCCTTCAATGCCAAGATAAGAATTGTGAACAATCTATTCACTAATCTTTTAGAATCTCTTGTATTTCTGTCTTCTTCTCAAGGCCATGGCTATGCTTTTACATTTATAACCATAATCAGTGGTTTCCTCTATTCAATTATATACTTTATATTTCAGTTTGAGTCACATAAAAAGGCATATTTCAATTAACATATCCAAAACTAAATGTTTTATTCCCACCCCTAACCTTGCTGTGTTCCCTCCTTCATTTCTTCCTTACCATGAAAAATGTCTCCACTAAGCCCACAAGTGGTCAAGGCAGAAATCTAGGAGTTGTTATCTTAGTCATTGTTATCTTAATCCATACATGATTTACATCCAAATGTATTTCAGATTCTGTCCATTTTTGTCCATTTCCATTGTGTCCACATGGGTAAAGACATTCTTTACCTACATTCTTTATTGAAATGGCCTCCTGACTATTCTTTCTTGTTTTCTCCCTGAATTCTGAATACTCCATGCAGTACCAAATTATGATAAAAATGAAAGGCAATCACATAACTGCTCACCTAAAACCTTTCAAAGACCTCAAGTATTCTGGTCCCTAATCTTGCACCATCAATGTGCATTCCCCCTGATGTCTTGCACACATTCCTTTCACACCACACACTTCTTACTCACTTAAGTTCATAGCTATCATATATCGAGCTCTTTCCTACTTTAACACTCAGCAAATGTTGTTAACCCTGACTCACCTTTACAAATAGTAACTCACCACTAGTCTTTGAATCACAGTTTAAATCTTATGTTCTAATAAAGCATTTTTGACAGCCCCAAAAAAGTAAGTCAGTCAAACATATACTTGTTTTTCTTTGATTTTCACAGTCAGTATTTGCTCTCTTCATTGTGTTCTGCAAAATTTATTAGTATTTAATGTATTTATTTACATACCTTTACTGTATCATAAGTTCCTGAAAGAATAACATCTGGAGGATTTTCCATTTCGCACCTAAAGTCTGACACAGCATCGGGAATATTTTTTACTTAGAAGAAAATTTTGTCATTAAAAGATAAATAAATTCTGAAAATACCTCTCTTTACTTCCATTTAAACCAGTGGAGAGAGTCAGCTGAATATTAAGACTTCTTCTAAAATGTATACATTATAAGTTTGATTAAGCCTTCATGAATTGTTTTATTAAGCATTCTGGAATCCCCATTTAAGTATTATAAGCATTTTGTATTCCTCTAACCAGCCCCACCTCTACCCTCCAATATCTCTAAACAAATTAAGATGCTGAAGTTACAATGTAATTTGAGATAATCTGATATATTTACTGAATCTATGCTTTCTGAATCTTAATATATTTCCTTTGTTTTGTGTTTTGTTTCTTTTTACTTTATTGTTTATTTTAATTTCATTTATTTATTTATTTATTTATTTATTTATTTATTTAATTTGCATCCAGGTTAGCATATAGTGCAATAATGATTTCAGGAGTAGATTCCAGTGATTCATGCCCTATGTACAACACCCAGTGCTCATCCCAACAAGTGTCTTCTTTTTACAAATATTATTTCAGAATGAACACTCTCTATTTTTCTCCTATCACTATCTTAGATCATTTCCCCTGAACTGTTCAGTTCCTTACACATGTCTTAGGCAGACTCCGAAGCCCTAAGTGTAATAAATTCAATACAGTTAAAACTTTAGTTGTGTTTGTAATTCAACACTCATCCTTTCCCAAACTTTAAGCAGAACTTGAATGGGAAAGTGGCCAAATCTACCCCTATCTTCTCTTGACAGCATGACTTCCTCCCACTTTGGGAAAAGCACTGGGGTGACTGTAGAAAGTGAAGAAATGAATACTTATTTCCTTGGTGCTGTGTGTCCTCTATGGGTTCCCCTGGCTAAGACTGTTATTGTCATTTGTAAAGTCAGATTTCAAAGTACTAACATATTTCAATGGTGTGGAACAATAGGGAGATTTTTAAGAGACTTGAAAGTTGGAGATTCCTTTCATGTGAAAGTCTCTCAGCACTCTGGTTTACTCTTGGCTGCAGTAGTATACCCGAAGTTGTTTTTCTAAAGGCAACTTCTTTATGTAGAAGAGGTCTCATGCCTGATCACCTTCCATATAGTCTAGGAAAATCAAGCATTTTTATTTTGCCAATTCTTATTTTCTTCAGATAGAGAGGTGGGTGAAGAGAATATTTCACACATAAGCAGATGCTACCTGGAAAAAAGACATGCACAATTTGCCGTCTTGCAGTGTCTTCTGACAGCTATAATGGAGTCTTTTGGAGTCCTCATACGTGACATGGGGAATAAGGAAACATCTTGACTTTCTACAAAGAAAGTGAAAAAAAAAACAACAACTTCCAACTAGGCAGAAGAATAATGACTTCATTAATTCCACTGAGTGTGTCTTGGAGGAGGGAGTAGACTCATGTTGATGATAGTTGTAGCTTAGTTGCCTATTGATAAATTCTGATGGTTGTCTATATTTAAAAGGTTTCGGTTCCTTTAGAAATATGCAGTTCTTTATATATCTTTGATTCCTCCCTTCTGGCCATGTTTGTCAAAACAAGGCAAACTGTTACATTTATAAACATGAAAGCAGTTGTTCCTTCGTTAAAATTGAACTTGCTTCCAGGGTGCCTGGGTGGCTCAGTTGGTTGAGTGTCTGACTTTGGCTCTGGTCATGATCTCTCAGTCTGTGAGTTCGAGCCCTGCGTCCCTGAGTCAGGCTCTGTGCTGACAACTCAGAGCCTGGAGCCTGCTTCTGATTCTGTGTCTCCCTCTCTCTATCTGCCCCTCCCCCACTCATGCTCTGTCTCTCTCTCTGTCAAAAATAAATAAACATTAAATTTTTTTTAAATTGAACTTGCTTCCTATTTTTCTTTAGTGTTTTAAGCATTGGGTGTGTATTATATTTTTTAAACAATAACTTTGAGATATAATGTGCTTAACATAGAATTTGCCTATTTAAAGTGCACACACAATTCAGTGAGTTTTAGTGTATTTACAGATGTATATAACCATCATTGCAATTAATTTTAGAACATTTTCGTCACCCAAAAACATAACTAACTTTAACTTTTTGAAGAACTAGAGACTGTTGTCAAAAGCAACACTTCCACTTAGTAATGTGTAAAAATTCAAAATTTTCCATATCCTAGGAACACTTGTTATTATCTGTCTTCTTGATTACAACCTTCCTAGTGGTGAGAAGCGGTGTCTCATTATGTGTTTTTTTTCTTTTTCATTTTCCTAGTCCATTCCTAGAATTAGCCACCTCCACCCAAGTATAAGACATTCTGTCATAATCCTTATGCTTTTGAATTGTATTTCCCTGATTACTGATAACGTTGACTATCTTGTCATGTACTTATTGTTGTATTTCAGAAATGTCCACAAAGATCATATGCCCACTTAAGAAAGTTGTATTATTTGTCCTGTTATTACTTTATTGTCAGAGGTCTTCAGATATCTATATCTATATATGTATGTAGATATAGATATATTTCTATCACATAAGTGTTATGGATTCAAGTCTCCTATCAGGTATACAATTTGCAAATATGTCCATCCATTCTTTCCTCTCACTTTCTTGTTGGTATCCTTTGAGGCACAGAATTTTTAATTTTGATGAAGTGCCCTGTATGTATGTGCATGTAATCCTTTTGTCACTTCTTTTCTGCGGTCATGTCTAAGAAGCCTTTCCTGAACCTCTGGTTACAAAGATACACTCCTATATTTTCATCTAAGAGTTTTATAGTTTTAGCTTCTTCATTTAGATCTGTAATCCATTTTGCGTTGTTTTTTTTTTTGTTTGTTTGTTTGTTTGTTTTTGTCATCCAGGTATCCCACTGACATTTGATGAAGAGACTATTCCTTCTTCCTTTGAATTGTTTTGGTACTCTTACCAAAAATCAATTGATTATAAGTATGATGGCTTATTTCTGGACTATCAATTATATTCCATTGATCCATACTTCTAACATTATGGCAGTCTTGTACTGGTTTGGTTACTCTGACTTTGTTGTAAAATTTGAAATTTGAAGTGTGAATCTTTCCAACTTTTGTCTTTTCCAAGCTTGCTTTGCCTATCCTAGATCCCTTAAAATTCCACATAAATATTAGCATCCACTCTTTAATATGTGCAAAAAATAAATAGCCAACTGATTTTGTTAGGGGTTACATTACATCCATAGATTAATTTGAGATGTATTTCTATCTTAATCACAATAAGTTTAACAATCCAGGAACATGCAATATCATTACATTTTTGTAGGCCTTCTTTAATTTTCTTTCAACAATATTTTGTAGGTGTTAGCGCCCAAGTTTTGAACTTCTTGTGCTAATTTTTTATTACTTTATAATTTTTATAAGTATTTTATTCTTCTTAATGTCATTGTAAATAATTTTTAAGTTTTTATTTTTGTATTGTATATTTCTAGTACAGAGGATACAATTAATTTTTGTGTATTGACCTTGTATTCTGAAACTTTGCTGAACTTGTTTATTAGTTTGACTAGATTTCCAATGTGAATTCACTAGGATTTTCTACATGTAAGATCATATAATCTGCAAATAGACACAGTCTTAGTTCTTTCCTAACTCGAATGCTTTTTATTTCTTTTTCTTGTCTAATTGCCCTGGCTAAAACTTCCAGAACAATGTTGATTAGAAGTGATGAGAAGGCACCTGGGTGGCTCAGTAAGTTAAGTATATGTCTCCTGATTTCAACTTATTGGTTTTGACTCTTGATTTTGATCATGATCTCATGTTTTGTGAGATTGTGCCTCACGTTGGGCTCTGAGCTGATAATATGGAGCCTACTTGTTATTCTCTCTCACTTCTCTCTGCCCTTCTTCCCCCTTGTATGCGCTCTCTCACTCTCAAAATAAATAAGTGTTTTTAAAAAAAGAAGTGATGAGAGAAGATATCATTGACCTGTTCCTAATTGAGGGGGAAAACATTGAGCCTTTCACCATCAAGTATGATATTAATTGTGGAGTTTTATAATGATCCTTAATCAGATTGAAAAAGTTCCCTTCAAATCTCAGTTTGTTGACTTTTTTCATAAAAGAGTATTGGATTTTATCAAATACTTCTTACACATTTATTGGAATAAATTTTAAAACTGTGCAATTAATGGGAAAATAAAATAGAGTTATCCCACTACCAGATACGATTTGCATTAAATTTGAAATGAGGCATTGGCCTAATGCAAGAAAGGAAGGGACTTTTATAGGGATCCCTGTCTACCAAGATTAAATTTCTCCAGTCAAAGAATGGTTCACCTCTACATTGTAAGCCTATATTTCTTGAATCATTAATTCAAATGGTAGTGCATTAGATTCACGTGAATATGATTTGACAGTTTAACACTTTATGTCTTTACATATGTAAACCAAATATTTTCTTGACAAAAGAAAATGACTCATAAACGATTTGCTATCTTCTGTGATTTTAGTAACAAATGCTGAGATAAATCAGATATAGTGAAAATAGAATATGTTTTAAAATATTTTATTTTACAAAAATTTTTATGTCGATGTCTCTATGTCTCTCACACATTTGTATATAAATAGACACACAAATACACACACAACAGATACCATCACATGTTAATTTTTATATACTTTGTTCCTGCTTATCACATCATAGAAGCTGATACATGTTTGGAAAGAATTCAGATGAAATTTCAGTTATTTCATTGGAGTACCCTGAGGGAAATTATTTCCCTGCTTCTTTTATGAAATATTGTAGATAACAAAACACTTTTCTTTCCACTGGGACTTACAGTGATTCAAAATTTTTATCATAAAAAACTCCTACAATATATTCCCTAGAAAGTTACCTTATATTGTAGGTCCTTCAATTTTTTAAGAGTAAATAAAGGCAGATTATTTGATTCCTCACCATTTGACAAAATCGTATTGAGAAATCTTTATAGTAACATTAAGTGACAGGAGTTTGATGTCTTTTGTGAATACTGGAAATCAGTCCCATTATTGTATAGTCAAACATAATCAATACCTATTATTATCATATCTTGAGGTATTTAAGAATTCTTATAATGGTTATGCTATGAAAGACTTAAATATATTTAATTAGTTCAATAAATAAGAAGGTAAATTTAAAATGGAAATATCACTGACAATTTATATCACGTTTTAGAGTTAGGAGCACAAACATAAAAACCCATGTAATAAATGGTTTCTCTTTATACAGACTTTCTGCTTCTGAACTGTCATACAAATAATAGTAAATCATCACATGTACATATACATACATATGTGCATAGCATTATACACTTATATGTATATCTAAATATCTAAATATCTATATCTGTGGAATGAGATGTGTGAAATAAGAGCAAGAGAGCTCATTTAATATGAAAGCTACTAACTCTGAATATCTTGTTGAGATGCAGTTGGTGTATTTCTTTCCGATTTAGGTTTAAATTAGGAGTACTACATTCTTTGCTGAATGTTTTTAGAAAGCGACTGTTTATAAGTTATTTTTTCATATAGTTTGCCTATTTCAGCTTCACCAATGGAGGACTATTTAATGACAGCAGTTTTTCATCTAACCAGCACCTATTTTTTATTCTGGAGAAAGTTGAAAATTAAAGGTTGCAATAAGTTAAAATACCTTTTCATTTCCCACCTATAGAATAAAAAAACAATCCATGATTCTGACAGAGTTGCATTAAAAGAGCAAAGGAATATCCTTTTCCAGATTAAAAGAACAGAAAATTTTACATAATATTAAAATATGATTTTATTTTGTTTTTACTATAACATCTTTTCTTATCACTTATGAATAAAGAAATATCACATCATATTACAGGCATGGAGATATATGTTTTTAAATTTAATGTAAATTGGCCTAGAAAACATATAGTTAAACCCACTGTATATCCATATAGAATATAAAAATATATAGCAAACCCATTGTTTCAATCATAAAAAGAAAAGATACATTCTAAAAGTAGGCTAGAAGTTATGACTCATGGGTGAGGCTTTGATTGGTGGGAAATCCATGGTCACTATTGGCAGGCCTTTCTGTGAACAAAGTAGGGACGGTGAGAAACTGAAGATGAAACATATAGTCCCAGAAAGTGATCCAAAATTGGATTCACTAGTGAAAAATGTGACTAAACCCTTCCATGGAGCCAAAATAATTCCTTGTTTACTTTTGTGTGTATTACCGAATATAGAATGGCATTTTGGTAGACTAGCATTCATTAAATTTAAAAACATGAATCTTAAATGTTTTGTTCCACATTTACATAATTAATGGCCAAAGGGTATGACTCAGTGGACAGTTTAACCGTCCGCTTTGTCACACAAGTATTCATTGGAAACCACTTTCACTGTCTTAAACAAAACTGACAAGATATTATCATCAATTGATTGACAGAAAACAGAAAAGTTTATTGAGATTTATCTAAAATGCATACATCATTTTATAAATCCAAAGTTTGCAGAGGTGTGCATTGTGATTGTGGTTGTATGTGAAGTTTAAAATCACTTTTTCATTGCAGCTATTCCATTGTTCCGGTTAAATTGTCTTTGCAACCCAAAATGTGTGAATACCTGCTGAACTGTTTTAGTTGACATTCTGAATGTACAACTCATGGTATTGATTAAAGAATACATTCCCTATAGTATAAATAAAAATTAACATAGTTGTAGATTACTTGCCTCTAATGTATTAATAAATGATAGCTGAATTGAGAAGTCTGGCTCCAGGCCAAATCCTATAGTTGATCATTCAGGACTGACCATAGGCAATTACAAAGAGTTTACCTGACAGGCCACACTCCTCACACCAAGCATGATGCACAGACAATGTATTATAGTCTCTGAAAGGAGTTACAGTCAAGGGCTCAGGTCATACTCTAGTGCATAGTTGCATCCATAGCCCAGGGGCCTCTACTTCAAGGCCTCTATCAGGGACCCTCTCCCAACGGCTTCCTAAATGCCTCTGCTGAATCTCCTTATAGATGGGGAGGGAGGGAGATTCTTTAAAATTGTGGTATGATTGTAGTGTAATTGACACGTAATATTATATTAGTGTCAGGTGTACAACATAATGATTTGATATTTGCACACCTTGCAAAATGATTGCCACAATAATTCTAGTTAATGCCCATCACCTTACATAGTTACAATTTTTTTTCTTGTGATGAGAACTTTTGATATCTCTTAGTACCTTGCAAATATGCAATGTAGTATTGTTCACTATGGTCAGATTGCCAAGAGGGCATGAAAAGATGCTGAATATCACTAATGATTAAGGAAATGTGAATCAAAACCGCAATGAGATATCACCTCACACCCATTATAATGGATATTTTTTTATGTTTTATTATGTATTTTTGTGAGAGTGAGTGGGGGAGGTGCAGAGACAGAGGGGGACAGAAGATACAAAGTGGGCTCCATACTGACAGAAGAGAGCCTGATGGGGGGGGCGCAAATTCATGAACCATGAGATCATGACCTGATGGACAGTTGGTTGAGACACCAGGGCATCCCTATCATGGATATTATTCAGAAGGTAGGAAATTTAAGGACACCTTTCCCCATTCTGATTCTGCACTTATCACTTCTCTGTTCCCAGTTCTTTCCCTTTACCCTCCCCCAGCCTCTGGGTCCATAAAGTGGCAGGAGTCTTTTGTTTAGAACTCCTTCAGCATTGAAACCATGCCACCCAGCCCACTTGTGCTGTTACATTTAACCCTCACTTGGCACCCTTCCATTGGGAAAAATAGAACATTGCGAAAGTTCTCTTACTGTAAATGATAGAGGCTTGACTATTACTTTCATTTTGACTTATTGCCTTAATCACTGCTCTGCCACCTGTTTGATTAGCTCTCTCCCATTTAGTCCAGTTTTTGCATATCTATTCTGTCTTTTACATTGAACGGAACAGTCAATTTAATATATCTAGATTGTAAAACCTCTCAGGCTTCTTCATACCTTCAGACAACAAAAACTAGTGTTCTTTACAAGCCTAGTTTCTCACCTGTAAATTAGGTCAGTTTTATCAATTCAGTGAATCAGTTGCTCCCAGACTTAGGTTTTGTGTATTAAAATGGTTGAGAGAGTTAAACTGATGTCAAGAAAAATTCACAACACCCTGGAGGAACCTGAGTTTACTTTCTACAGTAAGAGTTCCAAGTAGCAGATAGCTGCATCACCACAGCCAGGATGATCTCTCCAGGAGCCTGTCAATCAACAGAACAAAGTCCTAGGAGTAATACCACAGAAAATTAATTTGAAATTTTAAACATACAGCATGTACAATGTAACTCTCTAATTATCATATTGTCTGGCACATAGTTGGTTTTTATTAAGTTTGGCTATTTTTATTAACATAATTAGGTATATTAGAATCAGACTCAAATCCCATTCTTTGCTTTCTTCTGGCTTTTGCAAATCTGAGTAGGTTTCTTACATCCTGGTAATATAGAATTCATTATAATTCTTTCCTTTTATCTGTATTCATTCATCTGACTATAAACTCATTTATTACATAAATACTTTAAAACTCCTGTTATAAACCAGATGCTGAATAAGGCACTGTTTATACAAAAATACTCTCAGTTTTGTGGCAAAGATGCAAACACACCATGGCAATGGTGTGCTGTAATATTTTCATTTAGTAATGGATACATGCATGGATGCAACTAATCTAACACTATTTGACCTATAGTCACATGCATTCCATTGCACCACATACTCTGAGAAATGTTAGCAGATAGATGATTGCAACCGCCAGGTAGCTCACAAGAGCTTTTGAAAAAGAATTGGGTGGTAGGTCCAATTCTGTTCATGGAAAAGTAGCTTGTATTATTAGACTTATTATTCAAACTTAAAACAATAACAAAAATGTGTAATATAAAAACAATTCTTTGAAGGCACTGGAGAGCAACCATGTGGCAGAACCAGTAGGGTATAGAATCCTGACAAGAAAAGAGACAGACTACATGCAAAGGATTGAATAATGCTCCTTCCCCTCAGACATCATATCCACTCAGAACCTCAGAATATGAACTTATTGGAGAATATTGTATCACTATATTGGTCAGTACAAGGATCTTCATGTTTCCTTTTTATAGTTACACACAATTCGTTTCACACCAGGCCTTTCTTTAACCCCTGTCAATGCTGAGATTTTTAATTACCTCAAATACATTTTAATGTAATCTAAATAAGCAAAAGCATGAAGATTTTTAGGATATTCATGTGTAGAGGCAAGGGAGGAGACTAATAATATTATGTGTGTGCTTAAAGCTTCTATTTCAAACATATGGTAGTATATTATCCTTATTTGGGTTAGTCATCAAGTAAGATTTGAAAACTGGAATCGGCTTGTATTGACATTAATGGAAATAGTATGCATTTTCTGTTAAACAGAATAGCACTGTGTATAAAATTATATGTGATCTCTGAGTTATATTAATTTGTTACAAAGTTATAATCAAATGAAATATTCAGAAATGCCCTTTTTTGAGGTTTATTGGCAAGTGATATAAAATAATAATAATAATAATAATAATAATAATAATAATACAGGGAAAATGTAAGTGCATATTAAAAGGACAAATAAGCTAAGTTTTGTTCTCAAAAATGGCTACCTCACTTGGATGGTAATAATAATTTCTAATACCCCAAACAAATATTATTAAGAGATACAGAGAGCTAGTTTTGTATCATGGCTCAGTGATTTATTAATATGTAAACATGGCTGACACATAATTTCTTCAAGGTATAATTTTATTGTCTCTGGAATAGGGATAAGAATAGGTTCTATATTAATAAGTTGTTTGTGTATGAATTAAATTTGTACAGCATTTAATGCACTTTCTGACATATAATAACTGTGCATTACATATTACTTATTATCATCAGTTCTGCTCAAGAAATAATGGTGTAGGTGTGGGGTTGATTGTGTAATATGAAATGAAGAAATGGGCAGACAAAAACAGAGACCAAAATGATATATACCAAAAATTAACCATGGTTAAACTTGGGTTATGGATTTAGCTAGTTTAAGATTTAAAAAATCTCTCGTTTTTATTTATTTTCCAAAGGCTTTTGAAAATTTACCTTCTTAATTTGTAATTAGAATAAAATTTTATTAAAAAATTAATTATATACTATATATTTTCTAGGAAGTGTACTTGATGAAAATTATTGTAATTAGGTTATAGATAAGGAAAATAAGCTCTTTGTATACTGTTCACTCAAATGAGGAAAGGTAAGAGTTCATGAACTCCTTCAGGGATGGCAGACTTCTTAGAACTCTGAGCTCAAAAAGACCTTTCTACTGGGTCACTTATTGAATGACCCAGTAGAAAGTACCAGCTTTTTAAAATATCTTTCTTAAAGACTCTCTTTTGGAATACATCAATATTACCTAACTTTTAAAAAATCTTTTATGAAAAAGGGAAGAAGATAGAAACAATATCATGGAATCCATTTAAGTCACTGCCTTGAAAAATAATGGATCAATTTATTCCCATTCTCTGTGGAGGCTACTGGTATAGCAACAATATCAAGAACTAATGTGCTGCCTATAAGAAATGTTTTGAAAAGTTTTAGACCTTCTTGGTTATTTTATAAAAATTATTTTGTTTTATTTTTTAAATATTTGCAATTGGCTATGACTCCAGGGATTCCTTTTTATGCCCATAATATAGGTTCATTTGGGGTCTTGCTTCATGTCAGAAATTTCTAAGAGTGGAAGACTAGATATCCAAATATATAAAAGAGATAAACAAAAATAATGATGTTCCAATATATTAACTGAGCAACTGTTAAAATTTAATTTTATTTCTCGCAGGGGACACTTAACCTATAAATTATGAGTGGAAAAACATGGGAAACAAATATTAAGATGGTACTGTTAAACAAAACCATGTTGATAATTATATTAAAAGTCAGAATTAATCAGATACATAAAAATTAAGAACAGTGATCCTAAACCCACTTGGAATATCAAGGAATAAAAGGTAAAAATAAAAAAAATATATACCATCTTAACACTAAGAAAAACCCAGAATACCTACATCAATACCAAAAAAAACACCTAGGCTTAAGAACAAAGAATATTACCAGAAAAGAAATAAGACATCACATCGCAGTGAAGGGATAAATTCATTAACAAGCCATAGTGGTTTTAAATGTGTACGTTAACAACAAACTCCCAAAAGATGAAGCAAAAATAGTGATAGAACTTGAAGTAAAAGTCGGAAAATGCATGATTATAGTTGGAGATTTTAGGACTCTTCTCAGTAATTGACAGAACCAATAGAAAACCACTCTATTTTTGTCAGATGCTCAAACTTTTATTTTAATTCTTTCAAAATACTGTCAAAATTAATTAGAACTACAAAGACATGTACAAAATTTCCCTTCTGAAAAAGAATCTATAAAAGTAGATGGTTTAGAAAAAAATAAAAAGACCTAATATCAGTACTGTGAAATTGATTTTCTCAATGTAAAGTAATAGTAATTTATAATTGCTGCCTGTAGTTGATTTTCTAGGCTTATTTACACATTATTGTTGACAGATATATAAAGGAGTTTCTTTTATTTTAGAAATATCTTTAGTTTTATTATATTTCATAGAATAGTCCTGATTTTTTTTCCCTTTACAAATCTTTCAGTGTGAGAACATATCATATTAAGTTTGAAATCAACTTTAATGTTCTTCTTCCTCTTGAGTCACAGATTGGAAAGGCAACATAGTTTGTCCCTTTTCAGGGTCAGGTATTCCAAGAATTCTAATCAGTTTATTTGAAGGAAATGAATTTCATGACTTGAGGAAGAAGCAAGAATGAATGGTCTAAAACTTTAGGAATCTGGCATAAACCAATATCATGTCCATTGCATTTCTCCTATTAATCATATGTAGATAGCAAATTGATAGGGGTATCTGAAAGGAAATTCAGCAATGGACCCAGAGAAAGAATGACGCAAACCATGGACAAGAAAGGCTCATCACTTCTACATGAGGTTGTCATGCTATTGAAAGGAGCTCCCGCCCCCACCCCCCGCTCCAGGCTAATCTCAAATAGTTAAGAGTTTCATTTTTATGATCAAAATTAATTTTTCCACAATAGGCTGACTAAGATAATAAGTTGACAAAGTACAATTTGCATCATAAAGTCAAACATCTAAACTGCTAGTGTGTTTTGTATCTATGGGTCATTATTTATTTTAGTTACATAATAAACCCTTTTAAAGTCCTTACTTTAGTATTCAGATCAAGACAGATTTCTTTTTTTTTTCTTGATATTTCCTGATCTTCTCTTTTATATCTCAATGAGCATCTTGTTCGGCCTCATATTTTCATCTTAATTAATTTCCTTACCTAGAAGTGATGCAGATTATTTTTTTTACGTCCGTTTACTCTGAGCAGATTTGTTTTGTCTGTGATATCTTCTCATTAAATTCTTTTCATATTAAGGTTTTCAGTTAGCTCTTTATTTCATATCAAGTTTTCTTTTTTAAAAATTTAAGGACCCAAATAGTCTTTTTGATTCTCTTTATAATGCTGTTTCTCTTACTTTCTCTTCCACTTTGGCATTAATGAAGTTTAATTCATGCTTCAATCCGCTACTTCTATTTTAAGATTTTTAAGATTCTCTATGTTTTATTTTTGTTGCTTCATATTTTTCTCAACTGGTTTCATTTTGATTTTACATTTTTATATTTTGCCTTTTTTACAAACTTTAACCACATTATCAAAAAACTTGACCTAATTGGACATTTATTACATAGCCCAATAGACAACAGCAGAAGGAACATTATTTTTGTTTTGTTTAGTTTATTTTTTTAAGTTTATTTATTTACTTTGAGAGAGAGAGAGAGAGAGAGAGAAGCAGAGACAGAGGGAGAGAGAGAAGAAAAGAGAGAGAAAAAATCCCAAGCAGGATCTGCACTGTCAGCACAGATACTGATGTGGGGCTCAAACTCACAAACTGTGAAATCATGACCCAAGCCAAAACCAAGAATCTGAAGTTTAACCAAATGAGCCATCCACATGCCCCTTTTGGTCTTGTTTATAAATATAGTTATTTTATTTGGTTATGTAAAAAACTTGTTTGAGATATCTTTGTACAACTTGATGTTTTGATATATGTATACATTGTGAAAAGATTAGCTCAATCAAGCTAGATCATTTATTCATCACCTCTATATAGACCTCATTATGTATATGTGTGAAGTTTTAATCGAAGGGCATCATCTCAGCAAATTTTAAGTGTGCAATACAATATTGTTGACTACCATCACCACACTGTGCATTAGATCTCCAGAATTTATCTTGAATAACTGAAAATTTGTTTCCTTTGACCAACATCTTCCCATTTCCTCCTCCCCTTACACATCTACCTCTGCTGACCATCATTCAATTCTCTGCTTCTGTGAGTTTTACTACTTTAGGTTCCACATATAAATGAGAGCATGTAGCACTTACCTTTCTGGGTCTGGTTTATTTCACTTAGCATGATGTCATCCAGGCTCATCCATGTTATCAGAAATTGCTGGATATTTTTTTCTTTTTTAAGTCTGAAAAATATTCCATTGAATATGTTTGCCACAATTTCTTTTTTTATTTATTAGTGGACATTTAATTTATTTCCACTTTTGGCTTTTATGAACAATGCTGCAATAAACAAGGGAGTGAAGATATTTCTCTACTGATTTTATTTCATTTGGATCACATCCAGAAATGAGACTGCTGGATTATGAGAGTTCCAATTTTTAATTTTTTTGAGGCACATTTCTCCTCTTTTCGAAAGTGGCTACACTAATTTATATGCCCACCAGCATTGTACCAGGGATCCCTTTTCTCCCACATCCTTGCCAACACTTGTCTTTTCCCTTTCTCATAATAGTTATCCTAACAAGTATGAGGTGATATCTCATTATGGCTTTGGTTTGCATTTCCCTGATAATTGGTAATATTGAACCCCTTTTCATATATCTGTTGACCACGTATATGTTTTATTTGAAGGAATGTCTTTACAAATGTCCATTTTTAAATTGAGTTATTTGGGATATTTTTGCTATTGAGTTGTAGGAGTTCCTTCTATCTTTGGATATTAACCCCTTATCAGATATCTGGGTTGGGAATATTTTCTCTCATCCTGTAATTTGCCTTTTCACTTGGTTCAATATTTTCATTGCTGTGCACATTTTCCCTCTTGTTTATTTTTCCTCTTGCTGCTTGTGATTTTGGTGTCATATTCGAAAACTCTTGGACAAGACCAATGTTAAGGAGCTTACCCTCTAAGTTTTCTTCTAGTAGTTTTACACTTTCAAATCTTATGTTCTAGTCTTTCATCCATTTTGAGTTAATTTTTGTGTATGGTGTAAGATAAGGATCTGATTTCATTCTTTTGTATGGGTATATCCAATTTTCCAAATACCATTATTAAAGAGACTGTTTTCTCTACTGTGTTCTCTTGGCAACCTTGTCAAAGAACATTTGACCATAAATGTGTGGATTTATTTCTCAGCTCTATATTCTGTTCCACTGATATATAAGTATGCTTTTATGCCAGTGTCACACTGTTCTGATTTCTATAGATTTATAATATATTTTGAAATCAAAGAATGTGATGCCTCCAGTTTGTTCTTGTTCAAGATTGCTTTGGCTATAGAGGATCTCTTGTGTTTCTAGATGAATTTTAGGATTTTTTTTTTCTATTTTTGTAAAGAATGCCATTGAGATACTGATTGGAAGGGATTGACGCTTTAGATCAGTTTGAGTAGTATGGACATTTTAACAATATTAATTCTTCCAATCTATGAACAGTGAATGTCTTTCTATTTATGTGTTTTTTTAAAATTTCTGTCATCAATGCTTTATAGTGTTTAGTGTACAGAAAGTACTTTAAAAATGTACATAAAATATTCACCAAAATTGGCCAGCTATTAAGATATAATGCAAGTCTTAGTAAATTTACAGACATAAAATCAGTAAAGATATAGAAAAATTGAAAGACATTATCAATCAACTTGATATAACTCACTTTTTTGAAGTAATCCAATCCACAATAACAGAATGCACATGCTTTCCAAGTTCACATGGTAAAAAATTAATTAATCAATTAATTATAAATGATGGGAAGTGATAAAAGTCTCATATATTTAAATGGATTGAAATAACACAAATTAAAATAAATTGAAATTAAAATATAAAAATACTTGAAAAACACCAAATATTTAGAAGTTTAAAATTTTGAGTATTATAGTTCAGATAAGACATCACCAGGTAAATTAGCAAATGATTTAAATTAAATTAAAATGAATATAAAATTTATTAAAATTTGTGGAATGTAGCAAAGCAGTGCTTAGATTAAATGTTACAAGATTAAATTCTTACATTAGAAAAGAAGGAAAGTAATGATAAGTTACCAAGCTTAAGCCTTAAATTCTGGAGAAATAAAAGCTAGTTACATAAAAAATATAAAAAAAAAAAAATATTGCTATGTCGCTATCACTATAGATATTACAAGGAAACAGGGAAATATCAAGAACATCAAGAAATTCTACAACTTAGATGAAATTAATAAATTCTCAAAAGGATACAAATTACACTCTCTAACTTAAGAAAGAGAAAATCTGGTTAGTTCTAAATCTAATATAGAAATTTGGGGCGCCTGGGTTGCTCAGTCGGTTAAGTGTCCGACTTCGGCTCAGGTCATGATCTCACGGTTTGTGGGTTCAAGCCCTGCATTGGGCTCTGGGCTGACAGCTCATAGCCTGGAACCTGCTTCAGATTCTGTGTCTCCCTCTCTCTCTGCCCCTCCCCAGCTTGCTCTCTCTGTCTCTCTCTCTCTCTGTCTCTCTCAAAAATAAATAAAACAGGGGCGCCTAGGTGGCTCAGTCGGTTGAGCGTCCGACTTCAGCTCAGGTCACGATCTCACACTCCGTGAGTTCAAGCCCCGCGTTGGGCTCTGGGCCAATGGCTCAGAGCCTGGAGCCTGCTTCCGATTCTTTGTCTCCCTCTCTCTCTGCCCCTCCCCCGTTCATGCTCTGTCTCTCTCTGTCTTAAAAATAAATAAACGTTAAAAAAAAAATTAAAAATAAATAAATAAATAAATAAATAAATAAAACATTAAAAAAAAAAAAGAAATTCAATTCATAACTAGAAATTTTGCCACAAAGAAAAATCCAAGTATTGGCAGCTTCCCTACCAAATTCTATAAAACATTTAAGAAAGAAATTATACAAATCTTGCCAACATTTTTTTATAAAATAGAGGATGAAAGAAATCTTTCCCAATATTTTATATGAGGCCAGGATTACCCTTATACCAAAACCAGAAGAAAAAATAGAGATATCACAAGGAAAGAAATCTCCTTGAATATTTCTTATGAATATGATATTAGCTGATAAAATACAGCAATATATAAAATGATAATACAGCAAGTGGGGTTTATCATAGGATTGTATGTTAGTTTTATATTCTAATATGTATCAATGTAACTGACCATTTTATAGGAGAAAAAAAGGCAAAGCAATATGATAATCTCAAATAACATAGAAAAAGCACTTTTACTCTCAGAAACTAGAAATAGAAAAGAACTCCCTTAGCCTGATAAAAAGAATTTATTAAAAATATGTCTGTCATATCATATGTAACAATGAAGGATGAAATATTTCCCACTCTATTCAATACAAAGATGGGCAAAGAATGAGTAAATCTGTCTTTATTCATGGACAATGTGTTTTGGTAGAGAAACCTAAGGAATCTACAAAGAAACTGTCAGAAATAATAAGATTGTTAACCTATCCTGGGATGCAAGCACAATAATTTTGTGTTTTTATTTATTAGCAACAAATATCCAGAAAATGAAATAATATGTTATTTAAAATGGTATCAGAGGGGCGCCTGGGTGGCGCAGTCGGTTAAGCGTCCGACTTCAGCCAGGTCACGATCTCGCGGTCCGTGAGTTCGAGCCCCGCGTCGGGCTCTGGGCTGATGGCTCAGAGCCTGGAGCCTGTTTCCGATTCTGTGTCTCCCTCTCTCTCTGCCCCTCCCCCGTTCATGCTCTGTCTCTCTCTGTCCCAAAAATAAATAAAAAAAAAAAAAAAAAAAAAAAAAAAAAAAAAAAAAAAAAAATAAAATAAAATGGTATCAGAAAGTCTGAAATAATTGTGGTTAAAGTTAACAACATACTGCAAGAGAAGAATACTGTAAACTACAAATATTACTGAGAGAAATGAAAGAATGAATACTAATTCATGGATTAGAAGATAATATTATTAACTCATCCATTCTCTGAAATTGACATAAAGACAATAAAGATCAATGGAATAGTTTCTAAAACTGACTGGTGGTCTGTTTTTGTAAACAGACTTTTTTTCTCTTTTTTTTTTAAGGTTTGTGTAGAAGGGGGTGAGGGACAGAGAGAAGGAGGGAGAGAAAATCCCAAGTAGGGTCATTGCAGGTCACTAGCACAGAGCCCAATGTAGGGCTCAAGCACATGCACTGTGAGATCATGATCTAAGCTGAAACCAAGAGTTGGATGCTTAACCAACTGAGCCAACCAGGCACCCCAGTAAATAAAGTTTTATTGTAAAACATCTACAGCCTTTTGTTCAAGTATGCCTATGGCCACTTCCATGCTAAAACAGTAGAGTAGATATTTGCGATAGAAACCATATGTTCTCAAGGCTGATTTATACAATTGGCTCTTTATAGGAAAAGTGTACAACCTTCTGGTATTGACAAGGACTGACATATATGTGATCAGTTTTAAGTATGACAAAATATTCAGTGGATTTAATCAAAGGATTCTGGACAATTTATATCTTTAGTTTTTAAAAAAGTAAGGAAAGAAAAAGAACCACTGCTATTTCTATACCACACAAAAATTAATAATAAACTGTTGACTTACATGTAAAGGCTAAAATGATAAATCATCTAGAAAATGCATAGAAAGAAAACTACCTGTGATATTTAGATATGTAAAGATTTCTTAGATGTAACAAAATTGCATGAACCATGAAAGAAGTTGATGAATTGAAGTCTATAAAAATTAGAACTTTCTGTTCTTAAGAGACTAATACAAACACACATGGCAAGCCAGACTGATGGAAAGTATTCTCAATTCTATTATCTGACAAAGTACTTGGATCCAGAATATATAAAAACTATTACAAGCCCCAAATAAGAAAAACACCCAGTAAAAATGGTTGAAAGATATTCAGATGGTTGATATGGACAAGAAAAGGTCACCATCACATTTAATTATCTGATATTACAGATTAGAACTACAATCCAATACCACTATACTCCCAGTAGAATGACTAAAAGTAAAATGTTGGCAATATCAATGTTAACAAACAGGTGGAGTAATAATTTTTTTCATATACTGTTAAGGAAAATATTAAAAGGTATAAGAAGTTTAGAAAATCTTTGACATTCTCTTGTAAAATTCAACATACATTTATTATTTTGAGAAATCTCACACTGAGGTATTTAATGAAAAGAAACAAAAACACATGACCACAAAAGAGCTTTTACACAAATACATATTCATAGAATTTTTTAGAAAATCCAATACTGGACCAAACTGTGGTATATCCATACATTCAAACACTACTTAGCAACTAAAAGGAAGGGACCTCTAAAACACCCAAATATGAATTTCATGCATTTGTCATTGTGTGATTTATAGGATTCCATGTATATGTAACTCTAGAAAATGTAAATTTAATCTACAGTGACAGAACCAAATCCATTGTTGTGTGGGGTAAGGAACTTGATAACACTGACTAGGAAACTACAGAACAGAAAATTTTTTATCGATGGATAAGTCTGTGTCTTGATTGGATTGGTGATTATTGAATATATATACTTATAAAAGTGCATTCAACTGTAGATTTATATGGTTTGCAGTTTCTATGTAAATCATATTTAAATGAAGTTGATTTTAAATATAAAATGAAAGCCAAATCTAAGATGTTCCTATAATTCTGGAATTCACTGAATGGATGTGGATGAATTACTTTATTTCTATGAATTTATCATAAGCTATAAAAGAAGTTTTCATTAACTGTTGATAAGGCTGTTCCAGCATCAGTTTAAAAATTGTTTAGAATAATAAAAATAATTATAATTAATGTATGATACAGTACTAGACAAAGTAAGATAATATAATAAAGACTATTCTTTGGAAAAGAAAAACAGTACAGAAGAAAAATGATTTAAGAAGCAGAAAGTAGAACGGTGACTGCTTGAGGATGGGGGCAAGGGAAAATTGGAAGATGTTGTTCAATGGGTATAAAGCTTTAGTTTTACAGATAAATATATTCCAGAGGTCTGCTATATGATATAGTGCCTATAGTTAACAATACTCTATTGAGCACTTAAAACATTTGTTAAAAGTGTAGATCTCCTCTTAAGTGTTCTTACCAGATTCACACACAAAAACACACAAACTAAAAACCAAAAAGGCTCTAGGAAACTCTTGGAGGTGACTGATTTATTAATTACCTAGATTGCAGTGATAGTTTCACAGGTCTATGCAAACTCATCAAATTGTATACATTAAATACATGCTGATTTTTGTAACTCAAACATATCTCAATAAAGCTGTCTTTTAAAAAGGGGGGGAAAAAGAGGGAGCTGATTGGTCTGACTTATATGCTTAAAATTGAAAAAAAAAACCAATCCTGAAAAATTGAGGTAATATAAATTTCTAAGTCTTTGGATTAAAAGGTGTCTCCAACTTGGAAGTCCATACATGATGGACACAGTGAATGATATTCCTGGAAAAAGAGATAAGAAAAAGACATATTTTGTTGAATTGAAGTAATCTGATGGGTACAATAATTAAACCATCCTCATGAAAATTACTTTAGACATATGCTGTGGAATGTAGTTTTTAACTAATAATAATATTTTTGTCATTGTAGACTCTACACATAAACATAATTATGATTATGGAATTACAATTAATGAAGCTTGTCACATTACTTGATATAAAAATTTCACAGTCATTGAGCAATTGTCCTAATGACAGTAAACTATTTTTAAATCAAAATGTTTACTTAAAAAATCAAAAGGAAAATATCTGACAATGACTTCACTTTTATGCACGTGTTTTGCTTTTTTATCCAACTTTAAAAATACATCAGTATCAGAAATTAAATATTTGAGGGGCACCTGGGTGGCTCAGTTGGTTAAGCATGGGACTTCATTTTGTGGTTCGTGAGTTCGAGCCCCACATGGGGCTTTGAATTGACGGTGCGGAGCCTGCTTGGGATTTTCTGTCTCCCTCTCTCTCTCTGTCCCATTCACTCTCTCTGCCTCTCAAAATAAATAAACTTTTTAAAAAAGAAATTAAATAATTTTAGTTCAGTCTATCACTGCTTTGATTATTAATAGATTAGATTGGCAAGAAAATATTTGCTAACTTACTATCTTTTCCATTGTGGACTGTCTTTGATGCACACTGATTTCCTAATGAAAATGATTGCCACATGTTTAATGAACTTACTTCTGGTGATCTTACACTTTCTTTTGTTATAACTTCTTTCCTGCTTTCATTTGTCACTAACTGTTAAACATAACTTTTGAGCCACTACAAGACTTGTGTACTGCCTCTCTATTTTTTTCCTGTTATTTTGACATGGGTTATTAGGTCTGTCACTTAGACAATGAGAAAAATAATAGCTGTTAAATTTATTGTACTTGGAAGTCATTTTTTATATGACTTTCAGCAATGTCTATTAAAAGTCTGACCGATGTCTGTTGGGTAGAAATAATAAATTCTTCATGGGAAAATAACTGAACCATTACAGAGAGAACACAAATATGAAATACATTACCATTAATCTCTTTCTCATTTCCAAAGTTCACAATCGTTTGGGAGATATTTGTTAGAATGATGTATGTGTTTAATTTCATCCAAATTAGCCTAAAGAAGTTTGAAATCCTTACAATACTTTGAGAATTTAATCCTGCAAAAGAGTTGTGATGTAAAATAGAGCCTCATGCTTTATAGAATGAAAATGTTTTTAATTATTTGATTTATATTATTGATGTGGAGCTACCTAATTCCCTTTCGGCTGTATATATCTTCATTATGCCATTGGAAACCCTGAGCACCTTACTTCTCCATCACTTTGGCAATTCCATCAGCTTCCTGTAATGTATATTTCAAGTCAGGCAGCCACTGGAGATCAATGAGTGAAATAACAAGGACTTCTTAGGATTGTAAACTTGTTCCCTTGAGTACTGTTACTACATTTTTTTTCCTGTAACAAGAAAATTATGAATACCACTGCTGTGACTGGATAAGTCAGGCAAATCCTCTATTTCAAGTCTTGGACTAAACAGTTTACACAATGTTTGCATTGTCAAATTCTATGTCCTGCCAATGTTTTGTCTTTTGAACAAAAGCCAGTGTCAAGCCAAGTTAGTACGTTTTCATTATAAGCATCTTCATCTCTCTTTGATTACTCATTGCTTCAGAAAATACAGGTGTCAAAATTCTCAAACACACATTCTTAAGTCTCAGAATTCTCCTTGTGGTCGAGGCAACTAGATGTTGAGAAAAGATGTGTGTCTGTCCTCTTCCATAGTATAGAACTTTGCCTCAAACTATTGAACCAACGAAGTACTATATTTCTTATTCTTTTTTTCCAAGTAGAGTATCCTCACAATTTAAAAAGTAAGCATCAGAAATGTCAATCTTTTATCTTAAGATGGTAAGGTGTGACTTTTCTTCTACATGCTATTTCCTTTGTGTTCACTAAAAATTGATGAAAAAATTGAAAACAACTTACTGAATATATCAGAAATTCCAAAATATTCCATGTCCAAATAACTGTAAAGTACAGTCTGTAAGACTCTGTCACTCCTGCTAAAGATAAGGAGCACCTGCTTTTAACTATACTTATGGGAGAAATACATTTGTGCTGCATTAAGTAACAAAAAGTTGAGGATTTTCTTTTATTTTTTAAAATTCTGTGTGCAATCCTTCTTTTATTTTTTTAAAGTTTTAATTTAAAGTTCAGTTAGTCAATATACAGTGTTACATTAGTGATTTAACATTTATATACAACACCCAGTGCTCATCACACAAGTGCAGTACTTAGTTCCTATCAACTATTTAACCCATCTCCCACCCACCTCTTTTCTGGTAACCATCAGTTTGTTCCCCTATAGTTAATAGTCTGTTTCTTGGTTTGCCTCTCTTTTTTTTCTATGATCATTAATTTTGTTTCTTAAATTCCACATATGAGTGAAATCACACCGTATTTGTAAAAAGTTGGTGATTTTCAATGTCTTATTTAACTTAATCCAGTATTAAGGCTATTACTAGTATGTCACTATTGTTGTTCTACTCAATACAGACTATGTTGGCGTTATGGTCATTATCTTTGACGATCAAAGTAGAGGAACTTCATTAACGCTTTCCTCTATTTGCTGATATCAGTAAAGCACATCTCATTAAACAGATTCCATTAATGATTCCATTAATATAAAGATCTAATCATTTGGAAAGTTTGGATTGACACTTAATTTTTCAAAAGTTGAAAAATAAAATTTTTCAAAGAAATACTTTACAAAATATTGCAAACTCGCGTGGGTGTGTGTTGACCTAACCACAAAAGTAAGATATTTGGAGGATTTTTAACAATATATCATAGAGAATATAGAGGAGCCAGATTTCAACATAGCAGAGACTAGTTTTGAATTTTAATTTATATTATTAACTGAATAATAAGAGCAGGTCACTTTATTTCTGTCTTGTTATTTGAAAAAGAAATATATTAACCGTGCTATCCTATGAAATGTGGTTATGAAAATTAATAGGGATAATTTATTTAAAATGTTTAGCAAAGTGATTGGCATGTATTAATAGTACAGAAATAATATTATTATATTTTATTATTTTTAATAATAATTTATCTTATACATAGATAATACAATTTAAAGATTATACATTTACCTAAAGTGATCAGCTTAATTCTTAGAAATATTTCATAAGTAGTTCAAATTGCTGTAAGAATTTGGAAGTAGTAAGGTTTACGTCTTTAAACTTCCCGAAGCCAATTTTCCTGAAATGGTTTCCCTCATTATCATTTTACTAAAATTCAACATGCTTGTGAATTTACATTTATCTGTATAGTCCATGTAGGAATGCACATCCATATGTATTTTTTGGATTTAATTCCATTAAAAATAATTTCTTTGGAGGAAATGGCAAATATAGAATATACTAAAGTTGATAAAAATATATTATTTGCTGTTATGTGCAACAAGATACAGTAGGAAATTGTTAATTATAATTTTAGGCAATTGATTAATCTTGAAAAGATGGATGAGGAAATGATATTAGAAGTAGAAATTCCTTCGGGAAATATAGTCATATGTAGTAAGTATTAAAGTAAATAAATTGAAATGTGTACTTATGTATATTTAAGTTTATATTTGTCATATTTAATATGCTACTTTAAGAAATAACAGAAATAACCTAAGGAATAAATTTGTCATTTAGAAATTAAAAACTATATTGCCATTACAAATATATCTGCAACATTTTCATGAGAAAACTGCTTAGAAGATGTTGTCTCTTTGGACTTAACTAATACATGTCTCCTTGTTCTCACCTTCATTTCCACATCATGTTCTATGAGCAAGGAAAAAACAATGGTTCATAATTTGGAGCTAAATTTTTTTTCCTACCCTTCATCTGTAATGGAAATACTCCCTGTGTTTCAAGAGTGAATACAATTAAATGGAAACAAAAAGAGCAATTTGTTAATCAAACCGTATTTAACATATGAATAATTTTGACACTGATCAATATATTTTCTTCTTGTAGGCACCCATTTAGAAAATTTCTAGTGCTATTTATTGAAAGTAATTTCTTTTCCCTAATAAATTTCCCTTAGAATTTCTATTGAAATACATTGACCATATACGTGTGCGTCTACTTTCTCCCTTTCATTCTTTCATTTAATCTGTACTGAATGTTTTGTATGGCTCAATTTTTCCTGTCTATTGGTTTGTTGGTTATACATTTTTTATTTTTTAATTTTTTTTTACATTTTTTAAAGTTAACTTATTTATTTTTGAGGAAGAGAGAGCGAGAGAGAGTGAGAGAGCAGGGGAGAGGCAAAGAAAGGGAAAGAGAGAGAATCCCAAGCAAACTCCATGTCTGGCACAGAGCCTGACATGGGACTCCAACTGAAGAAACTGTGAGATCATGAACTCAGCTGAAATCGAGTCAGTTGCTCAACCGACTGAGCCACCCAGGTGCCCCTTAATTTATTTTTTTAATGTTTATTTATTAAAAGAGAGAGAGAGAGAGCAAGTGCACACGTGCACGAGCAGGGAAGGAGCAGAGAAAGAGGGAGAGAGAGAATCCCAACCAGGCTCCATGCTGTGGGCACAAAGCCAGAAGGAGGGCTTGATCTCACAAACAGTGAGATCATGACCTGAACCAAAATCGAGTCGAATGCTTAACTGATGGAACCACCCAGGTGCACCTAAACCCTTTTCATTATTTTTAAAGTTTATGTTCATAATGGAAACTAGTATTCTTCACCTACCAGTAAAATTGCGAAGACTTTCTAACATTTTAACTACCTTCTGCTTATCTGACTTGCATACTAGTGTTGCTAAGTATTTGAAATCTGTATATATTTTAAATCCCCTAAGATACCAGTGTTTTATATCTCAGTATTTATTTAGATTTACCCTCGTATTTAGTCTATTTCTCTTAATTCCTTCATCCAAAGTGAGTTTCCTTTTGAGTTTATTTTCTATTTTTCTGAAGAATTTTTTTTATATTTTGCAGTTCTAGCACTATTCTGGTAAAATTCTTTCAGTATTGTTTCATTCTTAAAAGATGCTATCTAGGGACACAAAATTATATTTTTTTTAATGTTTTATTTATTTATTTTTGAGACAGAGAGAGACAGAGCATGAGCAGGGGAGAGGCAGAGAGAGGGGGAGACACAGAATCCAAAGGAGGCTCCAGGCTCTGAGCTAACAGCACAGAGCCCCACGCGGAGCTCAAACTCATGGAGTGTGAGATCATGACCTGAGCTGAAGTTGGACGCCTAACCGACTGAGCCACCCAGGCGCCCCAGGGACACAAAATTATAAATCGGCATGGATTTTCTTTAAGGTTTTTGAAAATAATATCCCATTGTCTTTTGTTCTGCATTTTTCTGAGACATATTTTTTTCATCTGTTGTCTCTCTTAGAAGGTAACCTCCCCTTTTTCCTTGGCTGCCTCGAGAGTTTGATCTTTACTTTGATATTTTAAAGTTTTATTATTATGTTCCTCAATATGATTTTATTTATATTCCTGTAGTTCATGAGCTTCCTGATTTTAGCTGTATCATTAACATCAGAAAATTCCCAGTCATTATATTTGTAAATATTTTTCTACCTCAGTCATTCCTTCATAATTTCTTGAATGTCAACAAAAAATATTCTAGATTTTCTCATTTTATTATCTTTGTCTCTTAACAGGATCACATATTGCATTTAGTTGACACATCTAGATATTCTAATTTATTAAAAAACTTGACTTCTGTAGCACTAAGGAGCTCCTGAAATATTTACTCAGCTTTTAAATATCACATTTCTTGGTTTTATTTGTGTTCCTTGGAGTGTCCACTTACTCCTGTGCAGGTAAGTATTGTAGTCAGTTATCATTTTAAGGAGAATTTATACAGGGATTTCAGGATTCACCCCCTTGGTCTCCTATCACAATTTCCTGCCATTCTGATAATTCAAACAAAATATATCTCCTTAGTTTATTATCTTTATTGTGTCAATGTCAATATCATGGTTGTGATATTGAACTATACTCTGCAAGATGTACCATTCCAGGAAATAGGGTGAAGAGTACACAGCTCTTAGACCTTGAATATTTCCACAGTATCATAAGTCAACCAGGAAGCACGTGACATATAAGAGTGAGAAAAAGACATACGTTGTAGCAAATGCTGAAATACTCTTACTCCCAATTGATTCTTTTTTCTGAGGCAAAATATTTCCCTAAAATAAGTCTCAATAAAATTTTCCAATAGCTTACTTTGCTTGAAAGAGACTGGCTAGTCTTACAGTCAAACTGAGTTTTCCAGGCTCCTGGTAAACAGTCATGGCCACATGACTGTTTTAAATCCAATGTGATGAAAGACTTTTTAAAACACATCACATCTAAATCTCTATGCTCTTTTTATTTTTGTATAGGAATAGATGAGTAAAGCCATCTTGGGATGGCCAAGCCACAAATTAGAAGGGTCTAGTGCTTTGTGAATTACAATGCATAATGGATGAATTTATGATTTAAAAAAAAAATTAAATGTTTATTTATTTTTGAGAGAGACAGAGACAGAGCACAAGTGGGGGAGGGACTAAGAGAGATGGAGATACAGAATCTGAAGCAGGTTGCAGGCTCTGAGCTGTCAGCACAGGGCCCAACGTGGGGCTCGAACTCCTGAACTGAGAGATCATGACCTGAGCCAAACTCGGATGCTTAAATGACTGAGTCAGACAGGTGCCCCTTGAATTTATGATTCTTGATGAATCACCAATCATAGGAATGCTGGCTTTTTATCAGAAGCACTGTTTTAGAGTTTACAACAGAAAATAATAAAAATCTAGTATTCTATTTTGTTGGAAAAAACATAACTTTCTATTGGTAGGTAACATTTAGCATTATCATAACTATTATTCTGGGCCCTATATAATTACTATTATAAAGTCATTATTTTGTCTTTTTTTAAATGAGTTAATTAGTTCAAATAGAAACTGTCTTTGATATTATTGGGTTATCCATGATGAGCTAATATACAGTGTAATGTGAGAAAAAAGGAAGTCTGGGTAAAGAAGTTTGAAATGCTATACATTTGGTTATAGACCACATAGGTATGTTGAAGGCTAAGTATGGCTAAATTGTTGAAATATGCTGTAACAAACTAAAATGAAGGGGCTTCTGGGCGGCCCACTTGGCTACGCCTCTGACTCTTGGTTTTGGTTCGGGTCATGATCTCACTTTTTATGGGTTCCAACCCCGTGTTGGGCTCCGTGCTGACAGCATAGAGCCTACGTGGGATTCTCTCCCTCTCTCTGCTGTTCCCTCCTCTCTCTCTAAAAATAAATAAATAAACTTAAAAAAAAAAAAAAAACAATTTATGCACAGGAGAAGAAAGTTCTTGCACAGGCTTAACTAAAAATACAAGAATATTGGGTAAATATTTATAATATATTAATAAATAAGCTATTAGAAAATTCCAATTGAATCTGGAAACTGCTTTAAAATAAGTTAAGGGAGGAACTGTCTTCTCCCTCGAAACTGAATGCTTTATATTTACAGAAAATATATATATATATTTTTTTTTCTATATATACAGAAAAACTGATGCTTTATATTTACCACATGTTAAAAAACACAAAACAAAAGAAAGACTGAAAGGCAGCAACTCAAAAATTAATGGTAACTTAATAGCATAGTTTCACTAAATTATGTGGTCATTTTTCTAAACTGTTCATCTTCCAATTCATGTAATAATTTTGTCTACTGTCATTTTATTAGGAATGTATTTGTGAGCACTGTGTATGTATTTTCTTCTCTGTAATATCTACAGGAAATGGGGATCATAGCTAGGTGTATTTATATACAGCTCTAATACTTCCCTAAGGATGATTTACATTGATTTTTGGATAAATGAAATGAATAGTTCTCACCCATAATGAAATGAATAGTTCTGTTTCTGATTTCCCCAATTCTGAAGAGAAGAGGAGTGACACTGCCTATAAATTATCAAATGCATTTCATGGAAACTGGAAGAAATAGCAATAAGTTAAAGAATAAAACTGAAAACACCTAATTGATATGTTCAAAATCCAAAACACTTGTCTGATACTTGAGCTTCTTCAAATACTGAAACAGAATAATATATTGCAACCAGGCAGTGTAAAATTAATATATATTTTAGCGCTTCACAGTGTTTATGTTAATTCATGTTATTTTCTCTTTTAATGGAGTTATACAATGGCAGAAACAATCATATCGTCATCATCATCATCACCATCATCCTTAAAAAAAAAAAATAAAAGAATCTGAAATGATAACACTACATTTCAGAGAACACCTTTGCCTATACGTCTCCAAAGAAAAATAATTCAGAAAACTTTGGAGGAGGAAGTTGAGTTGTAGGTGTTACTTTCTGAAGGTCACTGTGGTTAGAGCCCTTGAAGGAGGACATCCAGCAGGTTCCTTTGTCCTCTCCTTTCCTGCTGTGCATTGAGCTCTTTCCAAACTTGGTCACTGCTAACCAACTGCAAGCCTGGGCTGCCTTCAGATGTTTGGATGCAAATTCATAGAAACATCCGTGACAAGGGACAACAGACTTACATAGGCCTCTCTTCAGGCCCATGCAAAATCCAGACACGGCTGGCTTCCAGAAATCTCTGCTCCAGAGGGTTTTTCTCTAATTCCTCCCTTTTGGTGTCTTTATTATCTAAGCTTCTCCCACAAATGTGTAAAATCTTAGTCCCTTGAAAACTTTTCTTATTTAAAAATACATTTATATATATTGGTATCTCTTCTCTTGACTGATCCCAACTGACTTAGAGGATTATATTTTATGAGTGTCATATTCTACCCTCATATCATAAGGCAAAATTATGGCTTTTTTCCTTCAAATATTGCTTTGGGGTATTTTTTGAAAGCAGCTGTAACTTTGCTGTCAATACTGACAAAGTACAGGAATGGGTAAGGATAATATTCTCCAAATATTTAGCTTTCATTGACGTCAAACTATTCAAATTAGAGAAAGAAAGAAATAATGCCATAAATAATAAAAGTTTTTAATCCAAATGTTTTTAGAAAAATATTTTTAAAAGAACTGTAATGTTTGCACTTCATACTTTGCAGCATATTTCATTTTGGCTAATATTCAATAAATTCACCTTCTCTACAAACAGCAAGACCTGTCAAAAGGAGACCTCATGTAGGAATAACATATGGCAGGATTCACCAAGTTTGTTTCAAAATTAGATACAACCAGAATGAAATGTAAAAATAATAATTAACATCTTGCTATCTTTATGAATCAAAATGAAACTTAATGCACAAGTACATTATTAAGATAGCATAATTTATTTTCTTTCATAGGCATTTGTAAACCTATGTATGATATATAAGGGAGAAGATGACTTTAATGAAATAGCTTTAAAAACACTTCAAATTTGGGGGTGCCTGGGTAGCTTAGTTGGTTAAGCCTCTGCCTTCGGCTCCAGTCATGGTCTAAAGTTTCCTGGGTTCGAGCCCCACATCCGGCTTTCTGCTGTCAGCGCAGAGTGCCCTTAAGATCCTGTGTCTCCCTCTCTCTCTGCCCCTGTCTTGTTCTCTCTCTCTCTCTCTCAAAAATAAATAAGCATTTAAAAAAAATTAGAGAAACACTTCAAGTTTGTAGAGAAAATCTTTGCCCATCACTCCCTTTTTAAATTATTTCCTGGGATTTTTAATTATTTTTGTGACCATCAAATTTATAAAGATGATATATTACTCACTCTATAAGTTCTGACACAGGAAGGAATGAAAATTCTTTAGAATGATATAAACTGACTGGCACAGATATGCACACGCGTATACATGTTTTTCAAAACTTTAAGAAACTAGGCTAGAGTAAGGGAAAATGACGTGAATATTTAAAATTCAAAGGCATAAAAGATGCTTCAGTATTTAACACTTGTCACAGCATATTTGGAAACTTAGGGTAGATAGGTCACCAGTTAGATATAATCCTACATACATATTGTCTTTGTTTCTACTAAAAAGGCGGGCTATTAGAGGCTATATTTTTTCCTGTTCTGCTCTGTCTCATAGTGCTCTATAATACTGAACCCTGAATTCATCACTTAGCTGCTAACATTCCCAGAACCTGCAACATGGTGGAAAATGGGGCCACCATTCTATCATAAATAAATCTGGCCACACTCTTAGTGTCTACACAAATGGTCTTATATCCATCTTGACTTTCAATAAACTTGGATTTCCTTCAAAGCTACTTTTTTTTTAATTTAATATTTTAAAATTTACATCCAAATTAGTTAGCATATAGTGCAACAATGATTTCAGGACTAGATTCCTTAGAGCCCCTTACCCTTTTAGCCCATCCCCCCTCCCACAACCCCTCCAGTAACCCTCCGTTTGTTCTCCATATTTAAGAGTTTCTTATGTTTTGTCCCCCTCCCTGTTTTTATATTATTTTTGTTTCTCTTCTCTTATGTTGATCTGTTTTGTCTCTTAAAGTCCTCATACGAGTGGCTAACATTAACAACTCAGGCAACAACAGATGTTGGCGAGGATGCGGAGAAAGAGGATCTCTTTTGCATTGCTGGTGGGAATGGAAACTGGTGCAGCCACTCTGGAAAACAGTATGGACGTTCCTCAAAAAACTAAAAATAGAACTACCCTATGACCCAGCAATTGCACTACTAGGCATTTATCCAAAGCTACTTCTTTTGTAACCTTCACTGTGCCTTAAAACATCCTCAAACAATATTGGTGTTTTACTCTAAGGTGTGAGGACACACCTCTTCTAAGGTGTTTAGAAACATAAACATCTATTCTCTCATCTTAAAAATGAGGAGGTTAATATTAGCTAATCCATACGGTTGTTATGAGCACTAACAAAGTCAAAATAGAATATCTTTTTAAATTGCCTGGCTAAATACTTTTAATATTCATTACTAGTTATCAGATGAGTACTCATGAATTTTAATAACGATTAATTCCAATAATTTTATTCTTACAACTAAAAAGAAAATATTCCTATAAAAGCCCATTATATGCATAATGCAAAATTGTAAATGTGAACTAACATATTACATATGTGATGGGCAAATGCAATTAATAAGTTAATGTAATTAAAAACTGAATTTGTAGAAATGGGTGAGGCTTTATTTCACACTCTTTTAATTTAACCATGTAGTTAAGTACCTAATGACATAGCAGAGACTTCTGCCCAATTAGAGAAAATAGAAGAAATGTGCACTGGAGTTAACCTAAATATTATTTGATCAGAAAAAAATGCTGAACTTGTCAGAGAGCACTCCTGTTTTAAATGGTTAGTTTTCTTATTTTTATAAACAACTGTGTATTATTATTGATGATTAATTTACCTTTAAAGATTTCAACATAAAATATTATAAAAATAAGGCAATCTGTTGAAATTTTAGGACTTAAGACATACATGACCAAGTCAGATATAATAATAAATAAATAATAATGCTAGAAAATATACTGGTGTGTGCTTTTTTTAAATGCTTATTTATTTTTGAGAGAGAGAGAGAGATAGTGGGCAGGGAAGGGGCAGAGAGAGAGGGAGACACAGAATCCAAAGCAGGCTCTAGGTTCTGAGTGGTCCGCACAGAGCCCGACACAGGGCTCAAACTCACAAACCATCAGATAATGACCTGAGCGGAGGGCAGATGCTTAACCTGTTGAGCCACCCACGCACACTTGGTGTGTGCTTTTTAATACCCAGTTTCTAACTTGCAGTTCTCCTCTCCCCTCTGAAATTCCATCTGATTCCCAAACTTCAGATCACACTTCTTTTAGTGTCTTACCTATCCTAATATCATGCAGAAGAAATTCTGTTCTTTTTTAAAAAACTTTTATTTACTTATTTTTTAAAGTTTATTTATTTATTTTGGAGAGAGAGCAGGCATGCAGGGGGGAGGGGACAGAGAGAGAGAGAGAGAGAGAAGAAAAGGAATCCCCATGGAAGCCAACATGGGGCTGATCCCCAAACCCCTGGGATCATGATCTAAGCCAAAATCAAGATTTGGACGCTTAACTGACTCAGCCACCCAGGTGCCCCAGAAATTCTGTTCTTAAATTATGCTTATTTGTTTGTTTGTTTTTAGAGAGAGAGAGTGCAAGGAGGAGAGTCAGAGGGAGATAGACGGAGAATCTGAAGCAGGTGCCAAGCTCAGTGTGGAACCCAATGCGGGCCTTATTTCCACAACCCTGGGATCATGACCTGAGCCAAAATCAAGAGACTGATGCACATCAGACTGTGCAACCAATGCACCCCTTAAATTATGTTAAGCTAGATCCTTGATTATTGCTGACAGTCTAATCCTTGAATTTTTAATCTCACCTAGAAAGCACATTCTTTTTATCCATGTTACAGGATCCATGTTTCAATAGAGCCCCAGTAAGATTGGGAGCCTGCATCTATCTTGTCTCTCTCTCACACAAAGTTTGAAATTATTATTTATGACCCTCAGCTGAGTTGCTAGAAAATTCTGCCTGCTAACATATATCTCTGATCAGATTGCTACATATGCAACCTGAATGGCTGTCATCACACAGCATTGGCCTATCATGAAACTTATTGTTATGGGTTGAATTGTGCCCTAAAAACAAATATTTTGAGGTTATAGCCCCCAGTACTTATGAATGTGACCCTGTTGGGAAATAAGGTCTTTATAGATATAATCATGTTAAGATGATGTCATTAGGGTAGGTTTTAAAAGCCAATGTGACTTCTGTCCTTAAGAGTAAAGGGAAATTTAGACACAGAGACACCTAGAATAACATGATGCTCCAAAGAGACAGAGATTGGAATGATGCAGTTGCAAGCCAAGGAACACCGGGATTGACAGCTGGCATTGGGAGCAAGTATGAGGTAAGAGGGAATTTTATCCAGAGTCTCCAAGGTTGCAGATCCATGTCCACAACTTGAGTTTAGACTCTATCCCCCAGAATGGTGAAAGAATACATTGTTGTTTTAAGCTACCAGTTGGTTGTAATTTGTTATGGCAGTCCTAGGAAATGAATATGTTTATCTTACAATGACTTATACCAATATATAACCACAAATAACAGCATATTCTGATTCAGATAAGAATTGTATCTTGCAAGAATGGTAACAAAAAGTAATGCTCAGCCATTCAAATTGGAAAGGAAGAAATAACTGTCATTATCTGCAGATGACATGATTTTGTATGTAGAAAACCCAAAGCACTCCATCAATAAACAGAATAAATTAAGAGTGTAAGATACAAAATCAATACACAAAAGTCTGTTGTGTTTCTATGAACTAATAACAAACTACCAGAAAGAGAAATTAAGAAAAAAATGCCATTTTCAATTGCATGAAAAGATTAAATTACCTAGGAATAAATTTAACCAAGTGAGTGCAGGACCTGTACATTAAAAACTATATTAATGAAAGAGATTGAAAAAGACATAAATAGATAAAAAGATATGTGCTCATGGATGGAAGAATCAATATTGTTAAAATATTTATACCACCCAAAGCAATCTACAGATTCAGTTCAATCCTTATCAAAATTCTGATAGCAGTTTTCAAATAAATAAATAAATAATACAATTTGTAGGGAACCCCACAGAACTCAAAATAAAGCAATCTTGGGAAAGAAGAACAAAGCTGGAGGTTTCATGCTTCCTGATTTCAAACTATATTACAAATTACAGTAATTAAAACAGTATGGTATGGCATAAAAACTGACACATAGATTAATGGAACAGACTAGACAGACTATAAAGAAACCCACACTTACACGATCAATTATATTAATTTATGACAAAGGAGAAAACAATATACATTAGGAAAAAACAGGTTCTCCAATAAATGGTGTTGGAAAGACTAGACAAGTACACAAAATGAGCAAAACTGGATCACTATATATACCAAACACAAAAATTAACTTATGAATTAAATATTTGAAAAAAGATCTGAAACCGTAACACTCCTAGAAGAAAACATAGATGGTAAGCAACTTGACATAGGTCTTGGTGATAATTTTTTTAATCTGACATAAATGCAAAAGCAACAAAAGGAAAAATAAATAAATGGGACTACATCAGACTAAAAAGCTTTTGCATACTAAAGAAAACCATCAACAAAATGAAAAGGTAACCTACTGATTTTTGCAAATCACATATCTAGTATATCATATATTTGCAAATCATATATCTAGTAAGGGGTTAATACCCCAAATATATAAAGAACTCATACAACCCAATAGCAAAATAAACCCCCTAACAATATGAACTGAACAGATAGTTTTTCCAAAGAAGATGTACTGATGACCAACAAGTATATGAAGAGATGCTCAACATAACTAATCATCAGGTAAATGCAAATCAAAGCCACAAGGAGATACCAGCTCACACCTAATAGAATGGCTATTAGCAAAGAGGGGAATTAAGTGTTGGTGAGGATGTGGAGAAAAGGGAATACTTATGCATGGCTGGTGTAAATGTAAATTGGTATACCCTCTATGGAAAACAGTATGACCTCAGGAAATGAAAAATAGAACTGCAATCTAATTCGCCAATTCCACTTATGGGGATTTATCCAAGAAAACAAAAACACGAACTCAAAAAGCTATATGCACTTCCATTTTCACTGCAGCATTATTTACAATAGCCAAGACATGAAAACAACCAAAGTGTCAATCAATGGATGAGTGGATAAAAAATGTGATGTGTCTACACACACACACACACACACACACACACACACACACACACTGGATATTATTCAGTCACAAAAAGAATGAAATCTTGCCATTTGCAACATTGATGTACCTTGAGAGCATTATGCTATATGAAATAAGCCAGAGAGAAAAACAAATACTGTATGAATATAGAATCTAAAACATATTAAAACAAAATAATGTATTTAAAAATTGTTTAAAATAAAAACAAAACAAACAAAACCCCAAGCTTACTGATACAGAGAATAGATTGTTAGTTGCCAGAATGAGGGTTGGGAAAAATGCGTAAAAGGGGTCAAAAAATAAAATGAAAAAAATAAAGGTAAAAAAATGATGGTCACGTGTATCTTATTTTGTAATATCAAATATTAAATAGGCTCATTATTCCATCAAATTGTATGGCAATATAGTTAGTTGTGAGAAAGAACTCATTTGGGAGGAAGACAAACTGACTTTTTAAAAATGTTATTTATTTATTTTTGAGAGAGAGAGAGAGAGAGAGAGAGAGAGAGAGCGTGAGCAGGATAGGGACAGAGAAAGAGAGGGAGAGACCATCCCACGGGGTTTGTATCCACGGACCATGAGATCATGACCTGAGCTGAAATCAAGAGTTGGACACTTGACTGAGCCACCCAGATGCCCAATTACAAACTGACTTTTAAAAATAATTTACTTTTAGACACATGCACACCAATATTTATCGCAGCATTATCGAAAATAGCCAAATTATGGAAAGAGCCCAAATGTCTATTGACTGATGAGTGGATAAACAAAATGTGGTGTATGTTTATATATATATATATAACATATAATACATATATAATCAAATATTAATCAGCCATCAAAAAGAATTAAATCTTGCCATTTGCAATGACATGGATGGAACTAGGGTGTATTGTGGTAAGTGAAACAAGTCAGTCAGAGAAAGAAAAATATCATATAATTTCACTCATGGAATTTAAGACATTTAAGAAACAGATGAATATAGGGGAAAGGGAAAAAAAGAGGAGACAACCATAAGAGACTCTTTTTTTTAATGTTTGTTTATTTTTGAGAGAGCGAGAGAGAGCAGGGAAGGGCAAAGAGAGAGGAAGATACAGAATCTGAAGCAGGACCCAGGCTCCAAGCTGTCAGCACAGAGCCTGACAGGGTGCTTGATCTTATGGACCCCAAGATCATGACCTGAGCCAAAGTCTGATGCTTAAGTGACTGAACCATCCATGTGCCCTCTGGAGACTCTTAACTATAGAGAACAAGCTGAGGGCTGATTGAGGGAGGTGGGCGGGTGATGAGCTAAATGGGTGATGGGTATTAAGGAGGACACTTGTTCAAGGAACACTGGATGTTATATGTAAGTTATGAGTCACTAAATACTACTCCGGACACCAAAATTACTCTATATGTTAATTAACTAGAATTTAAATAAAAACTGGAAACAAACAAATAAAAATAATCTCCATTGCATAACCAGAATCATTTTATCTGTACTCATTTAAAAAATGTATTAGTTCAACATAAAATCTACAAACTGATATAGTAGAAACTTAAACTTTTTTTTGTTGGCATTGGTACCTTTCACATACATTTTTCTAAACTTTTTCTCACAAGTGTGGTCCTAAATTTTTCCTTGAAAGAGTGCAGTTCTTATTGGTTCATTTTATACCATTGTCAAGAATTATTTGATGGTAAATACTCAGAAAAGCAATAACTCTGGGATGAGCTAAGGAAATGAATATAGGAAAGCTTTCAGTTCTCCTGTTCTTGTAGGCTATCACAGAACCTACTTTAGTGCCTATATAGTAATCGAGCTACTAGAAGGAATACCAATGATGTCTGTGACAAAAGTGACATTCATGGATTGATGCGTTCTGTATAAAGGGATTTGTGAGAAAGGTATGTTAAGAATATTAAACCATTTTTCTTGTCAAAAATAAATTCAGCACATTCTTTGCCCTTGCGGACATTTTGCAAACTTCAGTTTTCAGGACATAAATCTTTTATTGTCCTGCATTAAAAACAAACAAAAAACACTTTTTAAAAATCTTGAAGACAATTCCAATAAACGTAGGTATTACACAGGGTAAAATAGAGATCAGTAATTGATTTCCTATGAAACCACATCACCCACACCACCCAATTAAGGTCCAAACTCTTACTTTTAGATGCATCCTACAGTTCCTGTAGGATTTAACCAAAAGCTGGAACAGCTCCATGTCACTTAATTTCAGGATGACACTGCCAAAAATAAACTAATTTGAACATCAGAAAATGGTTTGCACAATTTGCAAACAGAACTGTTACCATTACCTTAACAGATGTTCACCCAGTATACGAATAAATAAATATGAACATATCTCTATTTTCACTTTAGTATTGTAGAGAAAACAAGCAAGCTGACCATGGTCCATGTTAATGATGATTTCACACACAAAAATTCAGCCTATTTTCTTTGATTTTATGATAAAAGGTAAATAGAAACAGAGCATTTATGACAGTGTTTCCCCTACCAGTATGTTAGAATATGTCATCCCTTCTTTAGATGACTCATCACTCTACAAGTGTATTAATCACTATTCTTTTTTTAAAGCTTTTAATTCCAGTTAGTTAATATACAGTGTTACATCAGTTTCAGGTATACAGTATAATTATTCCACAATTCCATACATCAGACAGTGTTCATCACAATTGCACTCCTTAATTGCCATCACCTATCTAATCCATGCCCTCACCCACCTCCCCTCTGGTAACCTTCAGTTTGTCCTCTAAAATTAAGAGTCTGTTTCCTGACTTGTCTCTCTCTCCCCCCCTCCCCTCGCTGAGTTTTTTGGTTTCTTAAATTGCACATAAGTGAAATCATATGGTATTTTCTTTCTCTGACTGACTTATTTCACTTAGCATTATACTCACTAGCTCCATTTATGTCATTGCAAATGGAAAGATTTCTTTCTTTTCTATAGCTGAATAATATTCACATATATACATACATAATATTTATAACACATTTGTACATATATATACATATACATACACATACACATATTCACACAAACACCCCCCCACATCTTCTTTATCCACTCATCAGTAGATGGACACTTGAGCTGCTTCCATAATTTGGCTACTGTAAATAATAATAATGAAAATAGGGGTGAATATATCCCTTGAATTAGTGTTCTTGTATTCTTTGGGTATGTACCTACTAGTGGAATTCCTGAATCATATGGTAGTTCTATTTTCATTTTTTTGAGGAATTCCCATGCTGTTTCGCACAATGGCTGCACCAGTTTGCATTTCGGCCAACTGTACAAGAGGGCTTCTTATACTCCACATCCTCACCAACACCTGTTGTTTCTTGTGTTATTGATTTTACCATTCTGACAGGTGTGAGGTAATATCTTACTGTACTTTTGATTTGCATTTCCCTGATGATAAGTGATGCTGAATATCTCTTCCTGTGTCTGTTAGACATCTAGATGCCTTTTTTGGAGAAATGTCTGTTCAAGTTCTGACCAATTTTATTATTATTATTTTTTAATTTTTTTAACGTTTATTTATTTTTCAGACAGAGAGAGACAGAGCATGAATGGGGGAGGGCTTCTGACCAATTTTAATTGAATTATTTGTTCTTTTGGTGTTGTATAAATTCTTCATATATTTTGGATACTATCCCTTTATTGGATATGTCATTTGCAAAGATCTTCTCCCATTTTGTAGATTGCCTTTTTAATAAAAGTTTATGTATTTTGAGAGAGAGACAGAGAAAGCATGAGTGGGGGAGGGTCAGAGAGAGCAAGATAGAAAATCCCAGGCAGGCTCTTCACTGTCAGCACAGAGCCTGATGCCAGGTTCAAACCCACGAACTGAAAGATCATGACCTGAGCCAAAGTTGGATGCTTAACTGACTGAGCCACCCAGGAGCCCCTGTAGATTGCCTTTTAGGTTTATTGATTGTGAAGAAGTTTTGTTTTGACGTAGTCCCAATAGTTTTGCTTTTGTTTCCCTTGTCTCAGGAGACATATCTAGAAAGAAGTTGCTATTTTTGATGTCAAAGAGGTTACTGCCTGTGTTCTCTTTTAGAATCTTTTTGGTGTTGGAACTCACATTTAGGTCCATACTCTATCTTGAATTTATGTTTGTGTGTGGTGTGATAAAGGGGTCCAGTTTCTTTCTTTTGCCTGTAGCTGTCCAGTTTCCCAACATCATTTGTTGAAGAGACTTTTTCCCATGGGATATTCTTTCCTGCCTTGTAAAGATTAATTGACCATAGAGTTGTGAGTTTATTTATGGATTTTCTATTCTGTTACATTGATCTATGTGTCTATTTTTGTGTCAGGGCCATACTGTTTTAATTACTACAGCTTTATAATATAATTTGAACTCCAGAATTATGATGCCTCCAGCTTAACTTTTTCTTTTCAAGATTGCTTTAGCTATTTGTAGTTTCATACAAATTTTAGAATTGTTTGTTCTAGTTCTGTGAAAAATGCTGTTGGTAATTTGATAGGTATGGCATTACATGTGTAGACTGATTTGGGTAGTATAGACATTTTAACAATATTTGTCCAATCCATGACCATGGAATGTGTATTTCTTTGTATCATCTTCATCTTCTTTCATCATTGTTGTAGAGTTTTCAGAGTACAGGTATTTAACCTCTTTGGTTAGGTTTATTCCTAGGTCTCTTATTGTTTTTTGGTGCAGTTGTATCAGTACTCACTTTTCATTCAAACAATGGAAAATTGGATTTTACACTCACAACCAAATAAAGCTGTCATAGTCTAGCCTCAATTGTATGATTGGATATCTGGAATTGTTTTGAGGTGACATCACAGTACCTATGTTTTGCAGACTGACAAGCTCAGAAAAAGTGACATCAGTTGCACATTCTGGAATGTTTTGGTAGTTGCTTGAATTGTAAATTAGGCAGGTCATAATGGCAAGGAGCAAAGACACAGTAAACTGGATGAGTGTGGAAAATAATGCAAAACTCATGCACTATAGGTGTTGTAATTAAATGTCAAAACCAGAATTTTAATTTCAGTTTTGGAAAGTTGTATCAAGCATAATATTAACTTGCACTTTCTACTTTCATATGAGTTTTATAAGATGTAATTAGATGTCCATTCAGTATACAAAATTTTTCTTCCTCCCCAAATTTGTGTTGTTTTCATTTCATCAACTTGTGATGTGTGTTTGTGTGTTCATGTGTGGCTATATATGTATCTCATGTTGGTCATAAAAAATGAAAGGAAACAGGGGCGCCTGGGTGGCTCAGTCAGTTAAGCATCCGACTTCAGCTCAGGTCACGATCTCGCGATCCGTGAGTTGGAGCCCTGCGTCAGGCTCTGGGCTGATGGCTCAGAGCCTGGAGCCTGCTTCGGATTCTGTGTCTCCCTCTCTCTCTGCCCCTCCCCCGTTCATGCTCTGTCTCTCTCTGTCCCAAAAATAAATAAACGTTAAAAAAAATTTTAAAAAAATTAAAAAAAATTTAAAACAATGAAAGGAAACATACCAACAATTAATTTCATCCTGTTAATCAAGACATCAAAATGATTTAATGATTTAGGCCTATGTTAAGTATTTATTATGGTTTCTTTTCTTTAAATCTAAACGTTTAGAATAGTGGGCTAAATAGAGAATTGTGCTACCTACTGTAAGGTTGTTCTTTCTTTCTTTCTTTCTTTGTACTTAATTGGAAAGTTCTCAAATGTTTAATAATACTCTGTGATGAGCTGGGCTTAATGGCTGGATAATTCCATACTCCGTCACCTGTTAAGTCCATCTAGAGTTAATCAATGTAAAATCTCTCTAATACAAAAATAAAATATAATTTAATCTTAACTCCACATTCCCCTCCTGACACTTTCATTATAGTATAATACAGAAATTGTAATTTGCCTATAAGACATTTCTACTTATATATTTATTAACAATTCAGCAAAACACAATCTGCATTTATCACCAACTTTAATAAATATATATAATAAAATATAATAATACATATTATATAAGTATATTCCTACTAAGTTATGTCTTTGCTGTTTACTAATATAGACCAATGAAGATTATTTATATCTTCATTAGACTTTTCAGTAGCTACTTGTACCTGTGTTTGTGTGAAACATTTTTCACTCCCTTACTGATGCCAATTACCTAAGGCAAATTCCAACTCTTTGGTATCCTACTGTATTTTAAATGTCCTGTAAATAATAAAAAGCAAGTAAGTCTCATTATTTTCATCCTAATTATAGTCATAATAGGCCAAATTTCATCAATTTATGGCCCATTTTGGGAATATAGCCTTACTTTGAATATAATTTCTGCATTTTAGCTACACTAAAGTTGAGTAGTATTCTAAATTAGCTAGCTTAAATTAAGGTTAGCTTAATCATGTAAGTAAAAATTATGGGCCTCTGAAATATTTTGTCAGATATTTTACATGTTCATTTAAAAATGTATTACTTGAACTTTAAAAAAAATAATCAGTGGATTGGTTTATCACTAAGATATTTTAAAAAACGTAAGCAGCCTTGTTATATTCAGAACGCAATCTTAGTGAGGCAAACTGAGCACGTTCTTCATCTGAGAGTCCAAGTAGAGTTCACTAACCACCCACTTCGTTAAGTTTGATGTGTCATCAATATGGGAAGTAGGAGGCTGGATGTAAAATAAATGTGAAGTGAAAATTGCCAAGTGAAGTCAATCTCATGTTTAACGCAAGGCTGTATTTCTTACTTTGCTTGTCTTTTGTGATAAAGTGTTTGCACAAGGTTAAATTATCAGTAAGAGTTAATTGAATCTACTGATTATAGTACATTTGCACATTTCAGACTAATTTAATTCAAATAAAAATTGTTAATGCTCTTGCAAACACACAGATAATCAAAGAAAATATTTTTGAAAAGAATAAAAAATGAACATACCATTAACCATTTGAAATGAAAATTTAACTGGTCATTTCCTAATAGAAATCAGCTGTGGATGACATTAACCATGCCAATCTTATTAATAATTCTCAAATGTAGTTCAAACTTCTCAAATACAAGAACTATTACACATAAATAAATGAAGAATTGCTATGAGATAGCTATATTTTAATCTTCTGTTTCTTCAAATGTCACAGCAGTCATTCCAAAGTAAAAAACCAACCAAGAGTCAGCTGGTTAAATAATTAAAACAAACTTACAAAACCAAACATGACCAGAAGTTTAGATATCTACTATGTACAAATATGTCCTTTAATTATCTATATTTTCTTACTTATTACTCTTAAATTTCTTACATTTTTTAATGAGAGGAAATTAGCTCAAATAGATCAAATCTCTTGATCAAAATAAAAAATGTAAAATTATTTCTCACCTTATTATATTGATAAATATTATAACATTAAAAATTAGCAACATATAATATTGTTATCATGAAAACAACTATAGTAACTATTCTTTTCTATAAGTTGGATTTCATACATTATCACATTTAATTCTCAAAAAATTCTACTTATACCCTTTTACAAATGAGAAATCTATGAATTAGACTCTTTAGAATATTTTTTTTAATTTTCTTAATTAATAAATCTGAAACCTGGACTCTAATCTTTTTACTTCAAATCTCCTATTCTTTCCTCTGCTTCTCAGTCAGAATAGTTTACTAAATGACAAAGTTCAATGCTAAGTAGGTAAAGTCTAAAATATGAGTCCTTAAGGTTTTTTTTCTAAGTGATACATTAAATTAAGACATTTACTATTATGCAGGTGATGGCCATGTTTGAGCTTGGAAAATATTAATAGAATAAGTAGAAAATATGTAGATCTTATACTCCATAAGAAGATAATGAAGGATTGTCCCAGAATTACTTCAGAATATTAGAATAATATTGCCAGTATATCTGGGTTACTCAGTAGAAACATTATTCTCTATACTTTAATGTCAGCTTGTTTGACATTCCTACAATCTGCAAATATAAAGGGCAACAGGCCCACCAATCTTTTAATTGGGCAGATATTTCACTCTGGGATAGCTGCCAAGAATCTCAACTATCACATGAATCCCTGTGAGACTATTTGAAGGCCAACATGACACCATATTCATATCCTTGTATCTTTATCCGATTTAAAACTTTGCATGCTTTGTAGCTGATTGAAAAGTGAGCCCAAGGAAAGCAGCATCAAACAAAGGGCAAATCATTATTTTCATCAGCTTTCAATCTTGGAACAGACTATCCTAATGCCCTGACTTACCAGAAACTATGGGGTACAGCTAAAGTATGTTTAGAGAAATATCCAGAAATTAACTAAATATATTTATGAAAAAGATGGTGAAAATAAACTTAATAATTACCCAGTTCAAAATTTAAGTAGGGAATAGAGCATTAATTTAAGAGAAAATAGAAGAATGTATATAAATATACAAAAATGAAGTAGAAAACAAAATTGATGAAATGACTGAATGAATGAAAGAGCTGACTCTTTTCATATAAAACAATAGAAAAATCAACACTTAGCTAATGTAGTTAAGAAAAAATTCAAGTAATTTAAAAAAGAAATTAAAATGAAATAATATTCATAAACTATAATGAAATCAAAAGTATAAAATAATTTTCTTAATCCAATCTGAGTAAACATGAAAACATAGGTGAATTACAAGCAAATTGTGGATTTTAAAAATTAATCTCAAAGTATAAGTAACCAAAAAATTAAAATAGATCAAGATTTCTCAATGGCTGCACATTAGAACTTTTGGGGGAATTTTTGTTTTACAAATATCAGTGGCCAAATTATAATTATAATAAAGTCAGAATCTCTGTAGCATAGAACATATTCTTCAGTGGTAATGCTCCTCAAGTGACTGCTTTGTACATCTTTGATTAAAAGAAAACAGGAGGTGAATCATACGAGGAAGCTAAAAAGAAATGAGGAAAGATTAAACCACAGAAATCATCGTCACATTGTTAACCATGAGAGAGAGAGAAAGAGAAAGAACCATAGTCGATACTTGTGTCCTTAGTCAATGTTTTAGAATCTATGTGGTTGTCAACAACAACAAAAAAAATCGAAAGCACTGCAAACAGCTGAATTGCTAAGCCATAGTTTAGGAAGAATTTAAAATGATCTTCCACCCAAACACACAAAGACATACACAGATGGACATTTTTTAAAAGAGAGGAAAATGATGCTCTTATAGAAATATAAGGTATAGTTTACACATAATGTGTTACACAAATATGTTTAAGTCTTAGATCCAAAAAGAAGGGAACTGAACAAGTAAAAGATAACAATTTAAAGATGGAATACAGGATAATATTTGAGAAAGAAAACAGAAAATGTGTATAGACTAAATATGCAAACTGCTCTCTGCTCCCTCCGCCCAAAATAATAAGTAATAAGACATACTCCAGTAAATTCAATGCACCTCATAGAGAAAAGGCAGAATATGACATCCATGTTATAAAAGTCAACCTAAAAAGAAGGAAATTAATTCTCCTGAGGCTTCTCCAAATTCTTATGTTGCACTTTTTAAAGAAAGCATATACTATGAAGTATTCAAGTAAAGAAGGGTGAACCAATATTTTCACAAGCAAACTGTCATTGAAACGTAAAGTGAACAGAGCCAAACACTTAAAATATTTTAAAAACTTGGAGTGCACAATCACCAGGATTTTTCTTGGAGAATCTTTTAGAGTACTGTATCAGATGAGATACTGTCTGCTCCATTTCATTTGTTTGAACAATAAGGATATTTATCATCAAGTCAGATTTCACAGTGTTTTCTACCCTGTCACCCTGTCTATGTCAGCTCTGTCCTTTGGTAAATAGCTGCAGTATCTCCAGGCACTATATCAGAACAAGACAATGCTGAGACTCAGAAAAAGATTACTCTTACTCTTAACTGTTCACTAAGGTGGAATAGTTTCATGGTGGCCTCACAGCACAAGATCTCTCTTTACTCTCTGGCCAGAATTGGGTGATATTCACACACGTAAAATGTCAGTTGCCAAAAACGTAGTATCGAATGATGAAATAAGACAGTGAATAAAAATATGAAATATATAGGGGCGTGTGGGTGGTTCAGTCGGTTAAGCATCTGACTTTAGCTCGGGTCATCATGCGGTTCATGAGTTTGAGCCCCACATTGGGCCCTGTGCTGACAGCTCGGAACCTAGAGCCTGCTTCAGATTCTGTGTCTCCCTCCCTCTGTCCCTCCCCTGTTCATGCTCTGTCTCTCTCTTTCAAAAATAAATAAATAGAGAGAGAGAGAGACATAAACCACGATAAAGATCAAATTATTTCACTAGAGGTATACTGAAAAAAATTACTGGTCTTAATTTACAAATGCTCACATGAAACTTCAAAAATATGAATAAAAAAATCTAATTAAAAATAAAATGGACTAATTTCAAGTATATATATAGTGCAATTACTCACCATAATCTCTTTACAGAGATTATGCCATCAAGAGTCTATGAAATTATCATAAAAATTGTTAATACATTAGGAAATGAAAAAAGTTCCAAAAGTAGAAATAATAATTTTTTTTCTGATCTGGATGTAATAAAACTATAAATCTGTTTTTTAAAAAAAGGTAGAAAAATACCAGTATCAAGAATATTTCAAAAACACTGTTAACCCTTGGGTCAAAAAAGAAATGAAATTCAACAAGTAAATTAATTTATTTATTCTATTTGCAAACATTTCCCAACTACTATATAGCAGGTACTGTGCAAGGCACAGAGGATACACTGATGACCAGACAATGTTTGTCTTCTGCTCTTATGAAACCAGCATTTTAATGGGATAGATCCACAGAGGGAAAAGGGAATAAAACAGAGTGGTATTTTAGATAGGGTGGTAATACAAAGCTTTTTCAGAGAGGAAACTTTTGAACACTACATAAAGTGTGATAATGAGTCATGTGGATATCAGGGGAAAAGTATTCCAGGCAAGGGAACAGTCAATGTAAAACACTCAAATGACAATGGGATTGGTAAATTTGAGGAACTACAAAAAAGATAGTTATATACCTGATACAGGGTAGTAAGGAGGAGATTGTAGGGATGAAGGTCTAAAATGTAGCCAGGTATCATATATATGGCTTTGTGAATATGTGTGTATGTACATTATATGCATCTGTATGTATATAATGTATGTATATGGTACATATAAGTAATTTTGTTATAGAAAATTTCATTTGTATATATAACTGGAAAGAAGAGTATATTGAACCCAGGTGTACTCAGCACTCACTTTCAAAAATTAAAAACATTTTGTTAAGCTTGATTCATGTAGCTCATTCTAACCACCATTTCTTTTAGTGTTTATTTATTTTGAGGGGTAGAGCAAGAGAGTGTGAGCAGGGGGAGTGGCAGAGAGAGAGGGAGAAAGAAAGTCCCAAGCAGGCTCCATGCTTAGCATGGAGCTTGATGAGGGGCTTGATCTCAGGACTGTGAGATCATGACCTGAGCAGAAATCAAGAGTCGGATGCTTAACCCACTGAGCCACCCAGGAGCCCCACTAAACACCATTTTTTTTGCGATGGGAGTGACAACATAACATCAGTTATGCTGTACAGTTTTTAGTACACTATTTCTTGAAGCACATGATGAATATGTGATTATTCCACTCTATATGTTGCTTAGATTGACTGGAGAGTTCTTAGTGAGTTGATCTATTCTCTCAAATGCAGCATTTCCAATTGGGACATAATTTTTGGAAATAGAAACAGCATTGTCTCATGCATTATATTGGGATCAAAATAGAGAAGCCAAGAAGACAGCAAGAATATAGAATTAAATGCTATTGATTAAATGGTTGTGCCATTTACTGTAATAGGGCAGCACAGGGGAGAAGTAGACATTTGAGATGGATTAGGATTTCATTCATAGAGGTGGGTCATTTGTAATGTCTCTTAACATCTTAGCCATGATATGAATCTAAAATTCAGAGGAAAGGTCAGGAATGATGACATAAATTTTGGGGATCATTAGATTAGACATAGTTTATTAAGACAAGTGACTCAAGAATAACCTTAACAATAAGTATTTGAAAAGGAAGAAAAGGAGAGAAAAAAACCTATAAGAACTCATCATTTATTGGTAGGAAAATTAGAAATATATAACATATAAGACTTAACAAGAAATGGTCCTTGAGTTTAGAGGAAATCCAGGAGGGTGTGATGCATCAAAAATCAGGAAATTAAATATAGAACGGAAAGAACAATCACCTGAATTAGGCATTGCTTAAGCAAAGTTAGATTAGAAACAGGAGCTGACATGTGGTAATGTAGAGTTCATTACTGACCTTACCAATAGGAATTCTCTTTAGAGAATGGAAGAGAACTCTTTTGGGTTGTTCCATAGAGCACTGGAAAAAAGAAAGTGAAGGTGGCAAAAATAGATAACAATCTTGCAATCTCCATAATGCAGAGTAAAAAATAAATCAGTTCTTGGAGATGCCTGTGCTGTCAAGGGAAATTTTTAAATTTGTTTTTGTTTTTGTTTAAGATGAGATTTATTTTATTGTATTTTATGCTAACGGGAGAGTCTAAGAAACAAGAGAATACAGACAACATACCGAAGATGTAAAGAATGATTACAGGGCCCCTGGGTGACTCAGTCAGTTAAGCATCCAACTCTTGATTTCGGCTCAGGTCTTGATCTCACAGTTTATGAGTTCTAGTCCCACATTTATTTTCTGTCTCCTCCTCTCTCTGCCTCTCCCCCACCTCTCTCTCTCTCTCTCTCTCTCTCTCTCTCTCTCAAAAATAAATAAATAAAATCTTTTTAAAAAAAGAATGAATACAAGGAAAGAAAATGGCCTAATTTAACTCTAGTACATAAATGGAATGATTGATTTTAGACTGGATAAAGTAATAAATATTCACCCTTTTTAGCAGAGGCAGTAGAAAAGTAAATTTTGTGGTCAAGAAATGTAGAACTTCCTTCATATTTCCTTCATTTTCTCATAGTAAACATAATTATCAGTTGAGATTGGGAAGAAGAGGCATTATGTCATCATTTTTCAGAATAGTAAAATGAATTGGTAAGTGAAATATATTTGAAATAACCAGAAAGATTTAGTGTCCCCTAATATTGAAATAATATATTTAAAGTAATACTATGCAGTGTGACTCAGTGATTGGATGCAAACTTATTCAGATGCTCAGTTCCAGGTATGAAAAACAGATGTAAGCAGATTGGAGTTTTGAAAGACACAGGTTATGATGGGAGAGGCAGAAGATATAAGGAGATATGCAATTAGTTTGGGATCAGTAAGAAAGAAAGTGGTATATAAGAGAAAATAATAGTGAAAGGTGGTAAATTCAATTAATTTAAAAATCCATATGCCAACCTACCTAAAAATAAAATATTTCATATATATATGAAGTGTTCCATCTACCCATTACTAATCTGACCCTCTCTCTCTCTCTCTCTCTCTCACACACACACACACACATCTTTATTCCTGAATGTATGATTGTAGTTTCTGAGCATATCTTTATATCCTTCTGCAACTACTTAAATTATAGCTCATCTATGTGATAGTTTAGGTTTTTGTTACTTTATTTTGCATTTGTAAATTTGATATTGTAATGAATCATTTTTCATTTTATTCAGTCTATCATATTGATCATAATTATATTGACCAAAATATTGTTTTTGGAATTCATACTTAACTATCCAGTTCTAATTTAAATACTATCTCCTTCTTAGGAGTGTTCCCAGATATTTTAATCAGGGCTTTTGGTTACTATGTGCCCCTATTGCATCTGGTTAATATCTCTCTTCCCAATTTTATGGTATCCTTTGTGTTGCAACATTATTGTATACATTATTTCCAAAATGTATGTTTGTGTGTGTGATCACAGTAATTTGTTTATTTTTTTTTTTTTACTTTAGAAAGAGAGAGAGAGCACAAGCAGGGGAGAGGGACAAAGGGAGAGAGAGAGATTCTGGAGCCTGCTGCTGAGCTTGATCCCATGAACCTGGGATCATGGTTTGAGCCAAAATCCAGTTGATCCTCACTGACTGAGCCACCCAAGAATCCCAACAGTAAAAAAATTTTTAGAAGTTTACTTTCCTTTATTTTTTAAATAATACATACATACACACATACATACATACATACATACATACATACATTTTTATTTGAGTAGAGTTGACAAACAATGCTACATTAGTTTTGGGTGTACAACATAGTGATTTAACTTCAGTCTGTATTATGGTATGCTATATGCCCACCCCAACTGTAGCTACCATCTGTCACCATACACTGATGCTATAATACATCAACAATATTCCTTCTGCTGTGCCTTTTATTCCTGTGACTTATTCATTCCATAACTGGAAAACTGTATTTATCATTTACCTGCATGCATTTTCCTCATCTCCACTTTCCCTCTGGAATCCATCGGTTTGTTTTCTATATTTATAGGTCTGATTCTGACTTTTGTTTTGCTTTTTAAATTCCATATATGAATGGAATCCTATGGTATTTATCTTTCTCAGTCTGACTTATTTCACTTAGCAAAATACCCTCCAGGTCCATCTGTGTTGCTACACATGGCAAGATTTCATCCCTCTTTATGGTTGAATAATGTTCCTACTGTGGGGTGTGTGTGTGTGTGTGTGTGTGTGTGTGTGTACACATTTGGCATCTTCTTTATCCATTCATCTATTAATGGACATTTTGATTGCTTCCATATCTTGATTATTATAAGCGATGATGCAATAAACATGGGGGTGCATCTATCTTTTCAAGTTAGTGTTTTCATTTTCTTTGAATAAATAACCAGGAGTGGAATAACTGGATCGTATGGTATTTCTATACTTAATTTTTGGAGGAAGTTCCACACTGTTTTCGTAGTGGCAATACCAACTTCTGTTCCCACCAGCAGTTAATTTTTATTGAGGTATAATTAATAAATAAAATTATATGTATTTAAAGTGTACAGCATGATGATTTGATATATGTATACATTGTTAAATGTTACCAAAAAACAAGTTAATTAATATATATATCACCTCGCATAGTTATCTTTTCTTTTGAGAATGTTTAAAGTCTACTCTCAGCAAATTTCAATATCAATACAGTATTACTAAGTACAGTCACCATGCTGTACATCATATTTTCAAAACTTATTCATCTTGTAACTGAAAGCTTATACTCTTTGACTAGCTGTTATGATTTTGATAAATCAACATTTGTTAAGTAGGACCCCAGGGTGCCGGTTGGTGAGCCACAGTTCAGGGAAAGATCACAAGAGGAACTGACATACAGATATCTTAAAAGGCATCTCAATATTTATTACTCACAGGTCCTGGAGGAAGTACACATGTCCCTTTAAGGGGAACATGAGGAGGTTCAAGCAGGGTGCAGGCAGAGAGAGAGTTCTAGGACTTGAGGTACATGGCTTTATTAGTCTCTGCTAGTGAGTGCTTTGGAGGTCCTTGGTTAAGGACAGGTTGATCAATTCAGACCAAAAGAATGGGGTTTGGGTAAGACCCACAGGGGTCTTACTTAAGAGGTGCACAAGTGATGGTAGAGACTCTTTATCACAATAGCTATTGGCCGAGTCGTATCAGGAACTTTTATTTACCTGTGTATCTGTGAGCTATTATGTAGGACATGTGTTTGCATGAGGGCCTAAAGTCACTTTAAGGTCCTTCTCAGGCCACTTGGCCAAACAAAATGAATGCTGAGACAGCAATACCATGGAGTAGTGTAGGTAAACTCTTGACATCAACATGTCCCCATTTCCTTTAACCCCACCCAGTCCCTGACAATCACCATTCTACTCTTTGCGTCTAGAGTTTGACCTTTTTATTCTTTTTTTGTAAGGTTCTACATAGAAGTGATACCATACAGTATTTGTCTTTCTCCATCTGGCTTATATTACTTAGCATAATGCTCTCAAAGTATATCCATGTTGTCACAGCTGGCAAGATTTCATACTTTTTTATGGGTAAATACTCTTCCATTGCAGTTATATGTCACATTTTTGTTTTCCCATTTATCTGTTGGTGGACACTTAGGTAGTTTCCATATCTTGGTTATTGTGAATAATTCTTCAGTGAATATGGGAGGGCAGATATCTCTTCAAAGTTATATATTTTTTTTTATTTCTTCAGCTATATACCAGTGAGAATTGCCAGATCATATGATAGCTCTATTTTAATCCTAATTTTCCTCACATCCTCATCAGCACTTGTCCTTGTCTTTTTGAGACTAGCCATCCTAATTGGTATGAGATGATATCTCATTGTTTAGATTTACATTTCCCTGATGATTAGTGATGTTGTCATCTTTCATATAGTTGTTGACCACTTGATATCTTCTTTAGAAAAAATGTCTATTCAAGTTCTTTGGTCATTTTTTTAAATGATTATTTTTTAGAGAGAGAAAGAGCATGGGGGGGAGGGGCAGAGAGAAAGGGAGACAGAGAATCCCAAGCAGGCCTCACACTGTCAGCACAGAGCCAGAAGCAGGGCCTGAACCATTGTGAGATCATGACCTGAGCTGAAATCAAGAGTCAGACACTTAACTGAGTCACCCAGATGCCCCAAGCTTTTTACTCATGTTTAAAATTGGTTTTGTGTTTTGTTCTATTGAGTTGTGAGTTGTATAGATATTTCACATATTAAATTATTGTCAGATAAAGGGTCAGCAAATATTTTCTCATTCCATAGGTTACCTTTTTATTTTGTTGGTTGTTTCCTTTGCTGTGCAGAAGCTTTTTAATTGATGTAGTTCCAGTTACCTTTTGCTTTTATTGCTTGTGCTTTTTGTGTCATATCCAAAGAGTTTTTGCCAAGACCAATGTCAAAAGGCTTTTACCCATGTTCTTTTCTAGGACTTTTACAGTTTCAGATCTTACATTTAAGTCTTTAATCTATTTTGATTTAATTTTTGTAAAAATTCTTATTCCTCCAATATAGATTTTTAATATGCTGCCCACTTACCTGGATTCAGCTTCATAAAAGCTAAAAGAAGAGATGGATTCAATGGAACTAGAATTGTATGATGAAATAAAAGACCAGAGGTTTAGTTAATAAGTCAAATGGAGGGTAGTATGTGAGGAAGAAGAATATCACTGCCTATTAGTGGAAAATAAGAAAAAAAAAAAGAGAGAAGCCACCTAGATTACATAAGCTTTAGAGGAAAACAATTTCTTAATTTCTTTGCACTGCGAGAACAAAATACCACAGACTAGGTGGCTCATAAACAACAAATATGTATTTCATACAGATCTGGAGACTAAAAGTCCAAGATCATGATGCTAACATGATTCTAGTGAGGGCTCTCTTCCGAGTTTTATACTTCTCATCGTATCCTAATATGGCAGAAAGGGTGAGGGTGTTCTCCAGGTTCTCATTTATAAAAGCACTAATTTCACTCTTGAGGGTTCCATTCTCATGACCTAGGCACTCTCCAAAGGTTCACCTCTTAATTCCTTCACATGGGACATTAGGTTTAAAAATATGAATTTTGGGTAATATCAACAATGAGTCTACAGGAATAAAGGGATAAATTTTTTTTTATTGTTCTGTTTTTCCTCAGTCATGTTCTTGAACACCTTTGTGTTGTGTTCATATGTTAAAACAGATTCTAGGAAGTTAAGAGCACCAAGGCTTATTTTTATTTTAATCACATGGAATTTCTTTCCTGTTGGATCACAAACAATCTCAAGAAAAGAAGGGACTCCAACCATTCATACATTTACTCATTCACTTATTCCTTCATCATTCTAATACTTACGGAGCATTTAATTCATGCCTAGGTATTTAATTAACAAAACAGTGAAAGATGTCTGTCCTCATAAAACTTATGCTCTGTCAGAGGGAGGGAGAACAGTATGATGAGAGTGTCAGTTATGCAGTAAGTTAAAAGCTGGTGAGAACAATACATAAAAGACTCCTTCTGTTGCTGTGCTTTTTCTGGCCTGACAGGATAAAATAAATCAACTTCTCTCTAGAGGGAAAGTTTTCCCAATGTTGTCACTTTTTCTCTTCAACAGATGGTTGCTACTGAGTGTGAAGTCCTTCTCTCCAAAACTTCCAAAGTGCATTTAACATAGGTTAACCCATTTTCTAAAAAAAAGGTGCAAATTCTGCAATTTTTTCAAATCCATTGTTGACTTCCATATATACAAACCTGAAAACTTTCAGAAAACACTTTATAAAAAGTTTCTCTTGACATGCTAGGGATAACGTAAATTTAACTTTTATTTTATAGTCCCCTAAATTTTGGTTATACGTGAAAGTAACTGTCACTGTACCTTACAGGGATTTGACCTTACACAAGGCAGCGGGTTAGGCAGTTTCTGTAAAACTATTGTCATACCTGATGTGAGAGCTTGAAGCCAGAGAACAGGAGCAGGAAGTCAGGAAAGGAAGATAGAGACGGGAGACAGAAATCCGTGCTAGTTCTTATTGTCTCTGACCTTGATAGAAGATAAGAGGGACCTTCAGTATGAGGGAAAACACATATACGTGGCCCAGGATTCAAAGAAACTAAAGGAGGATGCAGGGAATATGAAATAGTTGTATGTTTATCTGTTGCATCAGAAAAACAACCTTTACAGAGTACAGAAAATGGCTGCTGTTTCACTTTTGCCCTTTAAATCTCCATTAAGAATCTCTCAAAGCCAAGGCTAACAGGAAATGAATTGATAAAGATTCTAGGAAATGTTGTCTCACTTCTCCATGTTGACACATTGCAAAGCCATCAAAAATATCATTGATGAATTTCTCCAATTTTCACAGAAATTGGTTTGTGAACAATATTCTAGGCTATATCCATAAGTTGATATCAGAAAAGTAGACTGTACTTTTTTTTTAGTTTTTTAATTGCCATACACAGATAATCCACTTACATGAATGAATATTTCAATTTTAAATGAATTGTTTGGAATACTGGAGATGCAATATTTCTTGAATTGTGTTAATTCATTCAAAAATTCATATTCTAAATTTTTAGTTATAATTACAGTAACATGAGTTTATAATTTTTCTGAAATAAAGTTTATGTTTTTATATATCCTCATAAAAGCCCCACAAAGGTGACTGTGCTCCAACTTTTCCATTTTCTTTGTCACTTGACTAGTAATTTATAATACACAGAGTTAGGTTCCTATGGGACCCTTCTTGGAATTCTTGTTTCCTGACTCACTGAACACAATATACAAGGTATCAGGGACCAGATATCCAAAGCTTGTGAACTACAGAGTGGAGTCACCTATTTAGTAACTCAAAAACAAATATTTTCTTTTTATAACAGTACTACCATTTCTTAGAGACTTATGCATTCTCCATTGGATAAAATGTATCAGATAATGTGCCTTTTTCTAATTAAAGGAAAGTCCTATAGCTCAAACTAGGCCAATCACAATATGATAATTCAAAAAATAATCTATCATGAAGACAACTAATGAATGGATATTAATTAGCAATAGTTAATAAGAGATCAGTGATATTACTTAATATATAAATGATGCAGGATTCCTGGGTGGCTCCGTGGGTTAAGCATCTGACTTACGCTCATGTCATCATCTTATAGCTCCAAAGTTTAAGCCCTGTATGAGGCTCTGTGGTGACAGCTCAGAGCTGGAGACTACTTCCAATTCTGTGTCTCCCTCTCTCTCTCTGCCCCTCCCCTGCTGTCCCTCTCTCTCTCTTTCTCTCTCTCAAAAAATAAATAAACATTAAAATATTTTAAAAATATAATGCTTCATAAAGACCAAGCCTGCATATTCCCCTGGCAGATATATTAACTAATGCCTTATAGATAGTTTATTTTTGCCTGTCAATACTAGAATTATAGCTGATAACAAGAGGTCAGTGCTATAACAAAATAATGGATGGCACAATAAATGAGCCTGAAATAATAAATCCAAAGTAGCATAAAACATTGCCTTAGACATAAACAGATAGCAATCAATATCGTCCAATCTGGTCAAGGAGCTGAAAACACATGTTCTTTTACAAATTTAAGCTTTTTTCCAGGTGCTGTTTTGTTTCATTTGTATTCATAGAATTTGAAAGGTATTTGACAGTCACAACAATTAACATTGTAGAAAGTACCATGTAGAAAAAATATATTCAGAAACTATATTGTGTTGGACTGTATTTGGAAGAAATGAAATTTAATGTAATGACCTTGTAGAACAGCAGTTTCCAAAGCGAGATTCATATGTTTGTGTAGGGACCCCCCACAATGCTTTCAGGAAGTCCATGAGATCAAAAATAACTTCATAATAATACAAAATGTTATTTGCTTTTATTTCACTGTGTTAATGTGTGTGCTAAAGTTGCAAACTCAATGGTGAGTGAAACTGATGGTGCCTTAGCCTGAATCAAGACAGAGGCACCAATCTCTTCTAGTAATCAACGTGTTTTTCATCACCAAGTGCTAGTGGTAAAAAAAACAAATACTTCTCATTTTCAATGAAGATGTAAAAATATTAAATATTGGCAATAGTAGGTGTGCATATTTAATATTATGAGTGAAATATGTAAAGTGAAAATATACATCAAGTATGTGATCTAAGTACAATTATTGCTTTCAGTGAAAGTACCTGTGTGATTGTTTAATTTGAGAACTGAGCTAGTTACTTTTTCAAATTAATCATAATTATGCTTGAAAAAATGACCAAGAGAGACAGGATTTATACAGGCTTAGGTATTTGGCTAAATAAACTAATTTAGCCTGAAATTTAAGAGGATAACTTCAAATTTGAGCTTAAGAACAAATATTAGAATTTTGGAAAACCTGTATCTACCACTCTGAGCTTGCAATTTTGAGTGCTTAAATATTTTTCTGATGAGAACATTAACAAATGCATTTATTTTTAATTTTTATAATAAAATGTGTCAACTTTCAGACATGTTTTTCATAATCTAAAAAATTAACACTTTCCAAATGACCAATGTGTTGTGTTAAAAAATCATTTGTGGATAAAATATCCATTCAAAATGCAAGTATGTCCAGTGGGTTTTAATGCACACACTACAAAAAGCTCAGTGATAAGGTCCAAATTCCACATTGAAACAGACTTTTAAGAAATGACTACTTGTTATGTTTTGGCATAGCATCGAAGAAAAATACCTACAATTATATGGAAAGATACACATTAAAAATATTGGAAAATATAAAATAATCCAATTTCCTCACTATTTTTTGCATTGAAATAGTATTTTCCATAAACATATTTATGTCAGTTATAACAGGTTCATTATTGTTATTTAAAAAATATTTAATATATACATATTCTTTTTTTTAATGACATTTATTGTCAAATTGGTTTCCATACAACACCCAGTGCTCATCCCAAAAAATGCCCTCTTAAATTATACATATTCTTAATATCATTCCTTACATGATAGTAAATAACCTCATATTACATACAACTAATTACCTCATTTGGGTCCTCAAAAGTTTTTTAAGTTTAAAAGAGTTTTGGGTGACTCGGTTGAGCGTCCGACTTTGGCTCAGGTCACGATCTCACAGTTCATGAGTTTGAGCCCCGCATCAAGTTCTGTGCTGACAGCTCAGAGTCTGGATCCAGCTTCAGATTCTGTGTCTCCCTCTCTCTCTGCCCCTCCCCTGCTGGCATTCGGTCTCCCTCTCTGTCAAAAATAAACAAACGAACAACAACAACAACAACAAAAATTAAGAGTGTTAAGCCTGAAAAGGTTGAGAACCACTGTTCTAAAGAGTAGGAATATATAATCCACATTTTCTATGTTAGTAAAACTCCTTTACACTTTACTGGATAGTTCATTCATTTTTTTTGATAGTTTTTTTAAGTGTATTTATTTATTCTGAGAGAGGCAGTGAGAGCAGGAGCTGGGGAGGGGCAGAGAGAGAGAGAGGGAGAGAGAGACAATCCTAAGCAGTCTCAGCACTGTCAGTGCAGAGGCAGACATGGGGCTGGAACTCACAAAAATGTTAGATCATGACGTGAGCTGAAATCAAGATTGATTTAAACAAAGGTTTATTGGGGCACCTGGATGGCTCAGTCAGTTAAGCATCTGAGTCTTGATCTGGGCTCAGATCGTGACCTGATCTCAGTTCTTGAGATCCAGCCCTGCCTTGGGTTCTGTGCTGCAATGTAGAGCCTGTTTGATGTTCTGTCTCTCCCTCTCTCTGCCCCTCCCCCGTTATATCTCTCAGTCTCTCAAAGCAAATAAATAAACTTTAAAAATAAAAAAAAGTTTTTTGAACAACTATAGTGCAATAGACATTATTGTAGGTGCTGGGGTTTTACAGAAATAAAACACATAGACCACTTTGCTGCTTTTATGGATCTTATATATTGCTGTTCTTTTGTCCTTCCTTATTGGTGACCATAACCCTTACTTCTTCATCTCCTGCTAATGTCTTATTTACTCTATTCTCCTTATCTTAGTATTTTAAAAAGGCATATGAAAATCCTTGAAAAAATCTTGAAATTTTAAAAATAATTGAAATAAAAAGTCTTGAAGCAGAAATAGCTTTAAGCAGAGCCATACTAGTAAACAAAGTCAGTTCTTCAATTCTGATACACATTTTTAAAAATCAACTTTGTTTCACTTATCACATTTTTCAACATTGATTTTACAAATGTTTCCACGCTTCTCTAGTTTCCATCCACACATACCTACACACACCTTTCCAAAAGACCTGTCTTAATCAGAATAAAGTCTGAGTTGTGGAAAGTCAGTCTGTCTTGGAAATAAATATTGGACAATTTTCCCCGAGAAAAATGCATTTTAAAGAAGTGGATGTTGGGCATCTGGGTGGCTCAGTCGGTTAAGCGTCTGACTCTTGATTTCAGCTCAGGTCATGATCTCATGCTTTGTGAGTTTGAGACCAGGTGGGGCTCCTTGCTGACAGTGTGGAGCCTGCTTGGGATTCACATACTCTCTCTCTCTGTCCCACCCCTGCTCGCTTGCTCTCTCCCTTTCTTTCTCTCTCTCTTGGGGCCTCTCAAAAATAAATAAATAAACTTAAAATAGTTATAAAATAAGGAAGTGGAGGCATTCTGGGAAGCAAGTCTAGAACTCTCCAATGGGAGAGTAAAAAGATAAAAACAGTAAGAGAAATTGGAAACAAAAAAGAATCCAAAAAAGACAGGTGACTATCTAAGACCTTGAAAATAGAGCATAATTTCAGATGCAAGATAAAGTTACGTTGTCAAATACTACTGAAAATCTGAGGAGGAGTGTATAAGGCTGTATATGTTGGCATAATTTAATGTAATTAGATGGACTTGTCATTATTAATTGACCAGTTTCTTCACCTTGGCAGTAAAACCTTTTAGGAAAGGTAGAAGGGTAAATAACCTCAAGCTAGAAGACTTTAGATCCAAATCTTACTCTTCTACTCAACTTTTACAAGTTGTACAATGTGTTTCATGGTTTTTCAAAATTTGGTAATACCTATTCTCTTTATCAATTTATGAAAAGCAGATTGGTACTATTTTAAATATACTTTGTAAATATCATATAATTTTAGATAGATTTTTTCAGAAAAAATATAATTTTTTATTGGTTTCCTTTTGCAGATAACTTGCCTTTGAAAAGTCAGTTGAAAATTTTACTGTTAAGTTTTTCAAAGTCCTACTTATGTACACAAAACCTAAATTTATGTCACAGTTATTTTGTTTAAATGGTTATGGAAAAAATATGGGTGTTATTCCATATATATTTTAGTTAAGCTGATTACTGTTTATTCACAATAATGTAGTTTGGAAATAAATCAGAAGAATTAGTTTTTCTAATTAAACCAACATTTAAAAAAGTTACATTTAGCATCATTAACCATTGTATAAATGATATATAACTACCTGGAATGTTCCTTTGACAAAGGGATTTTAAGAGCATAAATTCATAGTTATTTGATGCAACATTGACATATACATATATGCATAGCTTATTTTGTATATAAAATCTTGCTTTTTCTTACTTCCTAATTCTCATTTTAGCCTCAAGGCTCTGCAGTTGCTGTTCCTTTATCCTGTAGTGTTCTTAGCATCCATTTCTTTCTAGGGCCTACTACATCATCTTATTTAAAGTCTCTGTTAATATGTTACTGTTTCAGTATTTATTTTTCCCTGTCCAGTCAACTGTCTTACTAACAATTCAAAAACTCAAGCCAGGAGTACAGAACAAGTCAGCTTCCTTGTGATAATTATTCACATGGTTGAAGATTCTGTGAGCATTCTCTTGTATAAGATACAAGATTAATTCCATTACTCAATCTTGATGATTTTGAATATTCTTACCTTTCCTATTATTCTCTAAATTGTCATCTTACTTCTTAAAATATAGGTCCAAAACAGAATAAATTAGTATGTGTGGTCTGGCCAGTAAAGAGCAGAACTGAACTATCACCTCCCTCACTCTAAATGCTCGATTTCTGTCACAGCACTTTGAGATTTTAGTAGCATGTTTGTTAGATATATCTTACTAATGACTCACATTGAGAATATTGGAAATTTAAGTACCTAAATAATGCTAGTAAACCATTTTCTCCTCTTTATTTATAGGTTTAGCTAAATTATTTTTTTCTTGCAATGACTTTATTTTTAACGGTGGCCAATGTATAAGACATAAAATATCAATACGTAATTTGATATCATATTAACAAGGAACATTAAGTTTAACATAATAACTAACAACCCTTTTCATATTTATTGTCTAGTAGGTCTCTATGAATAGATTTTCTGATGTGAGTCTCACATTGTCTTTCCACAACAATTCTTTAGAGACCTAATAAATGTAATAAATTTGTCAGAAATGCTAAAGAAATATATCTCAAATTATATTGCAGTAATTGAATAACAATACATATTTAATAACAGTTGCTATTTACACTTGAGAAATGCTATTAATAAAGATATTGAAATAATGAGGTTTTCATATCCAAAAGTTCAGTAGAGTTTGGTCATGCAGAGGAACACAAATTCATTATAAATTTTTCTCGCAAGCACTTAGAACCCATTAAAGAATAAAGACTTACAGTTTCATTTTTTTCTCTCAGAACCATGAAGTTGCTCAGGCAGCGATAGTGAAGTAAAAATGGTTTTGTGTTTTTGCACATTTCATAGTCCGATGTGGTTTACCTAACTCTTTTACTTTAGTGTCAATAGTGTAGAAAGAACCAAAAGATTGGTAGCGGAGAAAGAGCCAAAAGAATAATCAAAACAGTATGGTTTGACTGTTCAAAACCAATTGAGATGTTCTAAAGGAAAAGGTAACTCCTAAGTATCCTATCTTATTTTTTTCGTGCAGGTTGTTACATTAGTATTGCTATGGGGAAATGATGTTCCACTTTGTCACTGGTCACTTTAGTTCCAGAGCTCCACTTCCTTCACAGAACCTATGAATCCCGTCAGTCCTTCTTGTCTCTCAAAGTCCATTTGCTTCATTCCACAGTTGCATGGATAATGGGAGAAGACAGAGGGTTTTATTACTCATAGAATAATAGCCTGCATGTGCTCCATGTTTAATCAGTTCCTTTGCCCCTCGAAGGGTGATGTGTAGCCATGCCCAATGGGTTGCTATGCTGACAGTATGTTTGTGGCATGGATGAAGAAATTCAAGCTTGGGAAACCCCAGTTTTTAAAGTGGGATGCTACTGAATCTTCCCAACTTCTGCACAAAAGGAGACATTACTTTTATTTTCTTCCTGGACAGTGAACAAACTTGTCTTCGGCTCCATAACAGAGCACACTCTCTGTAATTGCACAGTTGTTTACTATGGAAACATTCTTGAAAAGGTAGTAAGGAAGAAAATTTAAGACAAGAATTGTAGAACCCCGAGAGACCCATTAAAAATTGTATCCCAGCACTCTCAGGATGTAACACTGAGCCAAACACCTGAATGGCAAGAAGGATCTAGCCATTGATGGGGAAAGCTATCAGACAGTGAATGCAAACACTACAAAGATTCGATGTAGAGAAAGAATGTGATTATTTAAGGGAAAGAAAGGTCATCAAAATCCACTGGTGAGGTCTAGTAAATGAGCACAGAGAGATAGGCAGGAGTTAGATTACATACATCAGGACTTCTCAGAATTAAATGTGCACACAAATTGCATACAGGATGGATATTGTTAAAAATCAGATTCTGATTAAATAGATCTGAATCAGGGTCTAAAATTCTGCATTTCTGAAATGTTCCCAGGAGATGCCTGCCAATTCTATAGATCTGAATAGCAAAGCTGTAGAATGTTTTGCAATGTTCACATGAGAAATGATTGTGTTTGAAAACAGTCTGGTATTAATAGAGATAGACACAATTAAACTGATTCAGAAAATAGTGATACTGATGGAAAGGATACAGAAAGCAAAAGGGACAAGGATTCTGAGCACCCAATCCTGATGTGTGTGTGTGTGTCAAGGAATACTACAGCACCAAAAAATGCTTTGACACCAGCTGGATGTCATTCAATTCAATTCAATTCTAATACTATCTATCCTAAGATGGCGTCAGATCCTACAGATTAAGGTATCACTCCTACTAGACTGCCTCCTGCTTACTTTCAGATGCCAATTGCAAAGCCAGGTTATCATCTGAACTTCTGCAAAGCCCCCTCCTTGGGTTTGAGTAGTTTTCTAGAGCAGCCCCTGGAACTCACAGAAATATTTATGTAGTGGATTATTGGATTATATGAGGATATAACTCAGGAACAATGGAAGAGATAAACAGGGCAAGGCTTGGGGAAAATAGAAGGAACTTCCAAGCTCTCTCAGAGTGTACCACTTTCCCCTCCTCTCCACATGTCACCAAAATGGAAGTTCTCTGAAGCCTGTCCTTTTGGCGTTTTATGGAGGCTTCATTACATAGGTAATATTGATTAAATTATTGGCTAATGGTGAACTCAATCTCTAACCCCTCTTCCCTGCCTGGAGGTGTGTGGAGAGGGGAGCAGGGAGGAAGTGAAAATTCTGCCTCTAATCATGTGGTTGGTTTCTCTGTCAACCAGACCCATCCTTAGGTATGTTCCAAAAGTCACCTCATCTAACAGAACAAGAGATACTTTTATTGCTCTCATCACGTAGGAAATTCCAATGATTTTAGGAGCTCTGTTCCAGGAATGGGCAGAAAGACCAAATACATATTTCTTATAACTACAGTATCACAAAATACATAAAGAAAAATCATACTCTTTTGTTTCATAAACTAGATTATAGCACAGTTCTTTGAAATAGGAAAGAGGGGGGAAAAAGCAGCTTCTGTGTATGCAGGTGAAGGTGGGAATTAAGTATTCTATTTAAGAATAAGTTTGAGCTTATAATATATGCAAGTGTACATGTGAAGTAATTAATAAGATAGTATAGACCTCTGAAGTGATAGGGAGAGATTATTAACATAAAGCTGTTATATAAAACAGAGCATTAGATGAAATTACCTAGGAGACTGAGGAGTGAAGGGAAACTAATACCAAATTTAGGAGTGGCAGAAGTGTAGATAACAGAAGAGAACGTTTTTCTTTAACTTTTGTTCTGAAGGATACCTATTAGAAAGTTGTAATTTAAAGGAGATATAGGGCAACAGGAAAATTTCTTTTTTTGCATGGCAAAAGACCATAAAGTATGTTGACATATGAGACATAAAACTTGTTTACTGTCAGTGAGATGAGGTATTGGCTTCTTATAATTTTTCTACTGTCATTGAAATATAAGATACTACCATCTTTTGAGTAGAAGAGTAGGGAGTGTGTGTGTGTGTGTGTGTGTGTGTGTGTGTATGTGTGTGTGTAATAGCTGAGGAAAGAGGAAATGTGAACCAGTTGCCTTGAAGAGTGAGGAAGCAAGCATATAAGGGAAATGTGGAACATTACTGGGCAATGCTATTTGCTGATTTGATATTTCTGGTCATTAAAGTAAGCGTGGTCAACATTCCATGTGGTTACTGTTGTTGTTTTTCTAGGTATTTACTACTTACAAGTATACTTGGAGGAGAAAATCAGTTGGTTTTTCTCAGGGATAACACTGATGGAGACAAAAGCAAAGGAATTAAAATGCTCACAAGATTTACTTTTGATAATGGGTTATGGACCATGGATGCTAAATAAGGTCAAGATAGAAGTTAGAATTTAGGGGGATTAGATTTACTGAGTATAAGAGTTAAAGAAATTCAAATCAGTGGAAACTTAGGTAACTGATCATACATACATACATATTTTCTGATGATGTTGGCCTTAATAATAACACTGGATCTTTACCAGGGAAAGTTAAGGCTACTTTTTACCTATTTCTGCCAAGATTTATTTTAAAGTAAAGATTTGTTTCTTATATAATTTAGAATTCATGAAGTTATCATGAAAAATTAGCATATTATCCAAAGATTATGTGAAACCTATGGATTGTATTGATTCTGCTTTCACATCCCAGAGAGGACCAGCATTTTGGGGGCATGTTTCACAAACACAACCAGAAAAATACATTTTTAAAAGAATACACAGGAGCCTCATTCAGAGTCCAGCACTCAGCACTTTGCAGAGCATCATCTCTAAAATCTAAACATCCAATCTAGTGATAATACCTTTTAGGTCATAAGGAAACAGTCCTCCACATAGGACAAGAGCCCTATGACCTCAAAATAAAATACAACTGCCATCTGGGTGCCATGAAGTCTGTATATTGTATTCCTGCCAATGTTCGAGATAGATATTGATACAGAATGTATGTAGGGTTTGAGTGATGGATGTGCTTAGATAAGAGGAAAGACAAATTAATTAACCTGCCAAATCCTTCTTCTCAGACAGCAAGAATGCAATAGATTCTTTCATAATTAGGTATTGATTCCTGGTAGTTCTAAACATCTGTTTCCTTGCTTATCTTGATGGTCCCATTTGTGATTTGTGATAGAGAAACTCATGGATTAGAAATGATTTTCACAACACTAGCAAATGGTAGCTGATGTACATTTATGATATTAAACAATTCATCTTCCTCTTGAAATTGTATATGTGCTGTAAACATAACCTTCATGAAGTGTATCACCATTTTTTATAATAGACAACTTTAGAGCATAGAATTGGAAGTAGTTCTACTTTTATGACATCTTTATGATATTTAATCAAGTGTATAAAATGAAAATAGCTTTATGTAAAATTTGGGGCTTTTTAATTTTATTATATTGTGCTTTTTAATTTAACAGGTAATTTTAATAATTTAAAAGGAAAGGGCAACTGAAACTACAAATAAAATACTTTTAATTATATATATATATATATTTTATTTACTTTAACTTACATTTTTATAAGAATGTGTTCAAAGTTGAAATGTTGAACACATATGTTATTTTCAAGCCTCTCTATCATTGTAACTAAGTCATGAAAGAATAATGCTTCTAGCAGAAAATATGAAAGTACAATTCAAAGGGGGAAAAATCTTAAATGAGGAAATTAGAGAATCTTTAAAGAGCAAGACCCACATGAAATTTGTGATCCAAATTGGTAATCAGGGCCATAGGAATGTATGTGAACTTCCATGTGGACTTGTGCCCTGCGTTCTGAAGTGTTCTGAAGTGTTAAGGGGCAGGCTGAGTTCCATTTTCCTCAGAATGTTGATGGGGTCAGTTCTCCACAGGAAGACCGCCTGGTTCCTGTGGCCCCAGGGCTGCCTGCTGAGCCAATTAAGATTCGAGAGCAGAATGCATAATAGCCATCAAAGAGTTTTTAACATTTAAAAATATAGACCCTGAAAATAGCATTTCTAAATTTCTGCCAAAGTCAGAGATTCTTATACATGTATAAATATGAAAGTTCCAGGGAGAAGGCTGGTTTGGGAAGAGAAAGAGCAGAAAGTAAATCTAACAAAGGAGGCTGGGTTCCTAACAGAGAGACCTCCAAACGGTAAGCGCACGCGAATGCACTTGGAGAATCCTAACCCAACCTAACACAAACCCTAACTGTGACCCTAATATTTTAAGATTTTTGTTGAGATCACCAAACAATAAAAAAAAAACCAAACCACACACGTGCACACACACACACACACACACACACACACTCCTCTACTACCAATTACCTGTATCTGAGAGTAGAATCTGGTATGTTGTTGAGGTTTGAGGTTGGCAACTCCTATCACAAGTATGGCACATTGAGGGTTAGAGTTGGGAAACAAAACAATTTTGGAGGTTTATGAACAAGAGGAGGAAATGATCAAATGTGCCCTTCAGAAGCAATACTCTGGCAAATGTATGTAGGACAAATCAGAACTAGAGAAATTATGAATAAGGAAGAGCTTTCAAGGAACTATGAAACTCTCAAGGTAATGAGAAGCTGCATAAGAGCTGAGGCAGGTATGTGGGCAGATGAAATCACATATAGAAGTAGAAGGAATAGACACTAGCTGATTTATGTAGCAGAAATACCACTCCAGGTTGTGAACAAAAATAACTAAAAATGATGATCTAATTAAGCTGTTTCAAAAATAGGGCAAATGACATTGACAGAAAACAGTGACTTCAGTTTGAGATGCCATGTGCCCCTTCGAGGAAGGATACCAGGCCCACTCAAGGTAGAGTTTGACAATCATGTATATGAAGAAGATAATTTGCAAAATAGAAAACATAAATGAATAACAAATAGAAAATATATATTCCTGTAATAATTGAAATTATTAAAATAATAGGATATTTTATTCTACTTTCAGAAAAAGTCTGTGTGTGTGTGTGTGTGTGTGTGTGAGAGAGAGAGAGAGAGAGAGAATATGTGCCTGTGTGTTTACTTGTGACTCTGCTTTGTTTTTCTGGAAGAATTTAGTCCTCGTAAAAATACTGTGAAACAGCCTTATAGTAAGTATAGATCATTTTTCAAAAAGTCATTCCAAAAATTTTACATCCTGACCAACTCCTTTATAAGCAAGATTATTTTATAAATGTACTTCTAACCTGTTTATTAATGTCCATTATCAATTTATCTCTTGGCATTTAGCGTCTTCCTTAGGTTATTGAATTTTTATTTGGTTTTAATTTTAATTATGAATAAATATGTGTATATTACAGATATTCACATATACACATGTATAGTACATATTTCATGGAATCAAATCTATCAATATGTTCAATTATGCTATTTTAAATCTCTTTATAACTTTTTCATTTCAACTGCCTACATTTGCCTTCTCGAATGCAAAACTATCTCTAGCTAGAGATTTTAAGAACACTTCTCTATTTTCTTATGTTCTTTTTGGTTTTTGAACTAATTCATCTAAAGTTAAATTTGGTGTTTTGCATGCAATAAGGATCAAAATTTCTTGTTTGCATGTACCTTCATTACATTATTATTTTAGACTGTAAACTGTTCTATTAAACTTCCTTGTGGTGCCTGGGTGGCTCAGTTGGTTGAACGTCTGACTCTTGATATCAGCTCAGGTCATGATCCCAGGGTTACGGGTTCTAGCCCCACTTAGCATGGAGCCTGCTTAAGACTCTCTCTCTCTCTCTCTCTCTCTGTGTGTGTGTGTGTGTCCTCTTTCCCCTGCTCATGCTCTCTCTCTCTCAAATTGAAAAAGAAAAAAGAAAACCTTCCTCTAATATGTCAAATTTCATTTTCAGATTGTCTAAACTTTCACTTAATTACTCAACATATCGTTAAAGGGTATATTATCTGTCAGGTAATATTGTAAAAGTGGAAAACACAACAGTGACAAAAACATCCTTCAATGCCTACCATCATGCATGTTTCATGGCATAGTGTAGAAATGGGAAAGAACAAGGAGAAAAGATAAGGAAAAGAAGTTAAAAATTTCAGTCTATTACATTGTGATAGCGTTTTTATGGAGTAAAAAGTAGGAAAGGAGGTAAGAAAGGATAAATAGTTTCCAGAAAGAGGAAGAGTAGAGCAGTTGACATCACTGATATGGAGAACTCTTTCAACACACTTATGTGTGGTTGCTAGTGGGAAAGTCTAGAGAGGTTTAGCTCTTGGTTTGGGTTTGTTTGTGTTTTCAGATGGGAGAAAAAACAGATGTAGCATACAAGAATAACTGTTAATGCAGAAATGAGAGAGAGATTGCTGAATCCGGGTTCTTGAAGAGGTGCAAGGATCTAATCTAACAATATTGTTGACTTAAAATATTCAAGACTGACTTACTGGTAGGCATGTGCCAACAAAAATGCACAAATGGCAGTTTTATAAATAAAGAGATGTCATGTGGTATACAACCCTGTCCTAAAAACCGCTAGCCACCGTGAGACTTAACAGAAAATGTAGCGTAAGAAGATTGGATATTCACTACAACTACAGTGGAACATGCTGTTCATTTCCATTAAAATATTTCTCATTGAAATGAAAATGATCAATTACATGTAGAAAAACGTATGGAGAAAGAAAATAGGCACTTATGTTTCACCCTGAAAAATGAAATTAATGTGATTGAACCAGGAATTGCTCCAGAAATACTTTAAGAAAGTATAAAGAGGGGCGCCTGGGTGGCTCAGTAGGTTAAGCATCCAACTCTTGATTTCAGCTCAGGTCATGATCTCACAGTTCGTGAGATTGAGCCCCTCATCAGATTATGCACTAACAGTGTGGAGCCTGATTGAGATTCTCTCTCCCTCTCTGTTCCTCCCCTGCTTTCATCCTCTCTCTCTCTCTCTCTCTCTCTCTCTCTCTCTCTCTCTCTCAAAATAAATAAACTTAAAAAAGAAAGTATAAATAAAATATGAGATTTTAAATACATAACATTTAGCATGATGTTTTTAAAAAACATATTGAGTAGATTTTATTATTTCTTCTTAGAAAGCTGTCTTAAAATATTGAAATAAGTTATTGTACTTTTGGACAAAGAAAATAATATTTATTATAGTTTATGTCATGCCTTACCCTGCTTCCTGAGTCTTGGAAATCTTTGACATTTAACTTTGTTCCACTTAGATTAATGATCTCATGAGCCAATGATCTACTGGTTAGACCCTAAACCTACAGTAAGCACCACATATAGATGAAGACAAATCTTTTTATGTTCCCTTCCTTTTGAATATAATTTGCCACCTATGCTGACCAAAGTATTTGAGATGCAATCAGCTATATCTGGAAAGATATCATTAAACAATGACACTTCTAATGAATGTTGCTCTTTGGTTAAAACACCTCCTCAGCATGGAAAGGAATCAATTCCCATGTGGCAACACAGCCTCTTGAGGCTCTTTCCCTGCTTTTTTTTGTTACCGATTGTATTGACAGCTGGTAGTTTCTACTTTGAGACAATTTCTCTTCCTATTTACTCAATCATATCTTGTTGTAGTATTGACCTTACACCGCGAGGATGCAGTGAATAATAATGAACTCTCCTGGGTCCTGACAGATGGTTTTATATTTGGTTTTGCTATCAGCATTGAACTTCAGCATGTAAAAAACAAAGGACCAAAGTAAAGAGGAGATGTTATCTGGATTAAGAGGCTAGTGACCATTTGTAGACAAGAAGTGTGCTAAATCCTGGATTTAAATAGGAAATGTGTTTCCAGCTGAAAGCTAAATTTTCAAGACTAAGCATGAAAACAAAGGCTAAATATGTGTAATGATGCTTTCAGCTGCTAGACTGAAGCATATGTAATTCAAAAAGACAACCAGATTCTAAACTCAATTTTTAATGTGTAGGATCTTAGAAATAAACCATAAGAGCTCATTTTGATCTATGATAAATAACCTATTAGTGTCTATATACTTTTGAAGCATGTATCACAGACATCATTATCTATCATCACACATTCAACACTGAACAAAACAATGCATTGTTAATGTACAGCCAAGTGATTATAAATTATAAACGTTTGAAATTAGGGCATAAAATAATATTTAGGGGCACCTGGGTGGCTCATGCAGTTGAGCATCCGACTCTTGATCTCAGCTCAGGTCATGACCTCATGGTTCATGGGTTCGAGCCCTGCATGGGGCTCTGTGCTGATGGCAAAGACCCTGCTTGGAATTCTCTCTCTCTCTCCCTCCTTCTCTCTGTCCCTCACTTGCTTGTTCTCTCTTTCTTTCTCTCTCTCTCTCAAAATAATTAAACTTAAAAAATAGAATAAAATAAGATTTAACAATAAAGGATACATTTAAAAGCAACAACTATATGTCTTCATATTGATGTGGCCATTTCAGCCACAAACCTGAATTAAAAACCTGTTACAGAAGCAGAAATATCCATACAATTCTTTTTTTAAAGTTTATTTATTTATTGAGAGAGAGAGATGGAGAGAGAGAAAGAATCCCATGTAAGCTCTGAACTGTCAGTGCAGAGCCCAACATGGGACTCAAACTCATGAACTGTGAGATCCTCACTTGAGCCAAAACCAAGAGTTGGCCATTTAACCAACTGCGCCACCCAGGTGTCCCATATCCATACAAATCTTTAAAAAAACAAACAAAGAAAATGAACAAAAAACTAAACAAACAAAAAAAAAAAAACAAAAAAAATAAAAAACAAAAACGCCCAAGTCCTTTACTTGTGCTCTTTTTTCCATCCTCTTTCATTGTGTGGAGCAAATGGGGGAAAAACTCAGTGTAAATGGCCTTAAAAAGGAATTTAATTAATTTATTATTTTTGTGCGTATAGTTGACACACTACATTAGTTTCAGGTGTACAATACAGTGATTCAACAAGTTTACATGTTATGCTATGCTCCCCCCAAGTGTAGTTACCACCTGTCACCATACAATGCTATTACAATATAATTGACTATATTCCTTGTGCTGTGCATTTTATGCCCATGATTTATTCATTTACTAATCGGAAACCTGTATCTCTTAGTCTCCTTTCCTTATTTGTCTTTTGTTTATTTTTAATAAAATGATGAAAAATGTATTGTGGATGCAATTTAAAGTCATGCTTGCTAATTCTATAATTTCTGGAACTTCCTCATATGTTTTTATTGCCTTATTTTTCCCTAGTTATCATTCACATTTTCCTATTTTTTTCACATTTCTTGTAGTCTTTGATTGGATGCTGGTCAATGAAAATGTCATATTATTGACTGGTAGTTTTTGTTGTCTTCCTTTAAAGAGGGTTGGACTTGGTTTGGTAGGCATGTAAGTTCCCTGTGAATTCGCCAGATTTTTGAGGCTTGCCAGCATTGTTACTGTAGATCTCATTGAACTTTCACCATAGAGCCAGATTAATCCTGTTACTACCATGGTGGCCCTGATGGAGTCTCTCTTAAAAGTCACAAGTGTTCAGTGAGAACTCCATTCATGTTTTATAGAATTTGAGAGTCTGCTACCCATGTATGAACTCTTAAAAACTTGCTACTTCATTACCTATCCTTCTTTGCTTGCTCTCTGCAATTTCAGCCAATGCTTGTGTGATGTATCATATTCTAAAAGACACTACACAGGTTTCTTGAAATCTTTCTTGGCCTAGCTCCCTTGACTCCAGAGCTCTTTCCCGATTTCAACTAACTCAGCATCCCTGAATTCCTAACTCCTCCCTTAACTCTACAAAATCATTATCCTGTTCTTGGCTCCCTCTCTGTGCACCAGATTTTGGAAAGGATAATCACAGGGCTCATTTTCTTTTTTACTGTTTATGTAAGGATCACAGCCCTGCTCTGCCTTTTGTCCTTTTTCTGAACAGGGTGGTTTTATACATCTCTTCCATCTTTCTGTGTGTTTGCTGTAGGAGTGGAGTTCAGTTGTAATCACTCACAGCTGAAAGCAGAATTTCCTACTTGAATTATAGTAATCACCAATTTTACAAACATGGAGTTGAGCATGTAGTGTGGATACATAAAATAACCAGTTAAGTCTTATTTATTAAATGAAAATCTGTTCAAATAAATAATAATCATTGTCCCAAACATATTGTCACGTACATATTATTCTTTTCTAATAAGACTTGATAAACTGCTAACAAGGAAGCATTGTGTTAGACAACATTACTACAATGTCCTGCAGATGTCAACAGTTGCAGAGATTTGGCATTTTCATTTGTTTGGTAAGAATGATGAAGTTAATGTAAAATCTAAATTTAACATTTAAATTTTAGAGTACATTTAATGAGAAATCTAAACTGAAAGATCAAAAGGTTAGATTATGGAGCAGCATTTGTTGTGCAGAATCAAAAAGGAAAAGATGCTATGTTAAAGATTTTCTAGTTGAAAAAACAGATTGAGTAAATGGTGCTTTTTGAAAAGCCTGTAGATAATTTTAAACCACTCCTAAACATCTTGTCTTCCTTTATGAATAAAACAACACTGCACTGTGTCAATAAGGCTTTGTGCTTTTCATTTTGATATGCGCCTTTCCGAAGAAAATTTTATTATGCTTGCACAGGTGGCCTCCTACGTCCTGTCAAAAATAATGCTCAAAGCATACAGAAACAAAAGTTCAGAAATTACATCAGTATTTTTTTAATACTTTGTGTGGCCCCAATGATTTCAATAACCTGGTATCATTTGTCTATGATAGTAAGCTGTGTGACAGATTCTCCATTTAAGGTAGACATCCACTTCTCTGAAGGTACTGGACAATTATGATAGACCCTGCTCCTCTCTCTGAGGCATCATATTCATTTTCCCCTAGACAACTCTCAGTAAATTTGACTTTTTCTAGGTCTTGCTGCCCTAATTTTGTACTTCTATTTAAAATTCATCACGGATTTAATTAACCTCAAATACCACTCATAATCCAGCTGTCAGAGCCAAGAACTGAATTGCAGTTGGGAATACAAAACAAAGCAAAGCAGACAGTGGCAGCAGAGAAAAAGAGTGGAAAGATGAATGGGGAATCCCTCCAGGAATAGAGATTTATTGTAGGAGAACAATGGTTTGGTGTTTTACCTAACTCAGAAGCACTTTGCATGATCAAATTCCACACGTAATTGTTTGGATGCTCTGGGAAATGCCGGCATGCTGTCTGGTATTCATAGCAAATTGTTCAGTGTCTTACAGATAATTAGGCAAGTTGGATTGCATTGTTGTTCAATACATATTATGCAGACACAGTCATAATAAGGCAATTTGTATGTAAGCTTCATCTTTTAAATCATGTACAACTTTTTTTTTCCTGAAAGGAATACCTCAAACTTCAAACCATAACTATATCACTAATTATTATGGTTTCATGAGACACAGGAGAATGAAAAAAATTGCCCCAGGTTCAAAGACAAATTTAAAAATGGACTGAATTTTAATTAACCAGGCCATTAGCAATTTCAAAAAAGCTATCTTTGTAATATTTGGATTCAGGATATGATATGTAAAGCCATATTAATGAAGTATAAGCATGAGATTCGTTATCTGCCAGAACAACAAGAAAAGTCAATTTTGCACGCCACAGCAAAACTGTTTACCAACTACCAGCTAATCTTAGAAAATGAAAGTTTCAATGACACAATAGTATTTCGGTGGATAGTTAGTTTTCTAATAGGAGAAATTATTTCCTAAAATGCTGCATTGCTGTTCTCATGATACATCCCTAGATATGATTGACTTCCAGGAGCAACCATTTAACACGAGTTAACAGCACCTACTGTGTCTGAAAAAAGTGTAAATTATAATAGTAACTAATGCTTATGGTTTTCTGGAAAAGTTAAATTAATTACTATCTATAAACTGTTGAGAAAAACACCAGGTGAAGAGTAAGCGCTGAGTGTTTACTATAATTATTATTATTATCAGCTATGCTCTTGTTGTTTTTACTATTGATATTCCAGTAAGAATAGAGTTTGATCCTGCCTCCTCTTGATTATTAATGGAAATAACTTTATTAATGGCTTACTAATTACAAATTATTAATAGAAATAATATTTTCACTCATGTTACTTTATTTATACATTCCAGATTCCCTCTGAAGTAGTTATAGAATTGAGTACAAGTAAAAATGTACTATTAGAAAATTTTGCTTTGTTCCAATTCTCCCAATAAACTTTGCTGTGTGTAACATATTCATTTTTATTTTTAAGTGAGGATTCTGAGTTTAAAAAAATTAAGTAACCTAAGATCATATAGAATGATGACTCCAATCCTGACTATTGCCTTCACTTAATGGACAATAAATCCTTAGGAATACACTGAGGTCCTATCATTCAGCAGGTGAAGACACTGGGTTGGTCTTTGCAACAGCAAAGGTGATGAAAAACAAAATAATAAAAAATTACCAATTCAAACACCAGAATATATAATTCACCGCATTTTTCATAGTTTGATTCAAGTTCTTTGTTAAAGTGCCATATATATTTTTAAAAAATGTTTTCCCCAGACTTTGGAAAGGTTAAAATCTTACACAAAAAAACTCCTACTTAAAGTTGAACTTGTGTCCAGTCATGGTCATTGTTCATTTATAAAAAATTACTTGGTCCCACATTTTACAGAAGTCACAATAGGACTAAAGATGACCTTTTCATGACAATTTGCTCTTTTGCTTATCATGGAGAACGTTAATAGTGCTTCCAATGTTAACATTCTCCATGATGTGTTCCCAGATGTCATGCATATGAAAATGGAATAGAAAAATCCCTCCTTTGAGAATTTATTTTGGCAGCTTCCTTTCCAGTATCACACAAGGTTCTTATTTAAATATGATGTAGCTAAATATTAGTATCTTTTAAGTAAACAGCTTTTAGCGTGTTTAGCATTCCACTTAGCAGCCAAACAGAGTGTTTTGAAAACAGAGGGAACTTTGGGCTCTGATCATGACCATTGAAAAGGCAAACAAAATAAGGATGGGCTCCCAAGATTCATTTAAAGAAGTGATTTTCATAGGAGAAAATAATAAATTGTAGCTGCATAAAATAAAACAGAAAAAAAATAAGTAAAATGCTGGTTAGAAAGCACCCAGTGAGCACTGGGCACTTATGATACATTGAAAATCAGGAATAAAAACCTTTCATATCATTCAATATAAATTTCAAATTCATACTACACTGAAACAAGTTTCTGTGTTCAGGAACCATGCTTTCTCCTATGATTTTAAGAGAGCTAGGCTTATCCCTGTTAACTCAATAAATAAGAAAAAAAATTGCCATTGGGAGGATATTAAAGGATATTTCTAATTTTTATACCTATAATTCTTACATTAAGCTATAATTTTAAAGCACCAGCAGACTATTACTAAAGCACTGTGGTAAGAAATCTACATATTTTTTTAAAAAAATATATACTGCAAATATTTTAAAAGAACCATGTTATGTTAACAATTCCTTCTTTCCTGTGCATAGACTGGAGGCCCCATGAAGTAAGATTGCAAGAAAAAAAGTAAATTAAAATAGACAAAAAGAGTTATTGATAGCTACCATTTGAATATCCATGGTCATTTAGTTTAGGTATGAAACATGAGGCAAATTCTATTTTATTAATATCGATACAATTTAAATAGTTTAAAAATGTTATTATCTGAATAGCTGGCTCTTACTAGGCCATATTTGGAAACACTTGTAAGAACTAAAGAGACTGGATGTGGGGGGCCTAGATGGTTCAGTTGGTTGAGCATTCAATTCTTGATTTCAGCTCAGGTCATGATCCCAGGAATGTGAAATAGAGCCCTGTGTCAGGATCCACACCCAGCAGAGCCTGCTTAAGATACTCTCTCTCTCTCTCTCTCTCTCTCTCTCTCTCTCTCAATCTCTCTCTCTCTCTGGGTCTCTCTCCCTCTGCCCCTCTCCCACACTTATGCTCTCTCTCCCTCTATTTCTCTCTCTCTCTGAAATGATAAAAAAAAAAAAAGAGAGAGAGAGAGACTAGATGTAAGTACTACTATGAAGTATGCACGAAGCCTACCAAAGCTTGGCCAAATCAATGGTCAAGAAAGAAGCTAGAGGTATGAAGGAGAGCACAGAGATAAACTGCCATTTTCATCACATGATATCATGTTATGAACATGACTTGCCATTGATGTTGATCTTGATCATCTGGCTAAAGCAGTGTTTTTCAGGCCTCTCCAATGTAAAGTTTCTCCCCCATCCCCCCGGCCCCAACCCCTTTTATAACATACTCTTTGGAAGGAAAATATTCTACACAGCCCACACTTAAAGACTTGGAAGTTATGCTCCAATATCCTGAGAGTGGTGTATCTACTTAAGTTATTTGGGATCCTTCTATATGAGAGATTTGTGTCTTTTCCCCCTATTTATATATTCAAACATTTTTTTATATCAGTATGAACTTAAGATTATTTATTTTAAACCTGGGTTATAATCCAATACTGCTTTATTTATTTCTGCTCAAATTGTTCCAGGTTTGGCCATTGGGGGCTCTTTCAGTTGGCTCCCATATCCCTTTGACATGCACTCATCATTGTGATTGGGCTGTTTGTTTCTATTCTTGAGTGCTTTCTTGCTTTTCTGGTGCTCCAGGAGGCCTCAGGTTCATCTTGTATATTTCCTACCCCAGTAGTTGTGTATATGTTAAACCCTTCAAAATAATTTATACCCTTCCATTAAACTAACTTAAAACCTATATTGCAATACAAAACCTAACCCATTTAACCTTGTGGAAGTTGAATGACTTGGTGATAAGATGGCCCTGTGTAAAGGGACTAACCTCTTTGGGCTATAACACTTTGATTCTAATATCTTTATAAAACAGTATCCAATAAAGATCAGGAAATTATCCCCCCACTTTCAGAAGAAAAGTGAGTTTTAGCAGATGAAATAAATTAAGTTCAATTCCTGAAATATTTATTGGGTGCTTAGTGTACTCCTGACATGGAGATATAGTAATAAATAATATGCCCGGTGGCAATTTGTAGTCAAGTGGCATCTACCACTTAAGATTCAGCAGCACTGTAATATTCAGAAGCTTCTCAGAAAAACAGAGTCGAGTGATGTCAGAAACTCAAATACAGAGTGTACGTTGACTTCTGTAAATGCTCTGAAGGCAGTTCGGGGGTGACTGGTTCTGGTGCAAATAGCATACAACCTGACAATGGCAGAGCCTTGACTCGTCGTTCAAAAGAATGAAGGTGATGTGGGCAATGCTGCCATGAGTCCCCAGCTGCAGTGTGGACAGGAGGGGCAGTGCTGAAGGTAGCTGGATAGCCAGAGTTCCACAGCTGTCAGAGGAATCAGTGGACTGAAAGAAAGGGTGGTGGTAGAAAGAGCACAAAACCTTGAAAAGGGGAACGTTATGTGCTGACCTATAGCAGAGTGGAATTGGCAGAGGAAAGAAATCCTCAGATTTCTTCATGAGTACATATATATAAGATACTATAAGTAGAAAGGAAACAAGATTTGACAACTCTTGAAATCACATTGGTGGGGAATCAAACCTTTAACAAAATTTCTGTGGGAAGGACACATCTTCAAGCTGATGACGCCTGAGGAGAACAATCAAGGCAATTGATGCACTTAGTTTTGTCACATGGAGACCACTTTGAAAAGTATAGAAAATGTGGGGCATCTGGCTGGCTCAGTCGGTTAAGCATCTGACTCTTGATTTCGGCTCAGGTCATGATCTCACAGTTCATGAGATCGAATCCCGCGTTGGGCTCTGCACTGACAGCACAGGGCCTGCTTGGGATTCTGTCTCTCCCTCTCTCTCTGCCCCCCATTGACTCATGTTCTTGCTCCCTCTCTCAAAATAAATAAACATTTTTTTTTTTTAAATACAGAAATTGTGGGGCACCTGGATGGCTCAGTCAGTTAAGCATCCGACTTCGACTCAGGTAATGATCTCATGTTTGTGAGTTCGAGCCCCACGTTGGGCTCTGTGCTGACAGCTCAGAGCCTGGAACCTGCTTCAGATTCTGTGTCCCCCTCTCTCTGCCCCTCGCCTGCTCACACTCTGTCTCTCTCCATCTCTTGAAAATAAATGCTAAAAAAATAAATACAGAAATTGTGTATAATTAACCAAAATGTAAGTAGGCTTATGATTTAATATACAATTGCTTTAAAATAATGGTCAACATGACAATCTTGCAAAGTATAAATGGAGTCACAGATATCTATACACATTTTATACGAAATATCAAGAAAGCTGTCTGAATTAATCCTGGTGTCCCTTGAGGGAAATATCTTTTTTATTATATTAACTTTACTAACTTGCTACAAGATGATTCTTATGTAACTAAACCTTTCAATAGCTCCCTCATCTGAGTCTCACTCTTTGGAATTTAATATTATTAAAACAATGTATTGGATCCCAGGTTTTAATCTTTAGAGAGAAGAAATTGTCCCTGGGTCAAGGAAGGTGTTAAACAGTAATTGGTTTTGGCAGGAAAATCTATATCATTGTGCCATAGCCCTCTCCACAGGGGTACTGGTATCAGAGTGACCCCTCACTCAGCAGCATTTCAAATCTGCAGTGCTGCTGGCTGGCCGTGTGATCTTGTGAAGTTCCCACACATTGGTTTTGCTTCCTGGGGAAATACTACTTATTCACATCTGTTTTCAAGGTTATCAAGAAAGAAAACACTTTCTCCATGCCTCCATGAGCCTCTGTGAAGTATGCCTTTCTTGAGCAGATGACATTACTCATTTTTTTATATATGTTGACATTAACTGTCGAATAAGGTTTTTTTCCTAATTATGCCTCAAAGGGGGATAATTGGCACAAATCTGGGATTGTTTTACATAAATTGGCAACTTCAATATTGAATGAAAACTAACTTAAACTAATTGCTGTAAGTTCAAAGTACTAAAACAGCAAGGGGAAAAAACCTTGCCTCTTCAGTTAACTCCATGTATTTGTGCTTTTAAAAGTGATTTTACAATATTGAAAAATTCATAAGATCAGTTTCATTACTAAAAGTTTTTCTTTTCCTAACAATTCTGCTTATAAACTGAAAGTCTCACCATCTCTGCATAGTAATTAGGAGAGCTTTAAATCACTAAAATTATTAGTTTTCCCATTCAATATTTAATTTCTGGTCAATATATATTCACTTAATAGCCTAAAAAGATTGAAAAAGAAAAAAGAAAAGAAAATTCAGATGCAAAACAAAGCTTTTGTATAAAATATTGGTATAAATATTCTTCAAAAAACTAGTATCTATGTTGTGAACTAAGGAACAGTGATGAATTACATGCTTTAAATAATTGATAAGAGTTTTCTAGATGAAGAGAGGAGTTCATGGAAAACTTTTGACAAAAGAATGACAAGATCAGCTTTGTATTTAATAGAAAATCAAATGGAAACCAATTTGACAATGAATTTAATATTAAAAAAAAACGAAAACATTTTGGGATGAGCACTGGGTGTTGTATGGAAACCAATTTGATTATAAATTTCATATTAAAAAAATAAAAATTAAAAACAAAAAGAAAATCATTGGCAGTATTTTAGATAATTGTTTGGTGAGAGTCAGACAAAAGTTGGTCAAATACAAGGCTGTTTCATAGAACTTCACAAAGGAATTATGGCTGTCTGTACTAAAATAGTATCATCAAGAATGGAGAAAGCAAGACAGATTCAGGCACTAGGAACAACATAGTTTTAATAGGACTTGGTCTTTCTTTGTTTGCATAGTTAGAGAGAAGGACTCTAGATCTAGATCTTCTTAGAGATTTCTTACCTCTGGTTTTAGTTATCATCTGTGTATTGTGATTACTACCCCAAAGAGTTTCCAGTTGAGATCTTCATCCCCATCTCAAGACATATATGCCATGAATTACCTGCATTTAATAGCTCAAAAGCATCTCAAATTTAGTATATTCAAAACTCAAAAAATATTTTACCCCACAAATTTCTTCTTCTGTTTTCTATCTTAGAGAATGTCACCAATATCTCCAAAGTTGCTGAAGTAGAAAGCTAAAGGATGATAGATCCTTAATATAACATCCCTTTCCCCTAATATGCCCATGTACAAGAACCAAGTCTTATTAAGTAAGGTTATCTTGTAAGTATTGCCTGAATCTGTCCTGTTCTATTTGTGGTGATACAACTTTAGTACAAATAACCATAATTCTTTTGTAAAGTTCAATGAAATAGTCTTGTGTTTGACCAACTTGTGTCTGGCCCTTACCAAACCATTCTAGGTAAAAGCTTGAGACAAGCAGTAAAACCAACCAGTTCTTGTCAAAGAACCTTATGTCCCATGTATAAGAAATACCATTCCAAGGTAAGAATGGGAAACATTAAAAATTATTCACCTAAAAAAGTATCTTTCACCCACATCTTTACAAAACTTTATGTCATGTGCTCATGATTTTTAGTATTTAAAAAAAAAACTTATTTATTTATTTTGAGGGGGGAGAGGCAGAATAAATAAACTTAAAAAAAGAAAATGATAATACTCATTGTTTTCTTTTAAGTCTGTGGGAACTGCAATTTGTCAATCTTGAGACACATGAGAGAAGAAACACATATACAGGTTCTGTATGAGCCCTATCAACCTTCTTAATCTCTGTCAGCACACCATGCAGCTGTTTACATCCGGACTCTTGCCTTGTGATTTCCTCTGTCTGGAATTCTTCCCCCAATTACACAAACGTTTCTCTCTTATGTCTTTATGTTGATTTTCAAATACTGCCTTCGCTATAAGCTTCCCTGATCACCTTTACTTAAAATTTCAACTCCATTTCCATCCTTTAGTTCTATCTACACTACTTACCTTCCTTATTTTTCTACATACTAGTAACCATCTAATATGATATATCTTTTTTCTTTATTTGTTTACTATTTATCCACTCTAGTATGTGATCCCTTTAGATTACAAATTTTATTGAATGGTTTGCTCACTACTATATCTCTAGAGTTCAGACAATGATTTGTTGAATGGTAAATGCATATGTGTTGAAAAAATATATTGTTTTTATTATTAGGACTCAAATTTACTGATTACAAAAGAGAGTTAAAGAATTATTGTTAGCTGGGGCACCTGTGTGGCTCAGTCGGTTGAGCATCCAACTTTGGCTCAGGTCACGATCTCATGGTTCATGAATTTGAGCCCCGCGTCAGGCTCTGTGCTGACAGCTCAGAGCCTGGAGCCTGCTTTAGATTCTGTGTCTCGCTCTCTCTTTGCCCTTCCCCTGCTCATGCTCTGTCTCTCTCTGTCTCAAAAATAAATAAAACATTAAAAAATATTAAAAAGAAAGAATTATTGTTAGCCACAAGTTTAAATATAGTGTCTTGACATAAGAAATACTAATTAACATATTTATATTTCATAAATACTGTGTTATCTTTAGTCTATTAAATACATTTTTAAACATATAAACCAGAAAAAAAAAAGATTTAGGGAGCTTATATTCCAATAAATCAGTTTTTGTTTCATGAGAAACCTTTTGGGAACTAATATTGTTCTCTGAAATCATTAATATATTTTCTGAAATAAATAGTATCTTCACAAATGCTTTCTATTCAAAATCCCCTGTGAGATAAAAAGTCATTTAGAGTGGTGGTTAAGAACATGGACTCTGAAACAGAAAGCCTCAGGTTAAAACCCTAGTTATAAAGCCTTGCAAAAAGATAATTTATCTCTCTCTGCCTCAGTTCCCACATCCGCAAAATAAGAATAATACAAATCACTACTTTATATGCCTGTTAAGGGGTTTTAATAAATCAATGCATGTAAAAGCCTATAGAAAAGAGCCTGGCAAATAGTATATAAATATATGCATACATACATACACACATATATATTTTAGGGCACACAACACTGTGTTTTTTTCCTTTGAATGATATTTTTAAATATCCTCTCTGTATCTTCCTCCCTCCCCAAATTTATACATTTGCTTTTTAGGAAAAATATGCTAATTTGAATTATATATCAAAACAGATATGAAGATAAAAGTGTAGAAAAGTAAATGGATCCAAAAGAGACTGCAAGATGCTGAACATTTAACTTAATTTAAACATATATGTGGAAATAGTATAATGCTTTAGAAAAATAACATAAAATCAGAAGCTATTGGAGTCAAACCCTGTTTTTCTTCTCGTGTCTCTTTTGAAAACTTATTTCACCTGTACTCCACAATAAAATGGAGACAATAATACCTGTCTTGAACAACTTAAGAAAGGTTGCTGCAAGGATCACATGCGTTGCTGTGAATGAAAAGCAGTTTATGATGGTGACAGCTGACATGATTTTCTCTCCGGGGCTTGCTACTGGATTTTAAATATGAAGAGGGTCATGGTGGATAGCACTACCCCAGTCACTGGGAATGATTGTGGATCTCTGGTGAGGTTGCAGCCTACCTCATTTGCTGACAGTTCTATGTGGTTTATGAGAAGCACATCTAAAACAGAAGGACACGGACATGAAGAAAGTCAAGAATGGAAAAAACAATACCATGCAAATTTTAAATAAAGCACAAGAAAAAAGTGGTTGTAGCTATGCGAATATCTAACAAAATAGACTTTAAGGAGAAGACAAAGTGATACTAACTAAAATTATTGTCATTTTAGGATGACTATAATTACGTCAGAAGAAAAATATCACAAATTTAATTTAGTTTGCACCTAAAGCTAGAGCTGCAAAGCTTCTGTGAAAGCGTGGTTTCTGTTATTTCAAGCAAGAGAAATAAGCTTTAACTCAAGGACAAAGAAAATGTTGGAAAGCTACCGATTAGCTCATAAGGCCAGCAGAGAGTTGGGGAAAGTAGGAAAACAGAAACAAAGGCAATGAAGCTAAACTCTACTACAGTCAAGATTATAATGCAAGGAAGCTGGGTTGCAGTGCCACGGGGACACAGCTGGAGCAGCTGGACACTGACAGTGCTGCTGGATCAGCTGCTGACACCACTGGAACTCTCACATTTCTAGAGGATCTGCTATGGGCAATGAATCACACACCTTCCCTGTCGTCTGAAAATGGAGTCTATGAGTCCTAGTTACCAATTCCTTTCTGTCTAGAAATAGACACTAGATGGATAGATGCTGGATAGACAGATGATAGATGATAGATAGATGATGATGATGATGATAGGTAATAGATGATAGTTAGTTAGATAGATAATAGATAGATGATGTAGATAGACAGATGATAGAGTAGAAAGATAGATGATAGCTAGATAGATGGATAGATAATAGATAAATAGATAGATGGTAGATGATAGATAGATAGATAGATAATAGATAAAATTATCTAAATGGATATTTGAGGAGAACATTCCAAAACAACAAAAAAAAAGAAATATAATAATAAAAATTTGCTTTTGCAAATAACAGAACAAAAATTTCCAATACAATGAGACTAAAAACACACAATTTTTCACTGAAATCACTACTCTGATAGATTTCAGGTCTTTTTTTATGGCTAAACTTGAAAGGGATTTCTGACTTTTTGACTTACCTACAGAGAAAGTGACTAAAATATCACTAAATAATTAAAAGTTGAAATCCAATTGCCAAAAATTAACAGGCTACCTCACAATTCTCCTGATTTTACTGAGCCACTTTTGATATGGAGTTCTTTGATCCTTTGACTGAAAGTAATCATATCACAGCAGCTGGCAGTTTGACAGGACAAAATAAAAGCTGACAGCCACTCCTCAAACATAAGCATAGACTATTTCCAGTGCTAAGTGGAATTTGACATTTAGTTTGAAAGATATTTTAACATAGATTCACTTATTCTCTCTCTCTCTCTCTCTCTCACACACACACACACACACACACACACACACACATATACCCATATAAACTACTGTTACAAAATTAGTGTTGTGTTACCTGAAACCAAACTCCTGATGTCCAGAAGGCAGACTTTTTTGTAAGAAATATATTATGGCTTTACATCCATGAATCCTAACAGGTTTAGAAATAACACACTAACACTAATTTAGGATTGGCGTGTCTCGTCAGTACAGAAAATAATAACAATTAGATAAAGAAACAGAGGAAATTGCTATAAATACAGAATTCTGACTGCTATATTGGGGCACTTGTGTGGCTCAGTGGTTAAACGTCTGACTTTGGCTCAGGTCATGATCTCACAGTTCATGAGTTCAAGCCCCCAATTAGGCTCTCTGTTGTCAGCACAGAGCATGCTTCAGATCCTCTGTCCTCCCTCTCCTTTGCCCTTCCCCCACTCATTCTCTCTCTCAAAAACGAAACAAACAAAACCCCCTTAAAATTAATTAAATAAAAGAATTCCAGTATATATATTTTCTTAATATAATGTTGTTCAGTATTATATTTTCTAAGGAAATTAAGAATGAAAAGACACTTTTAAGTATCTATTCAATTCCAAATTAGTTTATGAGAAACTATCCTAAAGCTAAAGTTGTGGAAGGAGAAGAAACAATCAGAGTCATTAACTGAAACATTTATTATACTTCTACAATGTTAGAACAGCTAAAAGGGACTCCTCTGTTTGAGCAGGAAGCTTACATATTTGTAGGATACATCAAAGGAGGTCAATAAAGTTTGGTTTTGTTTTATTCTGAAAATTGTTCAGTAATGAAATTCTTGAAAGGCATGGGAAAACTGAGATTGTGTTAATCACAGGGATGGGTACAATATAATTAAGACTGAGGCTGTCATTTAGCCTATAACAACTAATAAATATTTGTTGAAAATGTGAATGAATAACCATCGTTTGGCCAATTTGGGTTTAGCAAGAAGATAAGAAAGAAAAGGTTAAAGCTAACACCTTGGTAGAGTCACTGGAAATTTTTTATCAATCAGAATCTTTCACCAAATGCCACTAAAATATTTTCTTTCTATCCATTGTATTAATTTCACTAAAGTTTCATAATATAGTCAACATTTAAGTATCAAGTATCAGTTGCATTTCTATACACTAACAATAAATATTAATGAAAAAGAGGGAAAACAATCATTTTTTTATAGTAGCATCAAAAAGATAAAACAGTTGGGAATAAATTTAACCAAGGAGATGAAATATATCACCACTAAAAAGTATAAAGCATTAATGCAAAACAAATAGAAGATGACACGAGTAAGTGGAAAAATATTTTGTGCTCATAGATTGAAAGAATTAATAGTATTAAAATGTCCATTCTACCCAGAATGATCTACAGAGTCAGTACAGTTCTTATCAAAATTCCAATGGCATTTTCCACAAAGGTAGATGAAACGGTCCTAAAATTCATATGGAACCATATGCGCAAAAGACTCTGAGCAGCCAAAACAAGCTTATGCAAGAAGAAAAAAGCTGGAGCATCACACTTTCTAATTTTAAATTGTATTACAAAGTTAGAGTAATCAAAACAGTATGGTACTGACATAGAAACAAACACATAGATCGAACAAAAGAAACAGCCCCAACATAAACCCACCCATGTATTCGATCTTTGACAAAAGTGCCAAGAATACAAAATGGGGCAAGGACAGACTCTTCAATAAATCGTGGTGGGAAAACTGTATAACCACATGCAAAAGAATGAAATTGAACTCTTATACCATACCTTATATAAAAATCAACTTAAATTGGTTAAATATTTAAATGTAAGACTTTAAATCATAAATTTCCTATAAGAAAAATAAGGAAAAACTTTTTGACATTGGTCTTGGCAATGAATTTTATGACACTAAAAGCACAAAAATAAACACGTGGGACTTAATCAAAGTAACTGGCTTCTGTACAGCAAAAGAAACAATAAAATGAAAAGACAACTTATGAAATGGGAGAAAATATTTACAAACTATATATCTAATAAGGGGTCAATATCTAAAATATATAAGGAATTCCTCTAATTTAGTAACAAGCAATAAGGGCACTTGGGTGGCTCAGTCAGTTAAGCTCCTGACTTTGGCTCAGGTCATGATCTCACAGTTTGTGGGTTTGAGTCCCACATCGGGCTCTGTGCTGACAGCTCAGAGCCTGGAGCCTGCTTTGAATTCTGTGTCTCTCTCTTGCTCTCTGCCCCTCCCCCACTCACATTCTGTCTGTCTGTCTGTCTCTCTCTGTCTCTCAAAAATAATAAAAACATTAAAAATTTAAAAAAAAACAATAAATAACCATATTTAAAAATGGACACTTGAATATCTTCAAAGAAGACATACAAATGGCCAATAGCTATATGAAAACATGCTCATCATTACTAATAACCAGAGAAATGCAAATCAAAACCACAATGAGATACCACCTTGGACTTGCTAGAAGGCTATAATTAAAAAGTCAAAAGTTAAGAAATGTTGATGAGGATATAGAGCAAAGGGAATTCTGGTATATTATTGGTAGGAATGTAAATTGGTAACCATCATGGAAAATAGCATGGAAGGTCCTGAAAAAATGACAAATGGAACTATCATATTTTCCAGCAATCCCACTTCTGAGTATTTATTTAAAAGAATTGTAATCAGATTTCATAAAGATACACTCTCATGCTCAAGGCAGCATGACTGACAATAGCCAAGATATGTAAACAAAATAAATTCCCATTGACAGATAAATGGATAAAGAAAATTTGGCATATATGTATAATGGAATAGTATTCAACCTTGAAAAAGAAGAAAATCATGGTGAAATATGTAGACACAAAAAGACAAATACTCCATGACTTTACTTGTATGCGAACTCTAAAATGGGCAAACTAATAAGAAGCAGAGTAGAACGTTGGTTCCCAGGGGGCTCCAGCAAGGGGAAAATGAGAAGATAATCAAAAAGCACAAATTTTAGTTATACAAGATAAATACATTCTTGAGATCTCCTATAGAACACAGTGCCTATAGCTAATAATCCTCATTGTACACTTAAAATTTGCTAAGCAGGTAGATGTTTTAAGTGTCTTACTGCACACACACAAAAATGGTAATTATAAAAAAGGGGGCAGGAGGAAACTTTTTGATGTGATGAATATATTTATGGCCTTAGTGGTGGCAAAGGATAGCAGAATACGTCACCCCAAAATATGACTGTATGAGTTCAGGACATGCTTCACCAGAACATACCACTTTAGCATATTGACTATTTTCAGCTGTGGCACTTGAAAAACAGCAAATGCAGGAAAAAGCTTTTTCTGAACTCACCTTATCTGCCTAATGACAGACCCTCCAAAAAGAACTCAGTTCTCATAAATCCCTTCCCTGGAAGTTTCATCAACCAGGAAAAATTGGCCCTTGTCACATGAGAGGAGACTAGACATTGACAGCACACTCAAACTATCACAAACCGTCGTACCTCCCATCTGTTCCTCAGCGGATCCATTCATCTTCCCTAGAAATCATTTACTCTCCCCAAAGAAGCCTACCCGCCCCCCAACTCCTGCTTTACCTATGAATGTGGAATTTAATCCTGAGTTTTAAGCTACCTCAGGGAAGTTACTAATTTTCCTCTGGGTACCTCCCACATATACATGAGGTATACATGTTAATAAACTGCAGTTTGTTATTCTCTTATTAAACTTTTATGGCAGGAGTCTCAGCTAAAAACTTAGAAGGGTAGAAGAATTATTTTTCTTCCTGTATAGTGGTGATGATTTCACTGTTGCATACTTATTCTCAAACTCAGGGATTTGTATACATGAAATTTGTATAGCTTTTCACACATCAATTATACCTCTGTAAAATATTTAAAAGAGACTATAACATCGTAATGGGTTTTGAGGGCTTTCACATGTACGTGATGTCAAATAAGCACTCCAGATAGAAAAAAAATATATATTACTTTTTGACTGAGAAATAACTTTAAAATTTTGTATTTGAGAGTAAAATAAAAAAAATAAGGAACCATAAACAATTATGCTCCATTTCTGAAAACTGAGCCTGATCCTTATCATGCTCAGCAAACCATTTTGAGGGCAAAGAGCAAAACTTAATCATTAATATAATCCCCTTCAGTTCTCCTAACCATAATTTATACCACAATGTTTTGCACATAAGTAATTGCTCTGTAAATATTTATAAGTAAATTATTAAAATTTAAAGAAGAGTAGGAGAGTGAGACCTTAGGCAGAATGTCAACATGTGTGTATAGCAAATTTGAATAAGAGATAGCCATTTGTAGATTTACTAGGAGAGTCCCTGGCATTGTAGTAAGGAGAACAGATGGACACATATTTTTATCCCCAGTGGAAAGGAGACCGAGAATAAGTCTTCTTATTATGGTAACACATAAACTCACATTTACATATTTGTATGTTGAAACTATATGCCTTTACTATTTCTCACATGACAAATGATTCTGTTTTATTCATTTTGATGACTACAATAATCTTATGTAGGAGAGATAGCCACTCCTTATATAATCAAGTCCTGTTAATATCATTTCTTCAAAGAAACCTTTGTTTTACATTCCAGATCAGATTGTTCCCTGTCTTCATGTGACTTTACAATATATTACAAAGACTTTCATTATAGCAATTTTCATCCTTTATTTAACTTAGTTTATTAATACATGCTTTTATACTATATATCTCTTGGATACAGAAGATAAGCCTTAAAGCATTTATTAACATAACTGGTGCACTTTATGTTGAATAAATGATGAAATGTATGTTGAATAAATGAATGAAGAGATGAATAATTTTTTTTCATGTCAGGTGAAAGCAATAATTTCAGCTTACAGTTAGCAGAATAGATATGAACATCTATCTATCTATCTATCTATCTATATGAAGGCTTAGATAGAATGCTTTACATTTATAAAAGAAATTCAGGGGAAATTAAAATAGACAAGTATAACAAAGAATGTGTGCTATTTATAGTAGTATGGATTAGATAAAATACCTCTATTAATATTCGTTTACATACCTGCATATGTTTTGCCTTCACTAAAATCCAAGAAATTTTCTGTTTTATACCTAGCAATAGAGAAGAGATTTGGGTTAAAGACATGTTTGGAGAAAAAGGGGAAAAAAGATGGTAATTTTGTCTCAGCAAAAATTAAATTTGAGAAGCTTAGATTGAGGAACGAGGGCTCCAAAATGAGCTTCATAAAGAAGACAATATGAGTCTCTAAAGCAAGGTGTTCAGCTGTCTATGACCATAGCTTGTCAAGAAGCCTTCTCCACTGACAACTCTGCTTCATTCTGACATTCCAAGGAGGGAACGTCCTCAGAGCACTGAGAGGCCACTTTCCTGATGGCATTTCGGGATGGCAAGTGGTGCAGTAAAACTTTTATAAGCAGCCAGGGAAGAGGTGTAGGCAAGAAGAAGCTGAAGTAAGAGAGCAATACCAGAGTAACACCGCTTGAGAACTGCAGTCCATAAATTCACAAATGGGTATGTGTGAAGAGCTCCTCTGAGACACCAGAAATAAGTACAGGACACTGAAGGGGAGAGCTTGCTTATGCCATTACATAGGTCAGAGCCATCAAACCAAGAGTCATTTGAGTGAACAAGTAATGGAATTGCCAGGCAATTTTGAAGACCCAACTGAAATTGGAAACCATAAATCTGCCCCACCTGGCAGAGTTATGTAGTTCTCTCCAGCAAAGCATAGGAGAGGGAAAAAGCTTTTGATTAGAGAGATCCACTTTGGGAGTATGTTTAAATGAAAGCAGCAGATAGCAGGAGAAAAAGAGAATTGAAGATAAGTGTGACCTGAATGGCTAGTCATGATATGAATTTAGTTAGGAAAATAAAGTCAAGAAGCAACTGATAATCTAAAAATATATGGAGGAACTTAAAGACTGAAGTGAATGAAAAAAAATGTATTTAGTGGAGGTAAGTGTTTGTTATCAGAAGAGGGATTTTTAAATTAATAGTTCACTTCAGGGAGATAATAAATCCTGACTGTGGCCTGAGGCATGGTTTACTGAAGAAAAATAAAGTGAAAGTTACTGCCATGGAACAGATTAAGAAATAGTGAGGAAACTAAAGTTACTCTGGATAAAGTGAGAGTGGGAATAGAATAAAACAGAGTCAATGCTACACTCCCCTCAGAAGGCCAGAATAAGTCTGCACATGGAAGACGTATTGACTAAGAAAAATTAACCCTATTCAAAATCCTGAAATCCCATTCATTAAACCAACAACAATTGTTTCATTCACAGTGTGGTGCCATTGTGGATACAATGGGCTACCTTAGGGCAACACAAACACCTGGGATCCTTTCAGGCTTTGGGTTCCTGGCAGGATTTGCTGCCTGCTTGCACTGGTTGGTGAGGGAAGGCAGAGAGTGGGGAGGATCAAGAGAGATGGAAGTTGTACATTCAGTCTGTTCACTTCACTAGTTGGAAATCAGTTGGTCCCATATAACTGCCAGAGAGCTGAGAAACATACTAGAGTTGTGTACTCTGAGAAAGACATTCCTGTGTGTTTAATCTCAATATTAATCTCAATACTCTCAGTATTAATCTCAATACTCCACTTCTGGTCACCAAATGTATCAGATTTTCCCCACATGAAGCAATTCTAGGACACCAGGTGGGTGTACTACAATTCAATTCAGTTCTGACACTTTGTACCTGGAGTTCCCATCAGAATCCATATGTTATGGGCTCAGTCCCACCAGACTGTTCCTCTCCTCCAAATTCACACACTAAACCTAAATCCAGGTTGTTACCTGTGCTTCTGACTGCCAGCTATAAATCAAAGATTCCTATAACCTTCTCCCCAGGTTCAATTAATATGCTAGAGCAGCCTAAAGAACTCAAGAAAACAGTTTACTTACTAGAATACCAGTTCATTATAAAAGAATAAAAGGAAGAGCCAGATGTAAGATATGCATAGGTAAGTTATGTGGAGAGGAGCACAGAGCTTCCATGCCCTCTCCAGGGGAGACACTCTCACCCCCACCTCCATGAGTTCACCAACCCAAGAGCTCTCTGACCCAAAACCCTTTTGGGTTTTTATGAAGACTTCATTATGTAGGCATGATTGACTAAATCACTGGCATTTGTGATTGAAAGCAATCTTCAGCCCCAACCTTCTCCCCAGAAGTTAGGGGAGGAGGTGGGACTAAAAGTTCCAACTCTCTAATCACATGGTTATTGCCCTTACAACCAGCACCCATCCTTAGGGACTTTCCAATAGTCACTTCATTAACATAAACTCATAAAAGAGGCTTGTTATGAATAACAAAAGATGCTCATTTTAATTATCACTATTTATTCAAGCCCATTAAATAAAATCAATTCATTTGAAATTGTGGCCCTCCTGATTTTAGTTTTAATATCTGTATACCAGACAAAATTATTATTATTTTTCTTCCAAGTCAGCAGATCATTAGGAATTCCCCATGAGACATAGGTATTCATGGTTAAGTATTCAGTTTCCACCAGGGCCTAAGAGCAAGTCAGATATTGTTGCTTAAAATCCAAACAATTAATTGGACAAGAGCTCATGTTTTGAATTCTGAACCTGAGAGGTCTTCAGTATATTTGTATTAGGATTTTCCAGAGGCTCCATAGAAAATTCCTATTTCCCACAGACAATTTGAATAAATCCAGATTAATGTGGATATGTAACATTTGCTTAATGCATCATGAGATTGCTGCAGACTCTTGTCTTATTGTGGGCTGCATTCACAAATAGAAGTGTCATGGCCTACTTGGTAAATGAATCAGAGTACAACACTCAAATTTGTCATGTCTTTCCCTTCAGTATCCAAAACTTTTCACCAAGATTTTATAGTACCTTGTCTTGTCTCATCATGTTCTAGACTACTGGATCCCCAGAAATTTCACTAAGATAACAGTCCTCTGAATTTTGTAGCATTTATCTTCTACTTTCTGGTTCATAGGTATCTTGACAAGGCATCTAATTGCAAGGTTTTACTCATCAGATTCAATTAGCTTAATGTCATCAGTATTACAGACAAGACTAGTGTTATGTGAAATTCCAGTGTGATGTTCTGTGAAGTGTTCAGATGGTGGAAATCTTTGAAGATCTTAATATGGCACAGATCAGGAGAACTGACTATGAAGATGTACTGTTGTTTGCCAGGTAAAAGGAAATGGCTTCTGGTCCTGCTTCCTATGGAGAAAAACCACTTATCAGTCCCATAGCTGAATACCACCTGTGAGAGTCCATGTTGTATTCATATATGGAACTGTAGCTGTAAGTAGAGTCACCCCATAAGTAAATTATAATAATTCATAGCCAGTTTTCAAGATCAGTTCTTTTTCCACACCAGCCAAATAGGCAAGTTAAATGGAGATGTTTTAGTCATGACCACCCCTTAAATCTTTCAAATCCTTGAGGGTGGCATTAATCTCTGCAATACCTCAAGAATGGCATATTGTGCTAATAGATTGAGAGAACCAAGACAAGCTCCATTTAATCCCTTGGCCACTATAAGCTCTTAGTATGACTGGTTGACTATCATGGCATTTTGATTATCTAGAATTAGTGTCATTTCAGAGTTACTGTCAATCCACACATATTTTGGTTATTTTATCTTATTTATTTCTAATACACCCTGATAAATGACTTTAAGCTTCCTTAAAAAAGGGTAGGAGAAAGATTTACAGTATGCATTTTTGACTGAGTAACAATATTTTCAGAAGCAAAAAGGGATTCATTTTATTCATGGCTCTGAGTTTGTGAACTGTCTCATCTAGGAATTTTTTGAGAAGCAACATCTCTATCATTAAAAACTATGGGGTGCTAGGGTGGTTCCGTTGGTTCAGCTCAGGTCATGATCTCACAGTTTGTGACTTCAAGCTCCATGTCAGGCTCTGTGCTGACAGCTCAGAGCCTGGAGCCTACTTCAGATTCTGTGTCTCCCCCACCTCTCTGCCCATCCCATGCTCATGCTCTGCCTCTCTCTCTGTCTCTCAATAGTAAATAAACATTAAAAATTAAAAAAAAAAAAAACTAAAAACTTAAAATTCTGTCCAACTTTTCTGCTTTTAGAAATCAAGTAAGATTTTAGTAAAATGCTCATCTATTTCAGCTCTACAGATACTATGATACCTATATCTTTGTCAATGACAAAGATCTTGGAAGGTAAAAACATTCTGATAACTTTGAATATTTTTTTAATTATGTAACTATGCTCACCTTGTCTGTGGTATTTAAGGGCCACCACTTTGTCCATATAATCCCAGGATCCTGCTTCCATTGAATTCAGGAACCCACGTTTAATAACAATTACCATTTTGCCATGATGATGTCACAGAGCTCTAAAGGATGTTAGGAATCCCTTTACTAATGTGTTTTTCAAATATTACTGACAGGGGAGTGTCCATAGTAAGGAAATATGTGAGAAGCTCTTACATAAGAAATCCACTTCAATCCTTTTATCTGTATCTGTAGATATCTTCGTTTATAACCTAAAAAGAAATTCTGAAACTCTGATATTTTATTTTCGTTCTATGACATCTATCTTTGTGTCCAGTTTCAGTCATCCAACCAAGGAAACTGAAGGGGACACTCTCAACTTGCTTAAGCTGACACACTGAATATGGAATCTGTCATTAGTGTACTGTAAACCCAGAGCAAACAAGCTTTTCCAACATTTGTATTCCACCCGGATCCAACTTGTAGGGGCCTTTTCCCACATGTTCTCTAGGTTATGCAATATAAATTACCAATATCTTGACATTCTTTTAGTGTATATGCAACTCTCTACAGGCCAAATTTTGCACTTGATTCCTTGGGGGATGCAGGACTTGTGTCTACTTTAGAAGCAATGAGAAATGTTGGAGTTAGCTTCTGAAGAGGAATTGCATGCAAAAAACTACACCACAGGAGGAAAGTTAGACAAATGAAAACAAGCATCTTAATGGAGGAGGAAGTACTCTTTCTACTGACAAAGGAAGCTCATAAATTTTAAACATTCAAGATCCTAAGCTCCATATGTGTATTTTGGATAAATCTATCATAGTGGCGTGCCTCAGAGGCTGAACATACAGATTATGAAATGATTGTGCAACAGGAATGAACTGGGAGGTAAAACATCTGGTCATGCAACTTGTTTGTGCATCTATTATCTGCCTGAGTTCAAAATTGTATGAACATTTCCCATGGAGATTATTTTTTTTAATTCAAGTATAATTAATATACAGTGTTATATTAGTTTCAGGTGTACAATATAGTGATTCAACAATCCTATACATTACTCAGTGCTCATCACCATAAGTACACTCTTAATCCCCTTCACCTATGTCATCCATCCCCCCACCCACCACCCTTCTGGCAACTACCAGTTCTCTATATTTAAGAGTCTGTTTTTTGGTCTCCTTTTCTTTGTTCATTTGTTTTGTTTCTTAAATTCCACATATGAATTCATACTGGAATTTGATTCATATTGAGTAAAATGAATTTATCATATGGATTATCTTTCTCCAATAGGCTTATTTCATTTAGCATTATTCCCTCTATATCTATCCACGTTGTTGCAAATGGCAAGATTTCATCCTTTTTAATGGCTGAGCAGTATTCCGTTACACACACACACACACACACACACACACACACAGCATGACCATAAATCCACCATATGTTGACTTTGAAATAAACAAGTTTGTAGCAGCCGTCAAGGATCAAGGTTGTAATTACCGTATATGTGTATTTTTTTTCAGAATATCCAAACTTGCCATACAATATTAGAAAAATCATGATTTAAAGGAAAGTGATTTTTTAAAATGATCCAAAAAAATAAATCCTCTAAACTCATGCTTTTAGGGGCGCTGGGTGGCTCAGTCCGTTAAGCATCCTACTTCAGCTCAGGTCATGATCTCATCATTAGTGGGTTTGAGCCCTGTGTTGGGCTCTGTGCTGACAGCTCAGAGCCTGGGGCCTGTTTTGGATTCTATGTCTCCCTCCCTCTGTCTTCCCCTCCCCCACTTGCACTCTGTCTCTCTCTCAAAAATAAATAAACCTTAAAAACAAATTAAACTCATGCTTTTATATTTTAAGTTGTGATTTATATTCTTATTTTCCTCAAGAAATATGTAATCATAGTGATAGCTCTAGAAGACTCATTGGTGGGAATGTAAACAATTATAATGTAACTTCAAGAACCATTTTAGTGTGGAAAGAAGTCCCTTTGGGAGAAACTTAACCAATTGAGACTTCTCTCTTAATATCACTGTTAGAAGACTCTAAACCCATATCTGCCTTAAAGAAAGGTGGCATTAATAAGAGCCTTAATTAGTAGTTTCAGGAATAGTTGGTCGAAAGCGGTCTTCTAGCTCACAGCTGGAGCAATTATTCTTCCAGCTCACAGCCCTTGAGCAATTTGGCTTTATCATTATAGGAGAAAACAACTGGGTCTGTGCTTTGAGAGATGTAGAGGAGGGTGGTAATGATGGAAATTTCTCAGTTCTTTAAGTCATCCTATACCCTAATCTTGAAAGTACTGTCAGAGTTTGTGTTTGTAAAAAGGAAGACAATTGGGAATTCCTGTCCTTTAAGGGGTAACTCTATTCCTCCAAAATGATAGCCATTTATTGGATTTAACATTGGTAGTTCTCATAGTGATGTGAATGAAATAAGGGAAGTAGGTTTATGCTATGATCTGTATCCTTGTATGCCCCACCCCTCCCTGCCGCCAAATTAATTTCATATGTTGAAATTCTAATCCTTAAGGTAATAGTATTAGGAGGTGGAGTCTTTAGGCAGTGATTAGGTCACGGGGGGGGGGGGGGGGGGGGGGGGGGCGGGACCCTTACGATTAGGAAAAGTGCCCTTATAAATAAGACCTCAGAGAGTTAGCTCATGCATTAGGTTATGTGAGGACATGGAGGAGGGGCTGACTACAAACCAGGAAGTGGTTTCTCCAAACACAGAATGTGCTGGCACCTTGAATTTGGACCTCCCAGACTTCAGAACAGTAAGAAATAAATTACTCTTGCTTATAAGCCACCCATTCTATAATATTTTTGTTATAGCAACCCTAATAGACTAAGACAATTTACATTTCAAAAACTCTAACTTATGTAATTTGTTTATTTATTTATTTATTTACATGTAATTTCTGCATCCTAAGAGTCCTCTCCCTGAGGCTCAATGAAGGTAGAAGTCAACAAAGAAAAGAAACATTGAGTTTTGCCTTTCAAGACAGAGTTTTTGGGAACAGACTCTTACAAAACCCCCAAAGATGATAGTTCAAATTGATATTGATTGCAAGAAAGATTTACTTAATAAAGAAAATAATTTTCCTTTATTCTCCAGAATAAATAATTCTCCTGTATTATCATGACCAGATTTAAAGGAAAAGGGGGAGATAGTTGGACTCCTAGGAAGTGAAAACATTCTCTATTTATAAAGTGAGAAGATGATGCCAAGACTCACTGATTAAGTACATTTCTCTATCCCTTAAGGTTTCCTAAGGTAGTTATTATTATTATACAGGCTTATCAGAGTAAATCAAAAGGGAGAAACACACACACACACATGAACTCTGCCTTTCTGTATGTCATGTACCCTGACTGGATGAATTCGAATGAATTTGATGCATGATATAAAAGTAGATTACTATTGTTACAAGAATATAGGAAGTCCATGTCTGTATTCCAATACTTTTTTTCTGAAGATGATATCTCATTGATAAACTTATTTTTTTAAATTTTTTTAACGTTTATTTATTTTTGAGACAGAGAGAGACAGAGCATGAACAGGGGAGGGGCAGAGAGAGAGGGAGGCACAGAATCTGAAACAGGCTCCAGGCTCTGAGCTGTCAGCACAGAGCCCGAGGTGGGGCTCGAACTCACGGACTGTGAGATCATGACCTGAGGCGAAGTCAGACGCTTACCCGACCAAGCCACCCAGGCGCCCCGCTCATTGATAAACTTATTATTTGAGTCTCATTTAAATAGAGATATTGCAAAATAATTTGAATATTTAAAAGAAGACCATTTTCCCCTTAAAACTGTTTAATATGGAGAGGGGCTCACAGATGGCTCAGTCGATTAAGCTTCAGACTTTGGCTTGGGTTGTGATCTCTCTGTTAACGAGTTTGAGCCCTGTATCAGGCTTTCTGCTGTCAGCACAGAGCCCACTTCAGATCTTCTGTCCCCCTCTCTCTCTCTGCCCCTCCCCTGCTTGCACACACTCTCTCAAAAATAAAAAATAAGTACATAAAACATTAAAAAAAAAAAACAAAAACCTCTCTGTATGGGAGCATCTGGGTGGCTCAGTCAGTCGTGTGACCAACTCTTAATTTCAGCTTAGGTCATGATCTCGGGGTCATGGGATTGAGTCCCATGCCAAGCTCTGTACTGACCATGGAGTCTGCTTAAGATTGTCTCTCTCTCTCCCTCTGCTTCTTTTCCCCCATCCCCCACTTGTGTTCTCTCTCAAAAACAAACAAAAAATGAAACAACTGTCTAATATGAACAAAACACTTTAGTTTCTATAAAATTGAACAATTCATAACTTTTTATAAAGAAGCATACTTGGAAAGTGTTACCATATTTTTTGTTTGAGCATGTTCTATCATGTGCTGTCAACAACCAAAAACTATAAAGAATAAAATACATAAAAATATATAATGGGAGTATGTGATAATGTACCAGCTATCAGATAATGTACACAGCTATCAATGTGAGATGAACCCAATCATTGTGATCAAAAGATCTGATGAATTTTCAAGGGATTCATTTTATTTAATTAATTCTATTAGATCAATATGTCTTTAAATGTGTAATAAAACCCCTAAGTCCTAAATAAGGAAATTTTATTTTATTTATTTTTTTGCTGTATGCTAACAGCAAAAGTTGACCAGTTATCTTATGGACATTTAAATGCATCCCTTTTATTTTTATGTATATTGTGCATATATTAATAGGATCCTGATATTTCCAAAGAAACATCAAAGATAGTTATGTTCATTTGGGTCTAGTCAATACAAGGTCAAAACAAATTGATTTAAATTATAAGTGTATTTCCAGTCACTCATGGTTTTCACATATTATGTATTTTATCCACTTAGGGGGAGATTTTTCAATGGGTAAGGATTTGTCTTTTCTGGAAGATTCTATTTAATTTTTACTGAATTATATTTCCTCTACTATTTCATGTGGATTTTAATATTTTGTTTTTGTCTCAGAGTCTGAAACCAAATTGACAAAAAATGTTTAGAAACTATTCTTCAAATATATTTATATTCGTTTCCACTGTCATTTAAAGTATTTTAAAACTATTTAAGGAACTTAGACATTTTCTTTTTAAGATAAAATTTATATTCCATCAATTATTTTTACATTATATATTTAAACATGTTTTCAGCAATCTATGCATTTTTATCCTATAATTATAGAGCTATTTTGCATATTGTTTTAAGTATAATTTCTAGCACTCCATTTCATTAGTGCTGCAATTCAAAACCATTTTTGCTTTCATGATTGAAGCTATTGAAAGAAGTATGTGTAATCTCAGCAACATGGTTAGGTGTAGAAAATTGAACCAAATGCTAAGAAAGAACATATACAAATTTTGAAAGCACCTCCATCCTCAGGTTACCAAAAACAGACAAAAACAAACAAAACAAAAATGATAAAAGGATGGGAAAAACTTAAAGTTGCATGAAATTTGCAAAATCACCTCTTGATGCAAAAATTATAGATAATTTGAAACCTGTGTTTTTGAAGTAGTAACTTTTGATCAAAGTATCATTTTGAACAATTTGTCTTTATGATCAATGTATCAAATCAACTAGTGTTTTTAAAAAATGTTTATTTATCTTGAGAGAAAAAGAGAGAGGGAGAGAGAGAGTGAGAGTGGGGGAGGGACAGAGAGGGGGGGCTAAGGAGGGGAGCTCCTCTGAAAGGAGCTCTGTGCTGACAGCAGAGAGCTCAATGTGGGGCTTGAACTCACAAACTATGAGATAATGACCTGAGCCAACATCTGATGCCTAACTGACTGAGCCACACAGGTGCCCCAAATAAACTAGTGATTTACAATTATTTTACCTATATCCAAATACAGTAATTCTAGTGTCAGTCCTGAATTGCAAAGTTACTAGGAAATAAAATGCCCTGCATAACTACTCATAAAATTATTTTTTTTCTTATCCATTAAGTATATGGCACAGCAGTATCTCAGAACACATAATTTATACAATATAAACTTTCATCATATTCAGACGTTTAATTTCCTATGAACAGGAAAGCTAGAGGAAAAACTAATATTCATTTCCCTGTGTTAGCAAGAGATTATTATATCCATGTTTATTGAAATGTTTATTCTAAAACCTCTTTTTTTCTGTCTTCATATTGAATTTTTAAAAATGCCCCAAAACATGAATTAACTTTCTGGTAAATGTTTGTTCACCTCCTCATATAACGCATAACTTACTGTGATATTTATAAAATAAGATGTCGGGTAGCAAATTTAAAAAGACAAGATTTCCAGTGAAACTGATAAATTTTCTTATTCACTTATTCCAGTAGGACATGCAAAGCTTCAAATTAAGGGGGGACTTGTGATTAAATAATACTGAATAAAAACCATTTTTCCTCCTATACTGTAAACTCTCCCCTTCTCTTTTTCCTCATCTCTTCTTTCCCATCCTTTCCCTCTTCCTCCTCCTTCTCCTCTTCCTTTCCATTCTTTTTCCCCTCCTACTAGTCATAAGGTGGGTTGTAGTACTTGAATTATAAAAATGCATTTAGAAATACTATGTTCCCTGGGGCACCTGGGTGGGGTGTCTGACTTCTTGATTTTGGCTCAGGCCCTGAGCCTAGGGTCATGGGATCGAGCTCACATCAGGCTCTCCACTGAGCATGGAGTCTGTTTAGGATTCTCTCCCTCTCCCCCTCCCCAGCTCATGCATGCACACATGCCCTCTTTTTCTTTCTCTCTCTCTCTTTCAAAATAAAATTTAAAAAATAATTTTAAAAATTACAAATACTATATGCCCTAAGAACATCCCTGCACAACAAAGCAAAATCTTCGTATGAATAGTTTAAAATTCAAAGAGCTTACATTGCCATTTTCATTGTTTAAATAGTATCACTTTCAAAGGAAAATCCTTTATAATCATTACATTACTATCATTTGGTGATAAAGAATGTAATAAATATCATTGAATGCTAATATGAAAATTATTAACATGGATTCTTGTGACCAAATTTAGAAAGTAAGAGAAACAAAAATTAGAATAGCATAAAAACTGAAATAACAATACTTCTCAGTGAAGAAAGGAAGACAAATTATAAAGACAACTAAAACTTGTGAATACCAGGTCAGGATAACTCTGTGCTTGATTCATAGACTGTGGTTCATGATTTGGCTGAATGATCAAGGACTTGAACATAATTGGACAATTGATGATAAGGAGATTTGGAGAAGAGATATGTGTATAGCTCTCTCTGAATGGGCAAACAACAACAACAACAACAACAACAAAAACCACAAACATATTTGCATCTTATGTGAATGCTCATCAAAGGTTGAACTCAGCAGAGAAGCATTTAAACATCAAGTGGATAAGATGACCTCTTGGATGGATACCAGTCAGCTTCTTTCCCCAGCACCCCCATTATCACCCAAGGGTTCATGAACAAAGTGGCTATAGTGGCAAGGATGGAGGTTTTACATGGGCTCTACTCATCAAGGCTGATCTGGCTATAGCCAAAGCTGAATGCTCAATCTGGCAGAGTCAGAGACCAATACTGAATTACATATATGGCATCATTCCCCAGGGTAATCAGCCAGCTATCTGGTGTCAGGTTGACTAAGTTGAACTACTCCCATCATGGAAGGGGTTGCATTTTGTTTTTTCTGGAATAGACACTGAGTCTGGATATGGATTTGTTTTCCCTACATGGAATGTTTCCACTAAAACTACCATCTAGACTTACAGAATGCCTTGTCCATTATCATGGTATTTTTATTCCACAGAGCATTGCTTCTGATTAAGGAATTCGCTTCACAGCAAAGAAGTACAGCAATGGGCCCATGCTCATGTAATTCACTGGCTTACCATGTCCTCCACCATTCTGAAATGGCTGGTTTGATAGAACAGTGGAATGGACTTTTGAAGGCTCAGTTACAGCCTCAGCTTGGTGGCAATAGCTTGTAGAGCTGGAGCAAGGTTCTCAAGAAAGTCATATGTCCTCTGAATCAGCGTCCAATTATGGTACTCCTTCTCCCATAGCCAAAATTCATGGGTCCAGGAATCAAGGAATAGAAGTTAGAGAGGAACTACTAACTATTACTCCTAATTGCCCACTAGCAAGATGTTTGCTTCCTGTTCCCATGACCCTATGCTCTCCTGGACTAAGTTTTATTTCCAGAGAAAGGAAAACTTTCATCAGGAGACCAACAATGATTCCACTGAACTGATAGTTAAAACTGCCACACAACCAATTTGGACTCTTCATGCCTCTGAATCAACAGCTGAAGAAAGGATTTACTGTGCTGGGTGGGGTGATTGATCGGGTCTACCAAAAGGAAATTGAACTGTTATTCCACAAACAAGGAACAATATTCTGGAATATAGGAGATTCCTTGGGGCAACCCTTAGTATTACCATCCTTTGTGATGAATATCAATGGAGAACTATAATAATTCAATCCAGGAAGAACTATTAATGGCACCGACCCTTCAGGAATAAAGGTTTGGTTTACCCTGTTAGGTAAAGAACCATAACCAGCTGAGGTGTTTGCTGAAGGCAAAAGGAATACAGAATGAGTAGTGGAATAAGGTAGTGATAAATACCCACTACAACAATGTGACCATGTTACTACTAAAATGAGGACTAAAATTGTCCTGATTAGTTCCTCCTTATTCTGCTATGAATATATATGTGTGAGAAAATATTTTTGTTTTGTTTCCTCTGTTATTCACTTACCATGTAACATAAAATGTATTGAGGTTATATTGTAGTATTTCAGTTTTGTTAATTTTACACCGTAATGTTTGAGTTATAGGATATCAAGAAAAAGAGTAAACGTCATTCAATAACTTTCCTCCTGAAAAGGGGTTTTGTGCATTTTCAGTTTTACACATAATAGTTGTATTGGATTAGGCAGATTTATGACTGCATTATTGTCTTCATGTGGAGATTAAGTATGACTTAAGGAGATTTGTATGGGCATTAAGTTGACAAAGGGTGGACTTTAATGGCAATTTTGTGTATCAACTTGACCAGGATACAGAGTGCCCAAATATTTGGTGAAACATTTGTTCTAAGTGCATCTGTGAAGATGTTTCTGGATGAGGTTAGCATTTGAATCAGTAGACTGAGAAATGTAAATTGCCCTCTCCAGTGTGGGTTGGCATCATCCAGTACCTTGAGGACAAAATATCTTATTAGTTCTGTTTCTCTGGAGAACTGTAATATATTGGTCAAAATTTATATTTAAAGCTTCCTTACAGCTGAGAGATGGAATTATTTTGTAGTTACATAAATACAACAAAGTAAAAATAACAGCTAGATAAAAGGAAATGACCAAAGTTAAGAGGGGCCTGTGAGGGATGAATTCTGGTTCTTTTGTCAACTGTCTTCTAACAGTATATAATCCATACTCCAACACTTTATTTAACACTTCAAACATAATTTTTATATTCTTCCAATTTTTACTTTTCCAAAATGGAAAATTTAATGTCGCATTACATTCTATCTCTAAACTATTTTAAATTGTGTTTTCTGTCACTACAAAATATTTATAGATGTTATCCTTGTCTATTTCTAGTAATTTGAATAATTAATACAGTATTACCACAGATTAGTCAAAGAATATCAATCCATTTTCAATTTGAGCAAGTCAATTCCTTCTGTGGACTTCAATTTTCTTATCCCTGAAGTGGATAAAATTACCTCTACTGTCTCTGAACTCTGAAATTTGAATCTATAAAGAAATGAATGAAAAATACTTTGAAGGTATATTACTTAAAGGATAATTGTGGATACAGATATAAGACTCTTCCATAACATAATACATGTGACTGTTTTGGCAGTTTGAGTATGATGTATGTGTGTGTTGTGTGTATGCTGTTTTCTGAACTTCTTGGATCTGTGGTTTGGTGTCTATTAATATTGAAAATTATTGGTTATTTTTCATTAAAATTTATCTTCAGGTATTTTCCTCTACTTCTTCACCTTCAGAGTGGTAGTTGAGTCAGTCCTGTGAACAGGTGAGCTCAGTTTGGATTTGTTGTTGCTTGCCCACCGTGTATCATAGGGTTCAAAGTTCTGTAAAGTCAGTTGAGTTAAAGATGGAGATTGGTTTACCAGTGTTTTAACACTCTTGATTCTATCCATTTTATCTGTTTTCAGACATCCATTTGTGCTGTGCCTCAGAAACGGGCTCTTGTATGCCTTTCAGCATTGTTTCAATGATTCTTTTTACTTTATGAGCTCTGTGTGATAACTGTAGGAAGTGTTCTAGTATTCTGAATCAGCCTCTATATGAAGCAATAACTATGTTATTGTAGGGAATTCTTTGGTTTGTTTTTTTTTTGTTGTTGTTGTTGTTGTTTGTTTTTTTTTAATGCTTTTCACAGAGAGCACGAGTGGGGGAGGGGCAAAGAGAGAGGAAGACAGATGATCCAAAGCAAGCTCTGTGCTAAGAGTGGAGAGCCTAATATGGGGCTCAAACTCACAAACCATGACAACATGACCTGAGCTGAAATCAGATGCTCAACAAAATGAGCCACCCAATCACCCCTGTGGGGAATACTTAAAAACCTTCCTCTTCGCCAGTGCTAGCTTTGAGCCAAGCACATATTCTTGCTCTGTCCTAGTAGAGATTTTTTTTTTCTTTGTCCTCTGCTTAACTGCAGTGGGTTTTCACCAGTGCCTAAGGCAACAATAGTTACTGCCCCTCTCCTAGTCATGTAAGGGGTTGGTTTGTTTATTTAGTACAATAGATTGGGGAATAGATCTGGACAGATTCTGTACTTTATTGTAGCCACTGCTATTTCCTCCCCAAGATTACAAGGTAATCTTTCTCAGGTTTCACAGTGATTTTTTTTTTTTTATACTATTACTAAAGTATATTTGACATACAATGTTATATTAGTTTCTGGTGTATAGCACGTTGATTCAACAATTCACTACATTACTTAATGCTACCACAAATGTAGTCCCCACCTGTCACAATACAACATTATTACATTGTTGATTGTATTTCCTATGCTGTGCTTTTCATTTCTGTGACTTATTTGTTTTATAACTGGAAGTTTGGACCTCTTAACTCCCTTTCACCCATCCCCTCCACCCACCTCACCTCTAGCAACCACCAGTTCTCTGTATTTGAGTCTATTTCTGTTTTCAGAAATACTTTTTTTTTAGGTTCCACATATAAGTGAAATCACATGGTATTTTTCTCTGTCTTACTTTACTTGACCCTATATCCTCTTGGTCCATCCGTGTTGTCACAAAAAAAGATTGCATACTTTTTTATTGCTGAATAATATTTCATTGTAGAAATATTCCACATCTCCTTTATCTATGCATCTATTCATGGAACTTGGACTACTTCCATATCTTGGCTATTTCAAATAATGCTGTAGTAAACTTAAGGATGGATATATCTTTTTTAATTAAGGTTTTGTTTCCTTTAGGTAAATACCCAGTAGTGGAATTTCTGGGTCATATGTTATTTCTATTTTAAATTTTTGAAGAAACTCCATGATTTTTCCACAATTGATTCCCCTAATTTATATTCCTACCAACAGTGCACAAGGGTCCCTTTTTCTCCACATCCTCACCAACACTTGTCATTTCTTATCTTTTTGATACTAGCTATTCTAAAAGGTGTGAGATGATGTATCAGGTGGTTTTGATTTGCATTTCCCTGATGTTTGGTGATGGTGAGCATCTTTTAATGTGTCTGTTGGCTATCTGGATGTCTTATTTGGAAAAATATCTATTTATATCTTCTGCACTTTTTTAATTGGATTTTTTTTTGGAATTCAGTTGTATAAGTTCCTTAAATTTTGGATATTAACCCCTTATCATTTTCAAACATCTTCTCCCACTCAGTAGGTTGCCTTTTTGTTTTATTGCTGATTTCCTTTGCTGTGCACATAGTGATTTTTCTTTAAGGGTCTTGCACAATCCATGGAGAGATACCTGCATACTATATGAACATTCCCCTTGTATTTAGAGCCCCCAGAGATTCTATATTTTCTTGCCAGTCCATATTTTCCCTTTACCGATTTATTAACAATTTATTCTCTTTTCTTCTTATTGGTCTCCAGAGATATCTGCCACAGATAAGCAAGTATTCATATCCTGTCTTGACTTGTAGGCACCTATTTTTTTTTTTTTTTGTATTAAATTTCAGGTTAGTTGGTTGTTCTGCGACATCAGCTCTCTGAGTTTAAAGTTCATGAATTTTGAGATGGTCTGACTTTTCTATTGTTATTGCTATAACAGTGGGAACAATGCCTTTTTCAAACTTTACCTTCTAAGCAAAAATCAGAATTCTTGCTAGAACATTTTTTTTTCTTTTCAGTTTGATCAAACTGAACTTGAGCTGCCCAGTTTTGGAAAGCTTTATCTTCAACTCTCCACTAGATCAGAAATGCCTTTTACATAATTATCCAATTCACTAAATCCTACATTTTAGCAATTGAAGAGAGGATGGCTATAGGACCTCCATAAGATAATCCTAAATTTGAATTGCCAATATTTCTATTATACAAGCCCCTAACATCACCAAGAATTTGAAAGTGGGTATTGTGTCTAGAATTTGAAGTTTCCTAAACAGAATCATTCTTCCAAACTAGGTAACAGAGAAGACAATCTAAGAAAAGTTATTTATGAATGTTCAGCTCAAAAATTTAAGAAAAGGATAATACTTTAGCTCAGAGAAACTGGTGACTGTTGCCAATTCTATCACCTAAAAATAAAAATACCTTCTTTGATACTTTTGCTCTCAAAAGATTATACCTGCAGACTTAATAGGATTTATTTTGTTGTAACATAATGTGACATCCTTTATATTATAACACTTTAAACTTGGGTTATCTTTTCTCAAAATTATAGCTTAGAAGAATAGCCTTATAGTCATTCTTATAATCTTTGTGATTCTCCTCATTTATACTATAAGTACAAATTATATTTGAATAATTCCTTCTACTGGAGAGCTGAAAATTCTATTTGGTGTTATCAGGATTAGATATTACATAATAGTAACTTTTGCTGTTTGGGTTACTTTGTAATTCTAAGATCACGAAAAAGTTCCAAGAATTTTCCCATGTATCATTTTATCCTATACATTAAATTATGTACTAGAAATTTTAGTTTATAATATTTATATTGAAATTGCATTATCTGGGACACCTGGGTGGCTCAGTCGGTTGAGCTTTTGACTTCAGCTCAGGTCATGATCTCATGGCTTGTGAGTTAGAACCCCATGTTGGGCTCTGTGCTGACAGCTCAGAGCCTGGAACCTCTTCAGATTCTGTGTCTTTCTTCCTCTCTCTGCCCCTCCCCCACTCACACTCTGTCTCTCAAAAACAAACATTAAAAAGAATTTAAAAAAAAAAGAAATTGGGTTATCTATACATAGTCAACATGCTAAGTCAATCACTGTATTTACCTAAACAGATCTTTTTCCCCTAAGTACATCACTAAGACTGCCCTAGTGTTCTCTTCAGCCTGACTGAATGTTAGACTTCTTCCTGACTCTATGGCCCTATCCTTCCTTATCTTAGAGAATTTACTTTAGAAAAATTGTAATTATAAATTATTTTCCTATTCCCTTCAGATGTAGGTCTTTTAACAGGTTTATAATTGGTTTAATAATCTTGTCAGTAGGACTCTTTCTCAAAGACCCAGAAGCCTTTCCCTTCAAATGGAATCATCAAAGAAAAATAGTAGCCCCCTCTCTCCTAGTTTCTGTGGGAAGGTAGGAGCTAACTTCTTTGAGCACCTTGCTCCAAATTGTGAAACTAACTACCTCTTCTCATGAGGGTACCAGAAAGTTTATTTTCTTTGGATACAGCCAATTAGCAAACAAAAGTTGCTTTAAGATCTCCCCCTCATCTTAACACTTTAAAACCTACATCTTTTGTCTCTGTGAAATTGAGCTCAGACTGAGTTCTCTCATCTCTCCTCTAGTGCAATAGCTTTGAAGAGATACGTTCTTGCTGGTTTAACTTTGTCTAGTGCAATTTTGCTTTGACACACCAAAATAAGTAATTACTATATAAATAATCCAAGACTTATGAAAGCAATAATATTAAGTTCATAAATCCAGTTTCTGAATCCAGCAACCCAGAAGATAGTATTTCATACCTTTTTTATTAACATAAATATTACAATATTTATAGAATTTTATTTTGCTGTTACTAACCTATTTGAATACACATATTCAAATCTGTATGATATTTTCAAATCTATATTTTATATATATACACAAATTCTGCCCTGTTGTAGATTCTGGGTCTAGAGTTCTTTCTTGTCTATCAAGAAAGCAGGATGCGGGATTAAAATGTGAGAGATGGTTAATGTTTGGGAGAAGACAAGAGCCCCAGTTAAGGGTCCTTGCTTCATTTTTATTAGGATCAGAAGGCTTACAAACATGGTGATGGATGTGCACAAAGAGATAATAAATCTGTGAACATTAACTCATGGGCTTGAGGGAAAGGGGGTTTTGAAAATATATGGTGTTCAGGGTTTGGGTCAATATAAAACAAAATCCTGGTGCCAGGCTTATGGTTGTTAATGGCAGACTTGAGGGGCTGTGTCTTCTTATCTTAGCTAGCCTAGGGCATAAGACAGAGCATGCTACCTCAGGGTCAACAGGGCACTTTTCTTTTGCTAATTAGCTTTGCTCTGGGCAACTTGACCCCACAGAGGCCTATAGCCCTATTTACCTGTTTACCTAATTTGGTTCTTCCTTCTTGTGAAAGCAGCTTTCTGCTATAGTACTAAGTTGGGTGGGGGGAGCATATCCACCCTGAATACCTAATCTTATTTACCTCCTATACCTTTGTATTGGGGCCTTTGCCTCACCCTCTCTATACTGGGGCCTTTGCCCCACTCTCTTTATACCTATTTACCTAGTCTTGTTTACCCAAATTTGGGTGTGAACATCCTATGGCTTTGTAATTCTTTGTGCCTTGTTAACCCATCAGTGCAGGCTCAGGGAATTCCTAAACTTATCCCCACACTGCCCCAAAGTCAATTTACAATTCTCTGATAAAATTCAACACACTTCCCTTCCGATTTAAGTGTTGGCTTATATAAAGGAGGCCTTTTGCTGATTGCCTTGTATCTTCAGTTTTTAGGTAAATCTTCATAAAATGTCTTTTAACTTCCTTCCATCTATCACTATGAACAGGGTAGACAGCACAACACATCTCATGCTATTTACTCCCCTAAGATAACAAATTTAATTCACTATCAATCTTTCTAGATTTGGAGTGGCAAGTTAAGTGTTGAAACCTGTGTGCTGCATGATCTGTCCTTGACAGTCTTAGATGTTTTGAATGAAACTCTATACAATGATCTCGTGATATTTGTAACTTTTTGCTGAGATCAATAGGGTGCCCAATAATAAAACTAGAATCTGTGGAGAGAGATCCAGAAACGTGGCAGAAATGAGCAAACTTGCTAAAAATATATATTCTACCTTATAGGTAACTTGCCTCAAACTTAATCCCTTGGAATCATTAAAAATAAAATATAAAAAGGAGGGCTTTTGTTACCTCTATTTGATTGCCATTCCAAATAGCTGTATCGGAACTTTTTGTTGTTGGTCAGATGCACAATTAAAAATATACTTTGTGAGAAGCACTGATATATAATGAAAGAAAAAATAGACTGGAAGGAAAAAGGGAAAGGGAGAAGGTGGGAGAGAGAAGAAAATTAGGGGGAGAAAAGGAGAGAAGATTTAGCTAGTCACCTATTTAATTACTCCTCCCTGCCTTCCACCAAAAGAAAACATGCTTTCTGAATATTTATGCTCTGAGTTTCTTAATTCCAGGGGTTATAGTGTTGTTAATGACAATGAAGATAGAATAAATATTAAGTTAAACAGATGATTTACTTTTGATAAATCTCTATATAGTGGACAGGTTTTTACTTTTTCTTTAGATTATCATTTATTACCACACAAACTTCCACTCACTTTTTCATAATACATATTAAAATTAACTAATATGTCTTCTAGTAATTGATTTTGCCCATTTACCACAATGCTATCTTTTGTCACTGATAACACATAAATGGGGAAGGAACTTCAAGAGTTAATGTCTTCTGGGGCACTTGGGTGGCTCAGTTGGTTAAGCATCCTACTCCTGCTTTCAGCTCACATCAAGATCTCATGGTTCCTGGGATTGAGCCCCACATTGGGCTCCCCACTGACAGCATGGAGCCTGCTTGGGATTCTCTTCTTCTCTCTCTGCCCCTCCCTCTTCAAAATTAATAAGTAAACTTAAAAGAAAGTTATTGTCTCCTTCCTTCTTTTTTTTTTTTTTAATGTTTATTCATTTTTGAGAGAGAGAGACAGAGCATGAATGGGGGAGGGGCAGAGAGGAAGAGGGAGACTCAGAATCTGAAGCAGGCTCCAGGCTCTGAGCGGTCAGCACAGAGCCCGATTCGCGGCTTCAACCCATGGAATGTGAGATCCTGACCTGAGCCAAAGCCAGATGCCCAACCGACTGAGCCACCCAGGTACCCCTCTCCCTCATTCAGAAGAGTCACGTTATTAACATCTACTCAGATCAGAGGGGAAGATAAAAACCATTATGCTTTCACATCATACATATCATGTTATGAAGTTAGCACTGCTTTTGCTCACTTTAAGCTTTTAATTACTTTTTTACTTGGAACAAAATATTTTCTTGTTTTATGTGAAGTTTTTTAATTGATGAAGAACTATTTGTTTCAGGTTTTAACAATGGTAAACATAAAATTTAGTTTATAAATTAGTTTTAGTTAATTAGTTTAGCTAATACATTTTTTAATAGTCAAAAACTTACTTTGGAATTTAAATAGTTTTAGTTATGAAAGAAATTTTTTTAATCAACAAATGTACATTTGAAACAATCTCAAGATCTATAAAAGTTGTTTAAAACAACCAATAAACTGCTTCTCAAAAAAAAGGTCATAGCACACTTTTCTAACTATATTGAAATAACATGTCATAAATATTTATTGATATTTTAAGAAGTGTCACATTATACTAGTGCTAGATCTTAAACCAGTCAGCACATGCCCATTATTGGACTCAGCTGGGAGTCTCAAAGGATACAAGCCTAGAACTGTTTACAATAGAATTTGAAGAATTGGAACAACAAACTAAAAAACAAGGTTTGATCAGCAAAAATTCTTTGAGGGAAAAACTTTCTTTGCACACTATGTTATAAAATAAAGTTTCTGAAAAGTTGTTGATTATTCTTTAATAACCTCTGCAATGTGGAGTCCCTATTATCTAAATGGAGAGACAGCCTTGCATTTCCCCAGGCGAGTAGTACATTGATCTCTCCATCAGGTCCTAAATAAATGGGTGAGGGCTATCATATAATATGCCAGAATCAATTCCATTTGGTTCTGTCACTTTCCAGGCAATAAATATGCATTTCTTTTGCAACTGATGTTGATAATTGAGTTTATTTTTCAATTATGCACGGAATGCAATGCTATTAAATACTTAGAATTATAACTCCTTGGTCAGATGATCAAATGCACTAAACCAAACCAAGCAACCACAAAAACTGATCTGCTAGCACCAGTGGATTCTCATGCCATTTTTGTTGATTCAGAAATGTAGAAGTTTAAAATTATTCTCAGTTACATGAAGAATTCTATCTATGGAATGATGCAATAAATTATAAATTATATAAATTATCTGGGCATTGACATCAGGACATGTTACAGACAAAACCTTATCTGATACACAATCTATATGGTACTTGCCTGGAAGCAAAACTTGAGAAAATATCAGAATATAGCCCAGGTGCTCTTTTACAGGGCTTTCAATGAATCTTCTGCAAACTCGATTGCTATAGCTTTGCTTGAGGGTCAGTTTTATTCAGCTTGCTCTATAGTAGCATAGAATTCCTTTTTTTTCTGTTTCTTCTATTAAAATGTCTATTCATGGTGCCTTAATCTATCACCCTATATGTTAATCTGCTAAATTTTGGCCACAATTCCTCATAGAATTTTATGTGACTTCTTTTGTAGTAACCACATTAGGGAGAAAAGTAGTGAAAGAATAAGATTCTTCAATCCTTCCTTGTTTTTATTGTTCCCATCTCCTAAAGTCCTGAAGCTTTGTATGATTCTATACATTAGACTACATATACATACATACATTCAATTTAAAAATCACATTTCCTACATTTGACTTTATATATTTGTCATCATATAATATTCATAAACTTTGGCAGCTTAGAACTAAAATCTGATATGAAAATAACTGCTCAAAATCAACACGAAGAGTCATATTATCTTTTGCCCATCATCAATCTGAAAACAAATTATTTCATGCAAACTATGCCACTATAGTTACCATGGAAACATATTTTGACTTATAATAAAAATAATACAAATCTATTGAGCAATTATATGACAGGTACTTTCTAAATTCCTTACTTACAATGGATTTATCTCATTCAATGCTGTTCATCTAATTTGAGGGTAATATCGTTATACCCAATCTATAGATTATGAAATTCAAGCACTAGCAGCTATAGGACCTATCCAAATTCACCCAACTGCTAAGGTGAGTAATATGGATATAATAATGCACATAGCCTTTCTGACAAATAAGTTAGACAGGAATGCCATCTTCTATGTTTGAAATATCCATCTCAAAATCATCCACAATTATTTGAATTTATAACTCAGATTATTATTGAAGATTGAAAGAGACTCTACAAAGCATATAGTTTGCAATAATGTGATTTATTTCTACAGTCCTCTAAATATGCCTAGTCAACATCTCCATTTGTCTTCTTAGATATTTATAAGCAAATTCCTTTTTAGTTTGAAACTACTTGATCTTTACTTTCAGCTGAAATTTGCTCCAGAGACAGAACGTTTTCAGTTTCTACTTTGCAGCATCCACTTCTGAAATCACTGGATTCCAGTGATGACAGACCACACTCGTGTAGCCAAGAAGAAAATATCAATATATTCACTGTCAAAAGAGTCTGACACTGAGGTTGAACCTAGAAGTTGGACTGAAATATGTTCTCTAAGTTATCCCTGTCCTATTCTTTGTCTTAAGACCACCCTATGGGCTTGCTGCACTGTTTTCCTTTCTTAGGGCTCTTCATTAACTAATGGAGTCACAGCTGGGGTGTCTGGGTGTCTTAGTTGGTTAAGCATCTGACTCTTGCTTTTGGCTCAAGTCATGATCTCATGGTTCATGAGTTTGAGTCTCACATTGGTCTCTGTGCCTACAGCACAGAGCCTGCTTGGGATTCTCTTTCTCCTCTCTTCTGCCCCTCCCCCTACCCTCCCAAAATAAATAAATATTTAAAAAATTAGAAAAAAATAAATTAAAAAAATAAAAAAGTCACAGCTGCAATAGACACTGCACATGAGGGCCCCAAGGACAATGGTGTGGGTAAAAGTCATTTCATTTATCTTCATAAGGAGAAGAGTTGGAACAGCAATAAATAACCCTGCAGAATGTAAGATTGCATGTAAGGACTGATGGATGGTTTTAAAAACAAGGAGAAGAAAATTAGTGTTAACAGGTTTTTCTTAGACAATGAAAGTCGTCTGTATTTTAAGAGCTACATTTTTTTCTAAGAGTTTGTTAGAAATCTACATATGCACACACGTACACACATACACACACACACAGTTATTGCCTGTCATGCAGAGACAGTATAGACCATATTTCTAAATATAATGCAAAAAAAGTGTTTAATAGAGGCACTCTGATTTAAAAAGTCTGGAGTGTCTGCGTGGCTCAGTTGGTTAAGCATCTGACTCTTGGTTTTGGCTCAGGTCATTATATTACGGTTTCATGAGTTCAAGCCTGATGTTGATCTATGTGCTGGCAGGTAAAGTCTGCTTGGGATTCTCTCTCTCTGCCTCTCCCCTGCTCATGCTGTCTCTGTCTCTTTCAAAATAAATAGATAAATAAACTTTTAAACAAATAAAGTCTCATTTTCTAATAAAGAAAATTATGTCATTAGTTATTTTTTAAGAAGTTCTATTACTGCCACTTCAATTTGAGGATAATTAACATCTTTGCTATATTTTATCTTCTGCTTCAAGAAATTTTTTTTTAATTTATTTAGATCTTACTTGGTTTGTTTCATCTGAGTTTTACAGTTTTCTGCATATAGGCTTTATACGTATTAGGGGACACTATTATAAATGGTATTATATTTTCAATTTTAAATTTCAAGTGTTCATTGCTAGTATACAGGAAAGCAATTGATTATTGTATAATCTGGTATACTCTGGTCTTTCTATAATCAGTTCCTGGAGGTCTTCTTGGTTGCTGTTGTTGATTCTTTGAAATTTTATGCTTAGAAAATCATGTCACCTGACAACAAAGGCAATTTTATTTCTTCCTTTCCAATCTACCTGGATTTTATTCTCTTTTACTATCATATATATTTTTTTTTGTTAGAAAGTTTGTTTTACTTTTTTTCTTCATGACTGATTAGAGAAAATTGGATTAGAATGATTTATTTTAAAGTTCAACACTGATGTTTTACAATTTAAGACAAATCTTCAATTGATTATGTAATAAATTTCATGTTACGATATCTCTTGCTAGCTTTGTGTGATGTTTCAGTGGTAGAAGCAAAGTGAAATTAAAACTAAGATTGATTATTCAGATGATTCACCCTTCATAAATTTCACCCTAACTTACAACCCCATATCATCTGCTGTTATGAGTACACAGTGACATGCCAGATACCTTCCATTTGCCTATCTCAGAATCATTGTATATCTTGCTTTACCTAGTTATTTCCTTTGAGAACCAATGTGCTGGACTAAATTACTAATGGCACTTTTCCTCTGGCTTCAAGTTAGGTTCAGACTGTGTGAAACTTAGAACAAATTAGTCTGTGGTTTTAGTACCCAGGTAGATTTAGTGAATACATTTAAAATTCTCATCTACCAGTTTATTGACTAAAAAAAATTAAATCTCCATCCTGAGACAGGGAAAATAGTCCCAGATGTTTGGGGAACTCATACAGATATCCAGGGCCACAAACGTAGAAAGGGAAAAAATGCATCAAATGAGCAGGTTAGAGAGGGAATTTGGAGAATAATGGTATGAAGTTATCAAACATCATCTTAGGTTTCCTCAGAATTTGGTCTAATATGGGTTTTTGGCTTTACATTTCAAAATTATATAATGGAATAAGAAGCAATTGTATTGCTATGGATTGAATTGTCTCTCCCTAAAATTCATATTTGAAGCCTTAGTCCCCAATGTTGCTGTGTTTGTAGATGGAGGCAATTAATGTTAAATGAGGTTATAAGAATGGAACCCTATTAAGACAAAATAATGTTAACATTGGAGATGTCCCACAATAGATTCATGCCAGTAGTAATATTTAGAGGTCATGCATTCACTTGAAGACAATGGCACCTTTATAATTATTTCTTACATATCTCTTGAGCAAGGGTAAATCAAACAGTGCATTTTCAAAGGATGAAAAGAATGATAAATCAGTTTTTGCTCAAGTTACTAAAACATTTTTTACTATTAGAGTATAAATTAAGGAGTTAAAATGTTATACAGTTTTATAAATGGACATTGTATCAGAGTGACTTACTTTTTCTTCAGGCAAGCCAGATCAATGTTTAGTAGTGCTATTGTCTTCAGTGAAGTGAAAAATCAAACTATTTATAGGAACTCATGATAGCACACACCTGATTTGATACCATTATAGGCTGGTGAGGAACAAATAGGTCCGGGTGAAAGAATGGGAGGAAGGGAAATTAATGATTCTATCTCATTGCAAAAAGGAATTTCTTATTGACTATAATTAAGCCATATTCACATTTTTATTTGTATGCATACATATATTCTACAACACTATTTTTTTAAATAGAAGTCCTCACAAAATGCCAGGGAAAGAATCTGTATTCTTAGTGTTCACCAATGGTAAATCCCAACACATGAGCTATTCATGATTGGATAGCATATCAGTAACACCATATGATTCATAATAAACTCTCTAAGTATACTTCAGAAGGATAGATTTCAACACATACTGATCTATATTTTTTAGTGGTATTCCAACATCAAGTCATTTGGAATTTGAGTAAGTTATACAATAGCAGGCATAAATGTTAAATGCTAGTGAAAATATATTACACTGAGTATGCTAACTACTAACAATATCTTGTTTATTCTTAGTGGTTTCCTGAGACACATACATGTTTTTATTGTGACTCGAATTAATCTGTCATTTGACAAGTATTAATATCATGTGAATATTCATCCACCTGATTGAATGAGACTTGAAAGGAAATTCATGTTGGAGATTATACACTTATTTTATTAGAGGGAGTTGTGCTAGTTAGTAAAGCAAGTTTCTTCTTAAATGTAAGAAGATATTTACTCAGATTACTAAAGTGGTGTCAATAATTAACTTTGAATAGAATTTTATTTTAAAAATACCACTTCTAGGGTGCCTGGGTGGCTCAGTTATTTGAGTGTCCAACGTCAGCTCAGGTCATGATCTCACTGTTCATGAGTTCGAGTCCCACATCGGACGCTGTGCTGACAGCTCAAAGCCTGGAGCCTGCTTTGAATTCTTTCTCCTTCTCTCTCTGCCCCTCACACTCTGTCTCTCTCTCTCTCTCAAAAAAATACATTGAAAATTAAAAAAAAAAACACTTCTAATGTATTATAAAAATTTAATCCAATTATTAATAAACTCTTCTGTAAATTATCTACTTCGTGGCGTGGAGATAGGAGGTAGAGAACAAAATGAATACTATGTAATCTATTTTATGTTTTTTGTATTTCTTTGAAAATTATTTTTTTTCTATGCTAGCATGAACATTGGACTTTTATCATTTCATGACTTTAGAACTTAATTACGAGATAGTGTCTTGGTATTTTAAACAGAAATTGATTTAATATTGATAATTAATTGTTGAATAGAAGAATTGGCTCTAGGTGGGAGTCTCTAAGAATGACTCCTAGAATGCCAGGACAGTGTCTTACCAGTAGAGCTGCTTTTTCTGACTCTGCCATGAGGAGTGGACTATCGAATCTTTCAGACCAAGTGCCTCTTGGGGCCTCCCCCTCCTGCTAGGATCCAGCCTCTGTAAAGTTACTCAGTAAGATCCTACATCATCACAACATCTCCACAACTGTGCTTGTTGGCAGCAAACAGCTAAGCATAAGGCGAGTCTATCATCAAAATCTCATGTAAGTGCATCTCACAGATAGAAAAGTTTGCCACTATCAACTCTGAAATATGTAATTTTTAATTCCATAGTTTCTTCAAGATGAATAGGCACACTGGGAGAAACAGTGAGAAATGAGAGCATGAATCCTACTATTTATCATAATTTAAATTTACTTTTTTGTTTTAAATTTTAAATACATTACTGGTTTTCTTGGTCTTTTTAAACATAAAAGAACAAATTGAAAATAAAAATAAGGGTACCTGCGTGTCTCAGTTGATTAAGTGACTAACTCTTGATTTTAGTTCAGGTCATGATCTCAAGGTTTGTGAGATCAAGCCCCAGTTGGGCTCTGTGCTAACAGTGCAGAACATCCTTCTTTTTCTGCCCCTCTCCTGCTTATATGCACATGCATGCTCTCTCTCAAAATAAACATATTTTTAAAAGGAAAAGAAAAATAGACTAGTGTCCTAATGAGCATAGGTTGTTACTTATGTGTTTTATGCATAAAGTCAGATCGATAACTTTACTTGACTTGAAATGCAACTTCTGATTTTATATTTAAAAGATCACATCTACACTCTTTTTTAAAGAGAGAGAACACGCCCACCATGCCCACCATGGAGCATGATGTAGGGCTCGATCCCATGACGCTGGGATCATGACCTGAGCCGAAATCAAGAGTAGGATGCTCAACCTACTGAGCCACCCAGGTGCCATAAGTCACATCTACACTTAATTAGCAAAATGTTAGATTAAAACTTCTACATCATCCTCAATTTAGTTTGAGTAGTGGGTCTCATCCTAAGCTAGGAATTGAAAAAATATAAAGGTTTAATTATTTTATTACATTGTAATCACATCTAAACTGAGAGGCTTGCCACAGCTCTTGAAGGATTTTGAGGGAGAAAAAAAAAAGTATGAAGAGCACAGTCCCAGAAGTGGTTTTATATGTGCAGCGACACAGGCCATAGGGGTATGCCAGCTAATATTTTAGTGTTTCACCCTACTCTGTTCAATTCACCTTACTGGCAATAAAAAATTCAAGACTTCCCAGTTTATGTATTCATGGCTTTTATGATTTTCAGGATACCATGAGGTGATTTAGGATATCCCAGGGCAGAACCTCATGAGATAAGTCACAAACACTGGGGTCAGTTTTGCAGCTTGGATTTGACTACTTATTAGCTGTACTTCCTTGGGCAAATTACTTGTAATCCTCTGTTCCTCAGCTTCTTCATCAGTAAAATAAGGATAATAAACCTAACAGGACTGTTAGGAATGTTAAATTTTGTAATCCATATGAAGTTCTTAGAATAGTGTGTATTCAGTAAATCATTTTAATTTATCATATATAGAGCGATGCTAAAACATTCAGTAGAATAATAGTAACTCAATGAGACATGTTTATCTTCATCTCTGTTTAAGAATTATAAACAAATTCTATGATGGACCTCAAGTAGATACAAAACAGGTGGTCATATTTTCATTCATATAGTAGGCAATTAGATTCGGAAAAGTTAAAATTACATCAGAGTCTAATAAGTAGACATCTACACCCATACATATGCATATACAACATAAAATGTAATAGCCACTTAACACTAGTTGGGACTGGATATTTGTGTCTCCCCATTCATATATTGAAAGTCTAATCCCCATTGTGATAGTACTTGGATGTGGAACTTTTGTGAGGTGATTAGGATTAGATTAGATCATGAATGTGGAACCCCATGAGTAGTGCCTTTATAAAAAGAGAAAGAGACATGAGACTTCTCCCTCTTTTTGAAAGGCTAAGTGAGGACATACCCAGGAAGAGTACTGTCAGAAGAACCTGACCAAGCTGGCACCCCAATGCGGGACTTCTAGTCTCCAGAACTGTGAGAGATAAATTGTTGTTCCAACTATCCAGTCTATGGTAATTTGTTGTAGAAGCCCAAGCTAATATAAATATTAAGTTAATCTTAGTAATTATGATTATAGTCAAGAGAAATAGTTGATTACGTGATGAGTCCTAAATATCTACCAAGGTGATAAGTTAATTTAGGTATTTATTTTCACGAGATACAAGGAGTGTTTAAGTCACCATATTTCTAAAAGATATATGTAGTTTTCCTTTCTCCTTAGATTAAAAAAAAATGGAAATTTACCAAAGTGTAGTCCTTTTATAAAAATAAGATGTGTATGAAAGTTGAACTCCATGTTCTTTTGCTGTATAAATCATAAAATAGTGAGAACACAGTGATAAAGTTTCCATGTAATAAAAAAATCTACATACATCCATGTATTCAAACTGTGATATAAATAATGGTACCCCATTTTTTACACTGGTGAAAGAAGATTAAAAATTTAAAAGCTTTAATTAAGAAATTTTCATGATATTATTAGTAAATATATATGATAGATTTCTGAAAATCTACTAGGAATTAAATTTTATTTCCAAAGTCAGAATTTTGTCCGTTCTTTCATTTCAAGAGTCTAGATATCATATTTCATTATCAAGATTTAAAGCCTTAAAAAATACAAAAAATATTTTTTTTTCAATTTTAGCAATTGGTTCAACTCCTTCTTTAAAATCTATCACTATATAAAGAAATTGTGGTTTATATACACAATGGAGTACTACGTGGCAATGAGAAAGAATGAAATATGGCCCTTTGTAGCAACATGGATGGAACTGGAGAGTGTTATGCTAAGTGAAATAAGCCATACAGAGAAAGACAGGTACCATATGGTTTCACTCTTATGTGGATCCTGAGAAACATAACAGAAACCCATGGGGGAGGGGAAGGGGAAAAAAAAAGAGGTTAGAGTGGAAGAGAGCCAAAGCATAAGAGACTGTTAAAAACTGAGAACAAACTGAGGGTTGATGGGGGTGGGAGGGCGGGGAGGGTGGGTGATGGGTATTGAGGAGGGCACCTTTTGGGATGAGCACTGGGTGTTGTATGGAAACCAATTTGACAATAAACTTCATATACTGAAAAAAAATAAAATCTATCACTATAGAATGTTGTAATTATTATCTTAAATTTATACATATTTATGTGTTCCAATATTTTTAATACCCAATTTTGGTGTATTTCTGTTGAGGTTTTGATATTTGCTTCAATATAACCACAAAATGTTACAAAGTGACCCTTTAATTTGACTATTTAGCTGTCATTAGTGCTAAGATCGGATGAGATGTCTAATGAACTTTGTGTATGAAAGTAGCATTAGATGGAACTTGGAATTCTACAGACGTGACACTGCCAAGTCTGCTGAGGAGTCTTTGGAACCTTACTAATTTTAGAGAGGTTTTATTGATTATACAGAGACAGGGCACATTTTAATCATTTTCACAGTATTGTGTTGCCTGAGGTACCAAAATCCATTAAACAAGGATTATGAACTTTGTTTTAAACTGCTTCCTAAATTGTTTCCTGATGTATAGTAAACAGAAGCTCTATAAGATCAATCACAGTTACTAAGGTATATTAAAATCAGCATCTTTAATTTTAATTGCTCATATGCCTGACTCTCTGGGGTGCAGCTGTACACAAAGCTAAATTGCTTTTTTCCAGATAGGAGTTTTGTTTTAGTATTAGTTCTTGCCCTCTCCTCCCCATTTTATTATTTATTGATTTTAATTTTAATGTCTCTTTCTGAAAAAAAAAAGTTAATTTACTGAAACCTAAAAATATTTAGTCAAGGTATTTTGTAATTTCACAAGAGGATAATTTCACAAGAGAATTTTCCAATATATATATATGTGTGTGTGTGTGTGTGTGTGTGTGTATTTGAATAGTTAAAAGATTTTTTGTGATTATGCATGTGCATGCACACACACACACACACACACACATGCACACACTCACATGCACTCACACATGTTCCACATGGATGTATCCTTGCAGAAAACAAACTGGTTGGTTTAAATATGCTAATATGCACTTGGGGAAAAATAATATTTAGGGTTTTTTTCATTTTTTGAACACTTATTTATTTTTGAGAGACAGAGCGTGAGTGGGGGAGGGGCAGACAGAGAGGGAGACACAGAATCCAAAGCAGGCTCCAGGTTCTGAGCTGTCAGCGCAGAGCCTGACGCGGGCCTCGAACTCACAAAGTGTGAGATCATGACCTGAAGCAACGTCAGACGCTTCACTGACTGAGCCACCCAGGCACCCCTAATATTTAGTGTTTTTAATAGAACATATATTTTCTTATTATAAATGAATAATTGATTTTGTTCCATGAAAAACTGATTTATGTCTTTACTATATTTAATATAATTAAGCATATTTTAATAAACATCCTTAGTTTTTGAGTGGGAAAATAAATCAGTGGATCAAGGAGGGGTTTTAGGGCAATGAAAATATTTTGCATGATGCCATAATGATGAATAAATGTCATACGTTTGGCTAAATTCATAGAATGTACACCAAGAATGAACTCTAAGGTAAACTATAGACATTGGGTGATTATGATGTGTCAATGTAGATTCATCAATTGTACCAAATGTACCATGCTTGTTGGAGATGTAGGTAATAGGGAAGGCTATGCATGTGTAGTGGTATGGAGTTTATGAGAAATCTCTATACCTTTTCCTTAATTTCGTTGTGAACCTAAAACTGTTCTAAAAAAACAACAAAACAAAACAAAGACTTAATTTTATTTAAATGGGAGGAAATTGCAACTACTATAAAGCAAAGTAATGAAAACTCCTTTGAAGGTAATCATAACATAAAGATCATGATTAGCTTGAGCAAAAAATGATTATAGGAGAATTTACTGAACCAGAAGAACAAATCCAAATAAAACAAAACAAATAGCATAAGCCTGGAGAAGTAAAACTTGTCTATCTCCAGTGACAAATAAGTTGAGGATAATGAAATCACTGGATAGCACAAGTATGTTTTATTATATTGGACTTATGATGAGGTTTTAGGAAATTTATCTTGTGGAAAAAGAGTAAACTATCTTTTTTTCCTGTAAATTAGGTAATATCAGGAGTTTAACCAAGGGGTATAATTAATATGAATAGAACTGTGAGGTACTATCATTCCTTGTAGCTATCTCTCACACTCATTACTTTGTAATTCTCAAATCATTCCCGTGTCTCATTGGAGACACTGATTGACCTCTTTGCAGGGAATATGTTTTATTATTACTTCATGTCTCTAAAACTCAGCATAATTCCTGGCAAATAGTAATGTTAAATACATTGAATACTGCATAGATGAATAACATGGATATTTGGGAAAGATTAATCTGGTATGTTAAAATAATTAAAAAGGAAAAGAAACTGATGAACTTTTAAAACAGGAGACTAAGGCAAATATCTAGATATGTATTGACAACAGCAAACTAGATGGTAATAGGATGAAAGATAAGGAAAGGGAGAAATTATGGAAATAGAAAGCTATTATTTTTTTTGAGACAGTTCATTATGGTTTCTAAGTCTAGAAAGGATAAAATATTTCCCTTCCCTTACCTAAGTTTTTCCTGTTCTAAAAAAAGAAAGAAAAAGAAAGGAAGGAAGGAAGGAAGGAAGGAAAGAAGGAAGGGAGGAAGGAAGGAAGGAAAGAAGGAAAGAAGGAAAGAAGGAAAGAAGGAAAGAAGGAAGGAAAGAAGGAAGGAAGGAAAGAAGGAAGGAAGGAAAGAAGGAAGGAAGGAAAGAAGGAAGGAAGGAAAGAAGGAAGGAAGGAAGGAAGGAAGGAAGGAAGGAAGGAAAGAAGGAAGGAAAGAAGGAAGGAAAGAAGGAAGGAAGGAAGGAAACTAAAAGCTTACTTTTTCAAGTTTTCTCCGTATACTAACACCAAATCTATGGAAAACTAATTTCTTTTTTGGATGCTCACTCTTGCCAGCAGGAAATGTTAGAATTTTAGTCATTCAAGCTATTGTAATGTGTCCAATGGATGTAAATTAGTAAACGTCAGAAATTATCTTGGATTTTTTCACAAATATTTAAATGATACGTTAAAAATAATCACCAAATAACAGTATCCGTTGGTTCCTGCATATATTTTTTAAAAAAACCTATTCTTTAGCAACTCATCCAAATAACTCAACCAAAAAATATTTAAACTCCAAATCAAATGCTACCCATAGTGACTAACTAGGTAATGATACTATCACATATTTTTTTCTCAAATTTCTATGAATTTAGTATTCTTTTATTTAAGTTTACTTATTTATTTTGATAGGGAAAGCAAGAGATGGGGAGGGGCACACAGAGAGGGAGAAAGAAAGAAAATCCTAAGCAGGCTCCACACTGCCAGCAGGGAGCCCAATGCAGGGCTCAAACTCAGGAATTGTGAGATCACGACATAAGCCAATGTCAGACACTCAACTGACTAGGCCACCTAGGCACTCTTGAATTTAATATTCTTGTAGTATGGCTTTATGCACTTAACAATATTTCATATAAAATCAAAAATGCAAAAAAACGTATAAAGTACATTTGCTTTTTTCTTCAGATTTTAATTTTTTTCAGAAATCTAAGTTTGTGGGTTTTGCTAGAGGCATGTACAAAACTATTCAATAATCCCTGTTGATACTAAGTAATGTCATATAAATCTAAGCTTAAACAGAAGAAACCAAATGACTCACAAACCTGTAGGAAAAGAATATTGGATTTCCTTCAGTTATCTTAAATGCTTGCATGCTTGTTTCAAGTCCCTGCCATTTGTTGTATTTTTCATGGAACACACACACACACACACACACACACACACTTGAGTTGTAATGAGTTGGAACCTTGTATTTCTACCAAAATTGGTAAAGTTACTGCCTACCCTGCGTGTATAGGGATTTTTACATTGACAATATCTTTAAAATTAAAAATAAATATGAGTGGCAAGCCTAGGTAGCTCAGTGGGTTGAGCATCTGACCCTTGATTTCGGCTCAGGTCATGATCTCACGATGAGTTCAATCTCTGCATCAGGCTTCACGCTGACAGCAGGGAGCCTGCCTGAGATTCTTTCTCTCCCCCTGCCCTGCCCAACATGCGCACGTACATGCTGTCTCTAAATAAATAAATAGACATTTAAAAAAATGAATATGAATAATAGAATTTGTTAGCTGTAGTCATCTTTTCTTACAATTACCAAGTTTTTATTCTTTTCTCTCTATATTATTGGACTTCTTTAATGTAAGAAAATTAAAAAAAACACTTTGAAGTGAACTGCACATTCCATGCAATGCAATATTTAGAATTTGCTGGAGTCAACTGAAAAATTGGCCTGACTTGTTACTGTCACATAACTGCCTTTTAGCTCTTAACCCTCATCCCCTTCAGCTGACTGTGACACTTTTATATATTTATCTCACATTTTCCTGGATATTATGCTTTGCCTAGGCATTGCATGGTATTTGTTAAAAGAAAGCTCTTTAAAGAAAAATGAAGACATGTGGTCCACACAAAAACTTTGCAGAAGGCCATATATTCCTTAATGGCCTTGATACAGATTCATTGATCAATGCTGAGAGAATATAAAAAACTCATCATCGCAAACGTCCAAGAACAGGCCATAAGCCTCAAGCATTGGGTATCATATACATAGGAAAATCACTGCATGATTCAACAGTAAACTCTTGGATAACATTTCATACAAATTTAAAGTGTTAGTAAGAATAGGAAATATTTATTTTCATCAATGTACAGAAAAATAAAATTTATTGGAAATATCAGATAGCAAAATTTTATGTATATGTATTACATTTTTTAAAGTTCCTCAGTACATCTTCGTCCATATAGGGGATTAATATTTACATGAAATGTTTGCAAATATTTTAAATGCTATTAAATACCACAAAATTGCCTTTTCATTTCTTTTAATCTTTTGCCAAATATTCAGCCTCTGTTGACTTAAGGCATCATGATATATTTTGAATGGTGATCAACAAGGTAGACCTCCTCCCTGCCTTTGTAGGTCTTGCGGTATAATATGGACATTTAAAAATTGTTATAGGAAGAAAGCTTGACTGTGATAGAAATAGGAAAAAATTGAGTTCATGAATTTATTATTTTGATTTCAATTTCATAAAATTGGTGACACAAATGTTTTTTACTTGTAAGCTTAGAAACAGCCCACAATTTTTAGTGAGCAGAAAAAAATGCTAGACTGCTTAGACAGATCATCCAAATAAGTTTATTTACCGAAAAATGGAAGTTGTTTTCTGCAGTATATTGAGATATATATGAAAACTAATGGATGAAATCAGTTTGACATGGAAGATAAAATGTTCAGTTTGATTATGAGGCAGTCTTGATTATGAGATGTCTTTAAATGAAAATATCCATGAGCTATTGTTCAGTGTTGAGATGGGAGAGTATGGCTGAAGCAAAGATGTCATACAGTATGAATGTGAATTTAAAAATCATCAGTACATGTTGAAGTTTCTACTTTCTGAAATCCAAAGAAGGAAAAATAATAAACAAACGAGCAGAGTACATAACTTATGTAAAAGATAAAATATAGAAAAGCAGCAGGATTTCAACTTTATACTTAAAACTTTAAAGTGATGGACGCTTGTTTCATTAATATTATACTCTATGCTATTGATTACAATATTTCAAAACATATTTAATAGCAAGTAGAATGTAGAATGATTCCATTTCATTAAAAAAGACTATTGAGTCTTTAAAAATACAGTCTAAAATATCATTCCCTGTTTTCTTTGCTACCAAAAAATCTGCAAAAAAATTTTTGAAACCACGATAAAAAAAAGTTTCTGTCAGTCCCATGCAACTCTCTGCAGAAAGTGGGACTTAAAAAATAAGAACATATTCAGAAATGAAGATACTCCCTCTAGTTATGAAAACTATTTGGATATATTTCTTCTGGCAAACTAAGAGAAAAACTAATGAGAAAACCCATGAAAAGGGAAATAAAAATACAGTTGACCCTTGAACAATGTGAGGATTAGGGGTACCAACCCACCCCACCCCCTGCCAGACAAACTTGAAAATCCACATATAAGTTTTGACTCCTGAGAAACGCAGCTAATAGCCTACTGTTGACCAGAAGCCTTACCAATAACATAGTCAATTAACATGTATTTTGTATGTTATATGTATTACATACTGTATTCTTACAATAAAGCAAGCCAAAGAAAAGATAATGGTGAGAAAATCATGAGGAAGAGAAAATATATTTGCAGTACTGTACTATAAAAATTCACATATAAGTGGACCCACACAGATCATAATTATGCTGTTAAGTGTCAACTATATAAAGAATTAACAGTGTTAAAAAAAGATGAAGCAAAGTTAATTATAAATAAGTATGTTTTATTGGAAAACAAAATGCTAAACATCAAATAAAAGATAATATGAAAACATACATTTAGCTTAATTATATGAATGTACATTTTAATATTGTACTTGAAACTGAGAAATATGTAGAGAATGAAGGGTAAATGGAAAAGAGAAACAAGCATATCACTTTACATAAAGATGTGCAATGTTATTTTTAATCCTTGTCATTAATCACTAAAGAACATTCAAAATATTTTAATTTTTAAATTGATTATTAATTCTTAATGTATTCCAAGTAAGAGAGGATAAAATATCAAAGTGCATAAAGCAAATGTCCAAGAACTTAAAATAAATAAAAGTAGAAACCATGAAAGTAGATAATGAATGTAAGATTAATATGACTGCTGTAATGATAAAACTTCACGTGGCTGACATATGTACACTTAGAGATTTATATCCTGAAAAAGAAAACAGAACACATGGTCATATCAAATATTCATGGAACATTCACAGAAGCTCAGAAAGTTAATCTCAAAACATCTAAAAAGTGATCTACAGGGAAATATAATTAAGAAATAAATGATTGAAGTTGAAAAAAAAAAGACTTAGCTCTTGGAAAGTTCAGAATTATTCTCAAAAATAGACCAAACTTTCATAATTCCTGATTTGTTAACATTTGCTTACAAGTGTATAATGTGTAATACAACCATGAATGGAAGGGTAGGAAAAGAAAAAGTCCATCATTAAAATAGAGGGGAGAAAGTTTAACCCATAGTATTGTTCTTTCTTCTTGCCGCAGGTCTCAAAGTAAAGTAAAATGTATACTTATTATGGAAGAAAATAAATATTTTAAAGTTTGGTAAATCTGAAGCATTTGTGGACATTTAAATGAATTGCATGTTAAATATTTTAAAGTAGTAATTTATTTTATTTAAAAGAATGGAAACTTAAAACAATTGTTAGTGGGTTTTGGCATTAGCATTAGCATTTCCAAGCAGATTTTGGTGCTAGAAACTGCTAATATTATTCTCAATTTTTACTTAACAATCTCTATATTGTGATATTTTCTGAAGAATACTGTGTTACAGTATTTGCATGAACTACTGTTTTTTAACCTGTTAGACATATGACCATATTTTTCTCTTCTGAAAATAACGCCATTAGAAATATTTTGTATCAATGTTAAAAATGCAGTCTACAACACCCTCCTCCCCCCAAGTTAAATTATGTCCACCTTAAATCTTAAGCACCAATATATATTTCCAGGGTAAAATTAAGAGCTGAAGTCATATGGCTTGGGAAGCCATATGGGATTTTATTTTGCCTGTACCACTTACTAGCTATATGTCTTTGGGAAGTTAATTTAACTCCTGACAATCTTTTCTCCTCTATGTAAAAAAAAGGTTAATAATACCTAACTCCTTTTAGAGATGACACTCATTTGGGTTTCAAGGGACTAGCAAAGTATAGATTGTTTTTGGATATTATCTAAATTGCTCATTCATTTATTTATTCATTCATCATTTAAAAATATTTCTGAATCCTTCTATGTTAAATCTATTTGGTGCATTTTGAAACATTAGTGAAAAACAATAAACTGTAAAATCAGCTAAACATGTTAAGTCACAGAAAAAGCAAAAAGAGAACAAGTTTACAAGCTTTAAGTGTTCTGTTTGTGAAGAAATACGACATTTCTTTAGTAATTGGGAATTCAAACTAGTAGATTTCAACAAAGTGAATTGGAGTAAAATTATTTATTTTTAACAAAGTGAAAAACTTCTCATTATAAGATTTTAATTATTGATTTTTAATTATTCTTTTAGAATATTGTGAATCTGTTTATATTATTTTCTATAACTTTTTCTTCTTTTTTCTTTATTCTTAGCCTTACAACTGTTTTATGTACTAGGTTAATGATCAGCAATTTGAGTAATTCTTAGGACAGCTCTTGTTTCCAAGGTTAGATTTTTGGCAGTCTTTATCAACTGACAACTACTTTTTTCTAAGCATTGGTATTTTTCATCAAGCTTAGTATATCTTCAGCTGAAAGGAAAGGAGAAGGGGAAAAATTAAACTTTTTTAAGCCCCTACTGTTTGACAATTTAATGCCTTGAAATGCCCATGGCAACATGGGAGCTCTGCTGTATATTAGCATCATTTAAAAATAAAATTAACGACTAAGTTGGTAAATGGCAGTAACAATAGGTCCCTGGTTTGATGTCCTAGTTTATCAACTTTATCACACAAAGTTGAATATGGACAAGTTATTAGAGAAAAGCAGCATCTTTTTTTGCATACATAAGCCATACAAAATAAGAAAGTTGATGCAAGAATATGACTGATACATTTCTAAGCATAACTGAAATTTATATGAATTTAAACCAACCTTTACAGTCACTTATGGAGGATATATGGTAGAGTTAAGCATTAGTCTGGCTAAGCACTTGATTATGTGATCTTTAGATGACTGGAGACTGAGTATGCAAAAGTGATTCAAATAAAACTCACCATGAAACAGTCAAGATAATCACTAATTTAATCACTTCCAATTTAATTCAAAAGTGAATGTTTTCTGCTAAAAATAACTTACTTTCTACTATATGCTTCTTGACCCATCAGAATATTAACCAATAATGTTCACAAAACTTTTAATTGCTCTTTTATCCAAATACCCAGGGACCCAATCTCTTGAACATTTCTAAGCACAAGCCTCATCAATCTTTTTGACAGCCACTGGGCTGGATCAGAGACCCATAAAAAAAATCACACTATGGATGAAAAAACAACTCAGTAGAAAATTGTTCAAAATGAAAACTTTCCATCATTCTTATATAGTCTACCTACTTGAATTTTTATGCTTCAACAGAAAAGAGAGCATAAAATCAGCAAGTACAATGATAAGAAGTGAAAATCTAACTTTGAAACTGATTTGTGTATCCTTTCCTAAACATGTTTTGAGAATATTTAATTTCTCTTTATTATTTGGATGCTTATGTAATACGTATTTTAATTTCTTGAGTTCTAAAATGGTGACTGATAAACAACTTCAAAACACTTCCAATTTAATTCTAATAAAACTTCCCAGCGAAGTCTATAAGCTTCATAGCCATGCTTTTAAAAAGAAATTTGAACTCATATAAAATGTAGGGAAACTGGAGATTTTAGTTAATTTGTTTAGAAAAGCACTTTTTTTCCGTACATGAATATATGGAATCTGAATGATTATATGTTTGAAAAGTTTGGCTTTTCTAACTAAATTATGATCCAGCATGTATAAAATAACATTGTCGAAATATCCCTTTAATTAAAAATTAATCAATAACCTGAAATTATTTTCAATTCAGCTATGTAGAACAGCATACATTTGTCTGTGTTAGTAACAGAAGAATAAAAAGTACTGTTTTTTTCCTAGAAAATGTTGTAATTTTCTCTTTTAAAAGCTTAATTTGGTTATGGTTCCAAATGAAGGAAATTTTAGTTCACCCCTTTCTCATCTGGTATTATACATAAATACTCTTACCTATGACAAAACAATCTTTAAATTGCTTTTCCATTTTATTGTATTTCAAATTATCTGAATTTGCTTATTTTAAGCAGTACCATTAGCTGTGAAAAGTTTTCCTAGAAACAAATCTATCTAAACTGTATGAAATCTGAAACATAGTTATTTAGAAATTATTTTAAGATGATTAAACTTAGTAATTGTACAAGATATTGAATTTGTATACATAATTTCCAACTTGACTTAATTATTTTAGACCAAGATCTAGCCTGAAGAGATTAAAGAGTATATGAACAAATATTAGAGGGAGCAGAGGCAATCCCTTCTGTATGTTTCTGCTACATAACTGACTGGATTTTCAAATAGTATTGCTTTAAAAAGCCTGTGAAAGGTTTTATAAAATACATTTCAACAATGAGAAAATTTATTAAACAT